>NC_060187.1:40540934-40892653 GCF_021184085.1 Oncorhynchus gorbuscha
GTGGTATTGACATATTGAGATAAATAATGTAGCTTAAACCTCTGAAAATAGGACTTTTACAAGATTAAATCATAACAGGAACGTTTTGATTGTTATTAAAGAGTCCTTACAGGCTACTTTATGAAACTTTTTGAATCGACATATACACTTACCATGAGTGTATAAAAAATTAAGATTGAAACAATACCTATTGATGACTTGGCAAATACTACTTTATACACTGAGTATACAAAACATTAAGAACACCTGCTCTTTCCATGACAGACTGACCAGGTGAAAGCCATGATTCCTTATTGATTTCACTTATTAAATTAACTTCAATCAGTGTAGATAAAGGGGAGGAGACAGGCTAAATAAGGATTTTTAAGCCTTGAGACATGGATTGTGTATGTGTGCCATTCAGAGTGTGAATGCTGATTTTCATATTTTGTCTTGCCCGAACACACACCCCCATAAAAGCACTCGTCAGTCAAAGCCACCAGTGTATGTCAGACACAAGCAAATATTTCTCCATTATTTAAAAAAATGTTTCAATCTAGGCTTACCTTAACGCTTTCCGAAATTAGGATATAAGATAAATGATGAAGGGGACAGCTATGCTATAGTATGAAGATGAAACTGACAATCATTAACATAGAAACAAATACACATGTCCATAGCCTAGTCTATTCATCAACGGCACTGATTATCGAGGGTGTTAGAACTATTATAATGCGTGAGGTGAAGAACAAATGACTGAGAAGCCTAGCAGGGCTCTGTCAACAGGACAGAGAAACAAGACACACGCTCATTAACACATGGATGGCGAAAATGATGGTATGAAATACACCAAAAATTACACAGGTGCACCTTGTGCTGGGGCCAGTAAAAGGCCACTCTAAAATGTGAGTTTTGTCACACAACACAATGCCACAGATGTCTCAAGTTTTGATGGAGCGTGCAATTGGCATGTTGACTGCAGTAATGTCCATCAGAGCTGTTGCCAGAAAATGTCATGTTAATTTCTCTACCATAAGCTACCTCCAATGTTGTTTTAAAGAATTTGGCAGAACATCCAACCGGCCTCACAACCACAGACCATGTGTAACCACGCCAGCCCAGAAAAAAAAAAACATTCCTATTGGGTGGGCCTGTTAAGTGTAGATTTAGATAGAATGTAGATTAACCTCAGACAATGATGTTGCGATACAAAGACTTGGCACTCCACATGAAAAGTTTGCCGACCCAGCGGTTGCAAATTACCGGCAACTTCAGGATCGTAACTGCAGAATCTGCGAAGACCATCAGTAGCGGAAGGAGGAGGGTCAGAACAGTAAAAAAAAAATCTGGTTAGGTTATATTGATATCTTGCTCCCTCTTAAGTCATTTGTGTGTTATTTAATCAAACAGCATGCTTAAAGCATCAGACAAGTTGATTTTATTAAAACACATATGCTATGTCATATATGGAAAAATACATGTTTTAGAATTTTGACCACTCAATTAGTTGAAAGAAAAGACGACTCTAGGTCGACCAATGTTTTTTTTTGTTGCCTAATTTGTGAGGATGATTGCATAAGAAAGTCAACAGTACAACATAGACCATAATACAGCCATCTTCCAAGTGGCGCAGCGGTCTAACGCACTGTATCTCAGTGCAAGAGGCGTCACTACAGCCCCTGGTTCGTATCCAGGCTGTATCACATCCGGCCGTGATTGGGAGTCCCATAGGGCGGCGCACAATTGGCCCAGCATCGTCCAGGTTTGGCTGGGCTACTATTTACCATATATCAAATCAAATTTATTTATATAGCCCTTCGTACATCAGCTGATATCTCAAAGTGCTGTACAGAAACCCAGCCTAAAAACCCAAACAGCAAGCAATGCAGGTGTAGAAGCACCTTGTAGAATATAAATTCTACAAACTGCAAACCCAGAGCAAGAATAGGTAAATAAACTGTCAGTTTAAGCGTGTGATAGGGAGAGGTGCGCCGGTAAGGTGAGGCTGAACTATCACACACAGTAGGCTTGTTCATTCTCCTCTGGTCTGTTAAGTTTAGACACTTGGGCTCATTTAGCTGATGGCCAGGAGGCAGTTAGCGAGTGACCTTGAGGGAGGTGACTGATGCACGTGGAAATTAGCGAGAGGACAGGACACTTCCAGAATGCCTTTGTCCCATGACTCCCTCCGTCCCTCCCTGTCATCCACTACTAATGGACTCGCTGCTAATGGCTTTATGTGGCAAAAAAAGCTAACAGATTACCTGGTCTGCTTAGTACTTCCCAGGACTGGTTGGTTTTTATTGTGATGAGTAGGCTATATTTGTTTATCCCCCTGCACAGCTTTGTAATACATGGGGATGGTCTTCACTGGTTCTGCCATGTAATCGACATGGTTCATTGACTAGACCTCAATCCCTCTCTAAGTCAGGAGCACATGGGAGTGACCGATCCCATTGGAAACCTCACCAGCGCCATATCTGCCTTGTAGGTTTCAACGTCTTCTTCACACAATGACACAATCAGTACTCTCAAAGAACTGGAAAATGGACCAAAGAAGTGCTCCAGTCACCACCATGCGATTTGAAGGCAACAAAATGGAAAAGAAACCAGTGAAGCTTGTAGCAAATTCATATAGATTACGACCAGTCAGTCAGACCTTTATGGTGGCGAAGATCTGATGAAATGTTCACAAAAAAAAATGCATGGAAACCTGTGGCTGTCTGAACTGCTGTAGGCATGCAGAAGCAAAATGGCTCTAGTCTAGTAAGATACAAGGGAAAACGAGCCCACTGTTCACAGGGCAAAATGACAGGGGGGCTTTTATAAAGAAAACAGGAACGGAGAAAAGCCTTAGGGTCTGCCCGGTAACAAGGAGGATAGGCACCTCTCTCCTCTCACTCTAACCATCTGCATTGTCAACATTCTCAGTCTCAACATGGTTGGATGTAATGTATTTTTCTTCTTCTTTATGCAATGTTCCAGCCTGCCTGCAGAGGGATTGCATTGGCACGTTTTGGCTTGATCATCCCTCAGCAAAGCTGTGTGTGACAGAGGGAGCGAGTGAGTTACAGAGCTGGAGGAGAGGGAGGAGGGCTGGCTAAGTCACATGGGCAACCAGAGGAAGTAGGCAGGCAGACTTTAGCATTGCAGCTTAAAGGAGAAAAACATATTCAGAGAACATGCAGATTCTCCTCTTTGCGGCCCTCTGTCATCACATCGCCTACTCCCGTTGCCTTTCACACCTGGTGTAGCCTATAACGCATTCTTATTCTAAATGAATGTATTTCTATAGGCCATTCAAATTGCACTATTACTGTCTGCGTGTTACTCATGTTAAATAGACAAGCCTAATAATAACAATGTCGGTGTGAACCACTGTCAGCTTTAAATGCCTCAGTCAGTCAGTGTATTGACTCTTGATGTAATCAGCTCACTGGCGTCTAGTGTTAATACTCCTAAGAGTGAACTGAATCAATCAAGCCAGTAGTGTGTTGTGTTGTGTTGTGCTATCTGAGCTCCCCTCTCAGTCCTTCATTATGCTAAGTGGCAAAATTGGCTACAATTATGGATCTATTTCAGGCCAGCTGGGGAGAACAGAACAGCAGAGCTCACTGATTACTTCCTTTGTTGTTTACGTCTTCACATCGCATGGTTTTATGGAATGTTAGAAATGCTGGAGTGGGACTGGTGATGGGTGGATGGTACGGATTACCAGGAGGAATGAGCATGGTATAGTGATTTGGTAACCATCCCCTCCACTACCTGCCCCCCACAGTTTTTTTACACTTAACATATGGGACTTCTGTTTGTTCCTTCTAACACTAATGATGTGAAGTAATGGAACCCCTCGTAGGACTCATGCTCTCTCTCTCTCCCTCTCTCTCTCTCTCTCTCTCTCTCTCTCTCTCTCTCACACAGACTATTCTGCTAGAAAAGCACACATCACAGAGGTAATGTACTTGCTTATTTTACTTTTATTTAGCCCATATGACCGTGAAATACATTTGACTCTTCCTCCCTGACATGCGCTTTACGTTAACCCCCCTCTCCTCACTGTGATCCTACACACACCATTTCTCTATACTCTGTATGTGTTCTGACTGCTACACACACCATTTCTCTATACTCTGTATGTGTTCTGACTGCTACACACACCATTTCTCTATACTCTGTATGTGTTCTGACTGCTACACACACCATTTCCCTATACTCTGTATGTGTTCTGACTGCTACACACACCATTTCCCTATACTCTGTATGTGTTCTGACTGCTACACACACCATTTCCCTATACTCTGTATGTGTTCTGACTGCTACACACACCATTTTCCTATACTCTGTATGTGTTCTGACTGCTACACACACCATTTCCCTATACTCTGTATGTGTTCTGACTGCTACACACACCGTCTCCATCTACTTTGATCCCCATGCAAGTCAATCCTCATGGTGTGTGATCTCTGTTTGCTACACTCTATATAAAGATTTCAGCATCAGTATGCTCAGGGGTAGTGAGGGAATCTCCATAGGGACTGCTATGGTTTATAAGCCCCTTCCATGTTCCACTCTGCCCTGTGATGAGAAGCGCCCACTCTCAATTTGGCTGCGTAATCTGGGAGGATAGAGGTTAGAAAGAGGAGCTTGAAGGGGCACTCAGTCCACTCAGAAGGCTTAGTGACACATTTACAAAGCGTTCACACCTGTGTCAAGTTTTCACTTGTGATTTTCAAAGGGGAATACAGGACAAAAGAAATCAAAGCTTAAAAATGTGAAACTGTCCTTGTACCTCTATTGATATTCAGGAAAAACTCTTGACTCCACACACAATCAATACATTTTAAGTTCAGGCTATAACACTCTACAATGTGGAAAAAGTCAAGGGGTCTGAATACTTTCTGAAGGCACTCACTTTCACATACTCTGCTGCTACGCTGTTTGTCTATCCTGATTGCCTAGTCACTTTTACCCCAATCTATATGTACATATTGCCTACATTACCTCAACTGCCTCGTACCCCTGCACATTGACTCGGCACCGGTGCTCCTTGTACAGTATATAGCCTCGTTATTGTTATTTTATTGTGTTACTATTTCCTTTTTAAGTAAGTAAGCATTTCACGATAAAGTCTACACCTGGCGCATGTGAATACATTTGATTCGATTTACCTTTTGTTCCTCATTTGATGTGTTTATTATTGAAAAGAACAGGTGGAAACTTCACACTGGTGCTGCAAACGCTTGATAAACACTAACCTCAGGTGTTCATGTTGTTAGTTTTGTCAGCCCATAGAAGTGAGTATCGGTCTAAATATGTGTCTTAACCACTCTGCTCCATCCTCTGGCCAACAGCTGCCTGGTGTCTCGGGTCTACCAGGCCAGGGGAAGAGGATGGGCCACAGGGGAGTGGACGCGTCCGGAGAGACCACCTACAAGAAGGTAGGCAGTCGGCACCATCTCCCCGGATTTTAGCCAGTCAATCAATTAATTAATCAAGCATATAGGGATCACATATAGTGCCTGCGCCTTTTACAAATGCCTCACAGCAAAGCAGCCAAACCCCCAATAGAACAAGCCAAGACATTGGCAAGGAAAAACTCCCTTGGTAGGCACTTGGCAATGGTCCTTTATGCACAGTTAGGCTACAGCTGTGTGCAGGCAAAGCAGAGAAGGGACATAGCTCTGTAAGCCTGCACACTGTACTCTCCACTTATACTATATGTTTTATGGTCACATACACTTGATAGGTGCAGTGAAGTGTGTTGTTTTACAGGGTCAGTCATAGTAGTACGGCACCCCTGGAGCAAATCAGGGTTAAGTGCCTTGCTCAAGGGCACATTGACAGTTTTTGGGGTATTTTTTATATATGTGAGAAGGCATAAAGAAAAGACACTGCAGAGCAATCCGAGTGTGTCTCACAGATAACCACTACTCCGACCCGATTCATCCACCCTGTCCGTCTTTAGCACGTTACACTATAGGTATTCTGGTTTGCGTGTCTGAGTGAGTCAATGTTTTGCCTCTTTAGTGTAGAATTCAGTCCCGTCTGAGAGCTGAGCTAATGGAGCTTGTAAATCGTAAGATTTCTCAATGAATACAAATGAGTGGTAGTCCACCAAGCTCAGAAATGTCTTAAGTATTTCCCTAACCCCCACCATCTCTCTCCTCTCCCCCAGACCACGTCCTCCGCCCTGAAAGGTGCCATCCAGCTGGGCATCGGCTACACGGTGGGCAACCTGAGCTCCAAGCCTGAGAGAGACGTCCTCATGCAGGACTTCTATGTGGTGGAGAGCATCTTCTTCCCCAGGTAACCACACCATCAGGGCAGCACACAGCTTTGTGACATTATTAGAATGAGGCCTTTCAAATATATCTGAGGTTTCTGACCGATCACAAAACTGATCCTAGAGATGTTCTTTTGATGGTAAGTCGTTCGTTATTTACACTAGAAGGATTCCTTCATAGTGGCGCAGCGTTCTAAGGCATTGCATCTCAGAGCAAGAGGCCTCACTACAGTCCCTGGTTCAATTCCAGGCTGTATCACATCCGGCCGTGATTGGGAGTCCCACAGGGCAGCGCTCAATTGGCCCAACGTTGTCCGGGTTTGGCCGTGATATGCCGTAGTTGTAAATAAGAATTTGTTCTTAACTGACTCACCTAGCTAAATAAAGGTTCAATTGAAAATATATTTCTTTAACCTTTATTTAACTAGGCAAGTCAATTAAACAAATTCTTATTTACAATGACAGCCTACCAAAAGGCCTCCTGCGGGGACGGGGGCTGGGATTAAAAATATAGGACAAAACACACATCACAACAAGAGAGACACCACTAGATAAAGAGAAAACTAAGATGACAACATAGCATGGCAGAAACAGATGACAACATAGCATAATTAATAGCAACACCACATGACAACGACATGGTAGCAGCACAAAACATGGTACAAACATTATTGGGCAGCACAAAGGCAAGAAGGTAGAGACAACAATACATCACGCGAAGCAGCCACAACTGTCGGTAAGTGTCCATGATTGAGTCTTTGAATGAAGAGATTGAGATAAAACTGTCCAGTTTGAGTGTTTTTGCAGCTCATTCCAGTCACTAGCTGCAGCGAAATGAAAAAAGGTGGGACCCAGGGATATGTGCGCTTTGGGGACCTTTAACAGAATGTGACTGGCAGAACGGGTGTTGTATGTGGAGGATGAGGGCTGCAGTAGATATCTTTGATAAGGGGGAGTGAGGCCTAAGAGGGGTTTATAAATAATCGTCAACTAGTGGGTCTTGCGATGGGTATATAGAGATGACCAGTTTACCAGGAGTGTAGAGTGCAGTGATGTGTCCTATGTGGCGCAATGGTAGCAAATCTGATGGCCGAATGGTAAAGAACATCTAGCCGATCTATAAATTACGTCTCCGTAGTCGACCGATTAATCGGAACAGCTGATTTAATTAGGGACGATTTCAAGTTTTCATAACAATCGGAAATCGTATTTTTGGGCACCGATTTAATCTATTTTTTTATATACCTTTATTTAACTAGGCAAGTCAGTTAAGAACACATTCTTACTTTCAATGACGGCCTAGGAACTGTGGGTTAACTACCTCAACAGATTTTCACCTTGTCAGCCCGGGGGAGCCAATCTTGCAACCTTATAGTTAACTAGTCCAATGCAATAACGACCTGCCTCTCTCGTTGCACTCCACAAGGAGACTGCCTGTTACGCGAATGCAGTAAGCCAAGGTAAGTTGCTAGCTAGCATTAAACTTATCTTATAAAAAACAATCAATCATAATCACTAGTTAACTACACATGGTTGATGATATTACTAGATATTATCTAGCGTGTCCTGCGTTGCATATAATCTGACTGGGCATACAAGTATCTAAGTATCTGACTGAGCGGTGGTAGGCAGAAGCAGGCGCGTAAACATTCATTCAAACAGCACTTTTGTGCGTTTTGCTAGCAGCTCTTTGTTGTGCGTCAAGCATTGCACTGTTTATGACTTCAAGCCTATCAACTCCCGAGATGAAGCTGGTGTAACCGAAATGAAATGGCTAGCTAGTTAGCGCGCGCTAATAGCGTTTCAAACGTCACTCGCTCTGAGCCTTCTAGTAGTTGTTCCCCTTGCTCTGCATGGGTAACGCTGCTTTGATGGTGGCTGTTGTCATTGTGTTGCTGGTTCGAGCTCAGGGAGGAGCGAGGAGAGGGACGGAAGCTATACTGTTACACTGGCAATACTAAAGTGCCTATAAGAACATCTAATAGTCAAAGGTTAATGAAATACAAATGATAAAGAGGGAATTAGTCCTATAATTCCCATAATAACTACAACCTAAAACTTCTTACCTGGGAATATTGAAGACTCATGTACCTCTGTTTTGGAGGTGTTCAGAACAAGGTTAAGGGCAGAGAAAGCTTGTTGGACACTAAGAAAGCTTTGTTGTAGAGCATTTAACACAAAATCCCATATCTAAAAGCCTTTCTCCTTCTCTCCTGGTCCCAGTGAAGGCAGCAACCTGACTCCAGCCCACCACTTCCCAGACTTCCGCTTCAAGACCTATGCTCCTGTGGCCTTCCGCTACTTCAGGGAGCTCTTTGGGATCAGGCCTGATGACTACCTGGTAAGAACATGTAACTCTATCCTTTTTCAACCATGACAACAGACATGAAGACATAGCATGGTGTCACCATACATTAGATATCCAGAATGAACAGAGGAGCATTCATTTTCTATTTTTTACTTCTATTTTTTAGTTAACACTTATTGTTCTTAACTTCTTAAAGCATTGTTGGTTAAGGGCTTGTAAGTAAGCATTTCACTGTAAGGTGCAAGGTGCACTGTTGTATTCAGTGTATTACAAATACAATTTGATTTAACAGGTTAGTGTTGAGGAATGGTTTTAGGGTAGCTAGTGCACCAATTCCTGATCCCACTTTTTATTTTGTTTTATTTATTTAACCTTTATTTAACAAGGCAAGTTAGTTAAGAACAAATTCTTATTTACACTGACGGCCTACCAAAAGGCAGAAGGCCTCCTGCGGGGGCTGGGATTATTATTATTTTTTTTTAAATAATAACAAATAGGACATAACACACATCAGGACAAGAGAGACAAAAACTACATAAAGAGAGACCTAAGACGACAACATAGCATGGCAGCAACACAACATGGCAGCACAAAACATGGTACAAACATTATTTGGCACAGACAACAGCGCAAAAGGCAAGAAGGTAGAGACAACAATACATCACATGAAGCAGCCACAACTGTCAGTAAGTGGAGAGACCAGTTTACCAGGGGTGTAGAGTGCAGTGATGTGTCCTATAAGGAGCATTGGTGGCAAATCTGAATCCTGAATGGTAAAGAACATCTAGCCGCTCGAGAGCACCCTTACCTACCGATCTATAAATGATGTAGGTAGGATGGTCATCTGAATCAGCCCTGATATGTGCTTAGAGAAGGACAGTGTACCTTCTAGCCATACTCCCAAGTACTTGTATGAGGTGACTACCTCAAGCTCTAAACCCTCAGAGGTAGTAATCACACCTGTGGGGAGAGGGGCATTCTTCTTACCAATCCACATGATTTTTGTTTTGGAGGTGTTCAGAACAAGGTTAAGGGCAGAGTAAGCTTGTTTGACACTAAGAAAGCTTTGTTGTAGAGCGTTTAACACAACACAAAATACGGGGAGGGGCCAGCTGAGTATAAGACTGTATTGTCTGCATGTAATTGGATGAGAGAGCTTCCTACTGCTTAAGATATGTTGTTGATGTAAATTGAGAAGAGCGTGGGACCTAGGATCGAGCCTTGGAGTAATCTCTTTGTAGAAAAAGCTGTTCAGAGGCTCCCTGTATAGAGAGACTGAGGTATGCAGTCCACCTGCTGTGTCCTCGTCTTAGCCAACACTCCCACAGCCTGCTGCCCTCTCCCTCCCTCTCGGTCCAGCCTGCTGCCAGCAGCACAGCGGGCAATGTAGCACCATGACTGGGAGCGTGATTTCTCCCACCAGACAGGCAGGCACGAGTCACTGCTGGAGAGAGATTGGGAAGAATATCAGGAGAGACGGGGGAGAGACAGGCAGGGTTGGAGAGTTTGGGAGAGTGGAAGAAATGGGCTAAGAAATACTGTGTGGATAAATAGGGATATTAGGCAGGGAAAAGCAGAGATGGGGACGGCAAAGGGAGAAATGGTGAGTAGAGAGGATGAAGGCTGGGAGGGCCAGAGAAGGGTTGGGGGGTGCTATAAGAAGTCTGGGCAGAGAGGTGGTTAGGCCCAGAGGAGGTCTGGGGAAGTGGTTAGTGTGGTGGCAGAGTGAGTCACTGCTCCTCCATGAGTGGTCAGCAGTCTGGGCATGTGTTTATGTCTGTGTACATGAAAAATAGGATGCACACATGTCCTTGTGTGTTTCGCTATGACTAGGGCTGTGACGGTCATGGAATTTTGGATGACGGTTAATTGTCAACCATAAAATAAAAACATGCATTTTCTCCTGTCCTGTGCTGCTCCCGACTGCATAGGACTCAAATCAGGGATGTGATGATCCATGTTTACTGTCAACCCAGGCTGACAGCTAATTGAGGGTATATATAGCATGCTGCTTTTAACTATACGCTCTGTGGTCAAGTCAGTGTTCCCTATTTTTTTATTTACCCACTTTTTCTCCCCAATTTCGTGGTATCCAATTGTTTAGTAGCTACTATCTTGTCTCATCGCTACAACTCCCGTACGGGCTCGGGAGTGACGAAGGTTGAAAGTCATGCGTCCTCCGATACACAACCCAACCAAGCCGCACTGCTTCTTAACATAGCGAGCATCCAACCCGGAAGCCAGCTTCACCAATGTGTCGGAGGAAACACCGTGCACCTGGCAACCTTGGTTAGCGTGCACTGCGCCCGGCCCGCCACAGGAGTCGATGAGACAAGGATATCCCTACCGGCCAAGCCCTCCCTAACCCGGACGACGCTGGGCCAATTGTGCGTAGCCCCACGGACATCCCGGTCATGGCAGAGCCTGGGCGCGAACCCAGAGTCTCTGGCACCACCCAACCAACACAGGCCCAGTGTTCCCTTTTTTTGGTAAGCCTTTTTTTGCATGCATTTCCTCATGCTCGTTTGCAACAACACTTTGCTGAAACAAGGAGCAACAAAGTTTCATCACGCTGTAAAGAGTCCATGTTACCGTGGAAATGGACTCAACTGCACGCAGGTCTTGTATTTTTTTAATGTCCTGCAGTCCCGTCTTCAGTCAGTTTAAAGCACTATAATTGTTCTACAACACAATTCTAAAACTGTCTGTTAGGTGTGGACCAGGCTTACTTTTACTTTACTGCTTTTGGGTAAAGTTTGTCGACTTAAGTGAAGTTAATCAACAATAAACGGTTATGCAATTACCCTGCCAACCCTAGCTATGACATAATAATGCGTGCGTGCGATAGACATAGTGTCATACCTCATAGCCCTTGTCACATTGTATCTGTGCTGGCTGACTGGCATTGTGTTTGGCTGTGTATCAACATGTACAGACACAATGCAAGAATTTGGTCTTAGTTATTCCTTTGTTCCATTTCGGACAACAATATACAGAGCTACAGTAGAGTATATGGGCAAATTCGGTTTGTATTGATTTTCTGAATAGCAAATAGCAGTGTACAGTCGTGGCCAAAAGTTTTGAGAATGACACACATATACATTTTCACAGTGTCTGCTGCCTCAGTTTGTATGATTGCAATTTGTATATACTCCAGAATGTTATTTGCCATGCGAATGAACTGAATCCCCAAAAAACATTTCCACTGCATTTCAGCCCTGCCACAAAAGGACCAGCCAGTGATGTCAGTGATTCTCTTGTTAACACAGGTGTGAGTGTTGACGAGGACAAGGCTGGAGATCACTCTGTCATGCTGATTGAGTTTGAAAAACAGACTGGAAGCTTCAAAAGGAGGGTGGTGCTTGGAATAATTGTTCTTCCTCTGTCAACCATGGTTACCTGCAAGGAAACACATGCCGTCATCATTGCTTTGCACGAAAAGGGCTTCACAGGCAAGGATATTGCTGTGACAATGCCTTTTCCAGCATGATGGAGCACCTTGCCATAAGGCAAAAGTGATAACTAAGTGGCTCGGGGAACAAAATATCAATATTTTGGGTCCATGGCCAGGAAACTCCCCAGACCTTAATCCCATTGAGAACTTGTGGTCAATCCTCAAGAGGCGTCGTGGACAAAGAAAACCCCACAAATTCTGACAAACTCCAAGCATTGATTATGCAAGAATGGGCTGCCATCAGTCAGGATGTGGCCCAGAAGTTAGTTGACAGCATGCCAGGGTGGATTGCAGAGGTCTTGAAAAAGAAGGGTTACCACTGCAAATATTGACTCTTTGCATCAACTTCATGTAATTGTCAATAAACGTATTTGACACTTATAAAATGCTGGTAATGATACTTCAGTATACCATAGTAACATCTGACAAAAATATCTAAAGACACTGAAGCAGCAAACTTTGTGAAAATTAATAATTGTGTTATTCTCAACTTTTGGCCATGACTGTACTGTACAGAAAATACACCAGTGTGCCTATTCCACAAACACAAACAACCGTAATCCCCAAAATAACCCAGTCCACAGCTTCTTCCCTCCACTCCAGAGCTGTATGGGAGTAATTCATTGATTTTATTTATATTTTATTAGGATCCCCATTAGCCATCGCCAATGGCTACAGCTAGTCTTACTGACGTTGACCATGCAAACAATTTGGAATATCTAACGCATTAATGTTTCTTATACAAACAAGAAGTGATACAGTCAGCCTTTCCTCAAGAGACTGGCATGCATAGTATTGATATTAGCCCTCAGATTACAATGAAGAGCAAAACGTGCCTCTTTGTTCTGGGCTGGCTGCAGCTTAACTAGGTCTTTCTTTGCAGCACTTGACCCATATGACTGGACAATAATCAAGATGAGATCAAACTAGAGCCTGCAGGACTTGCTTTGTGGAGTGTGGTGTAAAAAAATCAGAGCATCTCTATCATGGACAGACCTCTCCCCATCTTTATAACGATTGAATCTATATGTTTTGACCATGACAGTTTACAATCTAAACACCAAGTAATTTAGCCTCCTCAACTTGCTCAACAGCCACACCATTCATTACCAGATTCAGCTGAGGTTTAGAACTTAGGGAATGATTTTTTACCAAATTCAATGCTCTTAGTTTAAGAGATGTTCAGGACCAGTTTATTACTGGCCACCTATTCTAAAACTGACTGCAACTCTTTGTTTAAGGTTGCAGCGACTTCACTAGTTGCTGACGCGTATAGGGTGGAATCATCAGCATACATGAACACACAGGCTTTGTTTAATGCCAGTGGCAGGTCATTGGTAAAAATGGAAAAGAATAGAGTGCCAAGAGAAGCTTCCATTAAAGTGTTAAACTGTTAAACTGTCAATTAAACTGTTGTGTATGCTATTGCTATTCTCTAGAGCGAATAAAAATAATGTTGATGATTTAAGCATGTGTACTTTGTCCATATTGATAGTGTTCCTGCTTACAAATATCTGGGCATCTGGATAGATGAAAAAGCTGTCTCTTAAAAAGCATATTGATGAGTTAGTTAAGAAGTTGATAATAAAAATGGGCTTCTTCTCTGTGTTCTATTAGATACAGTGGCTTGCAAAACTATTCACCCCCTTGGCATTTCCCTATTTTGTTGCCTTACAACCTGGAATTTAAATGGGTTTTGGGGGCTTGTATCATTTGATTTACACAACATGCCTACCACTTTGAAGGTGCAAAGCTTGGCACATCTAGCCACTGGGATTTTTGCCCATTCTTTAAGGCAAAACTGCTCCAGCTCCTTCAAGTTGGATGGGTTCCGCTGGTGTACAGCAATATGTAAGTCATACCACAGATTCTCAATTGGATTGAGGTCTGGGCTTTGACTAGGCCATTCCAAGTGTAGCAGTGTAGCTTCAGCAGTGTCCTTAGGGTCATTGTCCTGCTGAAAGGTGAACCTCCGTCCCAGTCTCAAATCTCTGGAAGACTGAAACAGGTTTCCCTCAAGGATTTCCCTGTATTTAGCGCCATCCATCATTCCTTTAATTCTGTCCAGTTTCCAAGTCCCTGCAGATGAAAATAAATGGTGTTCTCGGGGTGATGAGAGGTGTTGGGTTTGCACCAGACATAGCATTTTCCTTGATGGCCAAAAAGCTCAATTTTAGTCTCATCTGATAAGATTGAACTAGATCAATGATAATTCAATAATCAATATTGTGTTGCGACTTCCCATAATGCCTTTAAATACTTTCAATCTTTGAAGCTTCTTGTATTTCCAATGTTTGCTGCAAAGAGAAAATAAAGTGTTGTATCTGCAAAAATTCCCCTCCGCTCCATCACAGACTGGTCTTCCCTGGCTGCCTGACCCTGATGAGACCCTTGTCACCATTTGACACTGCTCAGATGAGGCACGACAAGGAATTACTTTGGTGTACATTTATACATTGATTCCATCCATGAACAGAATCAATGGTTCATCAATTGAGATGACCATTATTCCCTGATCCCAGAATGTAACCTACCCATCAACTCAAGATGGAACTTTGTATCCATTCACTGATTGTTATAATATACTGCAAAATTCACGTGAGCTCTGTGGACTGGTCTTCCCTGTCTGTCTGACCTTGCTGGGACACCTGTCACCATCTGATCCCACTAAGACATGATGAGCATAGTGTTGTGTACTGACTGTGAACCATGACAGGGATGCCTGTAGAGCTGTACCCATGTCAGTGTGAAAAGTAGGGAATTCGCTAGGGAAACTGATAGATCAATAATGTTACATTGCTATACTGACTAATAAAAACTCACATTGCGCTGAAAAAATAAATATATTGGTTTGCAATTGTTTAGCCCCTGGTTTCAATCGTTTGATTCAAGTCTACTGTGATTGAGGCAAAAAATAATAGCTATATTTTTCTGCCAAACAGCAGTTACCGTCCCAACTAGAACAGTCAAATAAAGAGTATCCAGTTTCTGCTCTGCTTGTTTTTACAACTCTGAGAAAAAGCATAACACAGACAGCAGCTGCCTCTGTTCATAGAAAAAGGAGATGATTGTGGACTACAGGAAAAAGAGGACCGAGCACACCCCCATTCTCATCGACTGTGCTGCAGCGGAGCAGGTTGAGAGCTTCAAGTTCCTTGGTGTCCACATCACCAACAAACTAACATGGTGCAAGCACACCAAGACAGTCATGAAGAGCCTACGACAAAACCTATTTCCCCTGAGGAGACTGAAAATATTTGGTATTGGTCCTCAGATCCTCAAAAGGTTCTACAGCTGCACCATCGAGAGCATCCTGACTGGCAAATCTGACCACGACTCCAAAGTTTTAAGTTCCTCGGCATACACATCACAGACAAACTGAAATGGTCCACCCACCCTCGGGAGGTTGAAGAAATTTGGCTTGTCACCAAAAACACTCACAAACTTTTACAGAACAATCGAGAGCATCCTGTCAGGCTGTATCTCCGCCTGGTACGGCAACTGCTCGACCCACAACCGTAAGGTGAGGTCTGCACAACGCATCACCAGGGGCAAACTACCTGCCCTCTAGGACACCACCCGATGTCACAGGAAGGCCAAAAGAATCATCAGGGACAACAACCACCCAAGCCACTGCCTGTTCACCCTGCTATCATCCAGAAGGTCAGTGCAGGTGCATCAAAGCTGGGAGCAAGAGAGTGTTAAACAGCTTCTATCTCAAGGTCATCAGACTGTTAAACAGCCATCACTTACATTGAGTGGCTGCTGCCAACATACTGACTCAAATCTCTAGCCACTTTAATAATTAAAAATTGGATGTAATAAATGTTTCACTAGTCACTTTAAACAATGCCACTTTATATAATATACTGTATTCTATACCATCTACTGCATCTTGCCTATGCCGTTCAGCCATCGCTCATCGCTCCATATATTTATATGTACATATTCTTATTCATTCCTTTACACTTTTATGTGTATAAGGTAGTTGTTGTGCAATTGTTAGATATTACTGCACGATCGGAACTAGAAGCACAAACATTTCACTACACTCGCATTAACATCTGCTAACCATGTGTATGTGACCAATACAATTTTATTTGATTTCTGGTTGCATCACTGCCGGGTGTGGCAACTGCTCGGCCTCCGACCGCAAGGCACTACAGAGGGTAGTGCGAACGGCCCAGTACATCACTGGGGCCAAGCTTCCTGCCGTCCAGGACGTTTATACCAGGCGATGTCAGAGGAAGGCCCTTAAAATTGTCAAAGACTCCAGCCACCCTAGTCATATACTGTTCTCTCTGCTACCACACGGCAAGCGGTACTGGAGCTCCAAGTCTAGTTCCAAGAGGCTTCTAAACAGCTTCTACCCCCAAGCCATAAGACTCCTGAACATCTAGTCAAATGGCTACCCAGACTATTTGCATTGCCCCCCACTCTTTTACACAGCTGCTACTCTCTTTAGTCTATGCATAGTCACTTTAATAACTCTACCTACATGTACATATTACCTAAACTAACCAGCACATTGATTCTGTACCGCTACCCCCCTGTATACAGTCTCACAATTGTTATTTTACTGCTGCTCTTTAATTACTTGTTACTTTTTTATTTCTTATTCTTATCCATATTTTTTTAAACAGCATTGTTGGTTAGGGGCTCGTAAGTAAGCATTTCACTGTAAGGTCTACTACACCTGTTGTATTCAGCACATGTGACTAATCAAATTTGATTTGGTTCATATCTCTCGTGCTGGTTCTATACACCAGCCTATCAGAAATGTTGCCTTCACACAGCCTGTCCATGCATGCTCTGTGGTGTCTGTGCGGTCCTAAATCCAGCCGGCTGAAACCGGAAAACAGCCTACCCTACCGCTCTGAGGTGTCCGCATGGTCCTAAAGCACACCCAAATCACGTGGGAGGGTCATGTCCCCAGTGAAAGTTGCGACCCTGGTCATTTGTGTGAGTAGAGTACATGTTGAGTGCCCTTCTCTAAAGGCATACCGAAAGTATTTTAATTTGTTTACAGAGACATTTTCTAACAGTTTGCTAAAAGCTGGCAGCAAGCTGATCGGTCGGCTGTTAGAACCAGTAAAGGCCGCTTTACCATTCTTGGTTAGCGGAATGACTTTGGCTTCCCTCCAGGCCTGAGGGCAAACAATTTTCTCAAGGCTCAGATTAAAGATATGACAGATAGGAGTGGTTATACAGCCAGCTACTATCCTCAATAGGTTTCCACCTAAGTTGTCAATGCCAGGAGGTTTGTCATTATTGATCAATAACAATTTTTCCACCTCTCCAACACTAACTTTACTAAATTCAAACTTTCAATGCTTTTCTTTCATGATTTGTTTTTTTTTAGGCATGAATAAGATGGCTCACTGTTCATTGTTGGCATTTCCTGCCTAAGTTTGCCCATTTTGCCAATGAAGTAATCATAAAAAATAATTGCCAATATCAAATGTTTTTGTGATGAATAAGCCATCTGATTTGATGAAAGGTGGAGTTGAATTTGTCTTTTTATTTAAAGTACTTTAAAGTACTCATTTATCATTGATCTTGGCTTCATAATACAGTTTCGTCTTCTTTTTGTTGAGTTTAGTGACATATATTTGTTACATCATCCACATAAGAGTAACAGCTAAATCTTTTGTATGATCTCTTATAAACTATTTTAGGCCCGGCTTTTGGAACTTTGGCTTTCCTGGAATTAGCCACTATATTGTGATCACTGCATCCAATGGGTATGGATACAGCTTTAGAACAAAGTTCTACAGTATTAGTAAAAATGTGATCTAGTTCCTGTAGTGTTTGTAAACGCCCTGCTAGGTTGATTAATAACCTGAACCAGATTATAGGCACTGGTTTACAGTGAGAAACGTCTTCTTGAGCGGACAGCTTGATGAAAACCAGTCAATATTTAGGTCCCCAAGAAAGTAGACCTGTTTAAATCACATACACTATCAAGCATATCTAGTTACTGACTGTTAGCACTTGAAAATAATTTGTGATATGCAGTTCATGAACAAGTTATTATTTTAGAACAACTCTTTTTACTGACTCGTGAGCCACAATTCGTTTTTACAAGTGATTATATTAGTCGTTCGCTTGACTTGCTGGCCGCAATTGATTTTACAGCAGGATTAATACGCGCTCCTCTGAAATATTTGTTTTTTTCACTGAATGAGTCGAAAAGAACTGAGTCAGTGAAAAGAGGCAAACTTCCCATAACAAATGTGCATGTGTCTGCTCAAACGGTCAGAAACAGACTCCATGAGGGTGGTATGAGGGCCCGACGTCCACAGGTGGGGGTTGTGCTTACAGCCCAACACCATGCAGGACGTTTGGCATTTGCCAGAGAACACCAAGATTGGCAAATTCGCCACTGGCGCCCTGTGCTCTTCACAGATGAAAGCCGGTTCACACTGAACACGTGACAGACGTGACAGAGTCTGGAGACGCCGTGGAGAACGTTCTGCTGCCTGCAACATCCTCCAGCATGACCGGTTTGGAGGTGGGTCAGTCATGGTGTGGGGTGGCATTTCCTTGGGGGGCCGCACAGCCCTCCATGTGCTCGCCAGAGGTAGCCTGACTGCCATTAGGTACAGAGATGAGATCCTCAGACCCCTTGTGAGACCATATGCTGGTGCAGTTGGCCCTGGGTTCCTCCTGAGTTCCTCCTAATGCAAGACAATGCTAGACCTCATGTGGCTGGAGTGTGTCAGCAGTTCCTGCAAGAGGAAGGCATTGATGCTATGGACTGGCCCGCCCGTTCCCCAGACCTGAATCCAATTGAGCACATATGAGACATCATATCTCGCTCCATCCACCAACACCACATTGCACCACAGACTGTCCAGGAGTTGGCGGATGCTTTAGTCCAGGTCTGGGAGGAGATCCCTCAGGAGACCATCCGCCACCTCATCAGGAGCATGCCCAGGCGTTGTAGGGAGGTCATACAGGCACGTGGAGGCCACACACACTACTGAGCCTCATTTTGACTTGTTTTAAGGACATTACATCGGTTGGATCAGCCTGTAGTGTGGTTTTCCACTTTAATTTTGAGTGTGACTCCAAATCCAGACCTCCATGGGTTGATAAATTTGATTTCCATTGATCATTTTTGTGTGATTGTGTGATTTTCAGCACATTCAACCATGTAAAGAAAATATTATTTAATAAGAATATTTCATTCATTCAGTTCTAGGATGTGTTATTTTAGTGTTCCCTTTATTTTTTTGAGCAGTGTGTATATATACAGTGCCTTGCGAAAGTATTCGGCCCCCTTGAACTTTGCGACCTTTTGCCACATTTCAGGCTTCAAACATAAAGATATAAAACTGTATTTTTTGTGAAGAATCAACAATAAGTGGGACACAATCATGAAGTGGAACGACATTTATTGGATATTTCAAACTTTTTTAACAAATCAAAAACTGAAAAATTGGGCGTGCAAAATTATTCAGCCCCTTTACTTTCAGTGCAGCAAACTCTCTCCAGAAGTTCAGTGAGGATCTCTGAATGATCCAATGTTGACCTAAATGACTAATGATGATAAATACAATCCACCTGTGTATAATCAAGTCTCCGTATAAATGCACCTGCACTGTGATAGTCTCAGAGGTCCATTAAAAGCGCAGAGAGCATCATGAAGAACAAGGAACACACCAGGCAGGTCCGAGATACTGTTGTGAAGAAGTTTAAAGCCGGATTTGGATACAAAAATATTTCCCAAGCTTTAAACATCCCAAGGAGCACTGTGCAAGCGATAATATTGAAATGGAAGGAGTATCAGACCACTGCAAATCTACCAAGACCTGGCCGTCCCTCTAAACTGTCAGCTCATACAAGGAGAAGACTGATCAGAGATGCAGCCAAGAGGCCCATGATCACTCTGGATGAACTGCAGAGATCTACAGCTGAGGTGGGAGACTCTGTCCATAGGACAACAATCAGTCGTATATTGCACAAATCTGGCCTTTATGGAAGAGTGGCAAGAAGAAACCATTTCTTAAATATATATAAAGTAAAAAGTGTCGTTTAAAGTTTGCCACAAGCCACCTGGGAGACACACCAAACATGTGGAAGAAGGTGCTCTGGTCAGATGAAACCAAAATTGAACTTTTTGGCAACAATGCAAAACGTTATGTTTGGCATAAAAGTAACACAGCCCATCACCCTGAACACACCATCCCCACTGTCAAACATGGTGGTGGCAGCATCATGGTTTGGGCCTGCTTTTCTTCAGCAGGGACAGGGAAGATGGTTAAAATTGATGGGACGATGGATGGAGCCAAATTACAGGACCATTCTGGAAGAAAACCTGATGGAGTCTGCAAAAGACCTGAGACTGGGACGGAGATTTGTCTTCCAACAAGACAATGATCCAAAACATAAATTCAAAAATAAACATATCCAGGTGTTAGAATGGCCAAGTCAAAGTCCAGACCTGAATCCAATCGAGAATCTGTGGAAAGAACTGAAAACTGCTGTTCACAAATACTCTCCATCCAACCTCACTGAGCTCGAGCTGTTTTGCAAGGAGGAATGGGGAAAAAATTCAGTCTCTCGATGTGCAAAACTGATAGAGACATACCCCAAACGACTTACAGCTGTAATCGCAGCAAAAGGTGGCGCTACAAAGTATTAACTTAAGGGGGCTGAATAATTTTGCACGCCCAATTTTTTCAGTTTTTGATTTGTTAAAGTTTGAAATATCTAATAAATGTCGTTCCACTTCATGATTGTGTCCCACTTGTTGTTGATTCTTCACAAAAAAAAATACAGTTTTATATCTTTATGTTTGAAGCCTGAAATGTGGCAAAAGGTCGCAAAGTTCAAGGGGGCCGACTACTTTCGCAAGGCACTGTGTATGTGTGTGTATATATATATATATATATATATATATATATATATATATATATATATATATATATATATATAGCAATCTATAAGCATTCCTGTCTCTTTTGTAAATGTTATCTCCTTATATTGCTACTGCTGTATAATCAAAGGAATTATCTAAAGGAGTCTCAGAAATTACTAGAAGATGTGCGTCCCTTTGAAGTGTTTGTCTCTTTCCAGAACAGCTAGCTTGTCCTTGAACCTCAGGAACTTGACCACTATCGGCCTGGGCCTGTCATCTGGGCCGGTGGTGGGTTTTCCAGTCCTGTGGGCGTGCTCTATCTCAATCTTCCTTCCTGTTGTCCATCTTCAGTTTCTCATTGAAAATTTCCCTCACTTTGTCTTCAAACTCCGTCCAGGACTCGTGGAGATTCTGCAATTCCGTCCACAACAATGTTGTTCCATCTTTATTTTCCCTTGAGATAAGCTCATTTCTCCATTGTTATCATGGATTCACATACAGAACTGATGTCCTCTCTCAATGACTTATGGATTGCTGTCATCTTGGTGTTCTCCTGTTTAGACTCATTGAGCTGACCCTGGGAGAACTGCAAACAGTTCTTCAGGTCCTGGTCAGGTCATCCATTATTTTAGTAGTTGACTCCACTGATATTTGGACACAACACTTGAAGATATTTTCTTGTTGTTGTAACAACTGCTTGTAGAACTATTTTTGTTTAAAAGATCCTTCACCTGTGATCGATCAGTACTCTCACCAGCTTTGGTCTTTGTCATGGTAGCAACGTAGGCTACTCTGTTACCCTCACGGTTGCAGACAGGGCAGGTCGCAGGGAAGATGGCGCCAACGAGAACATGAGCTACTTCTCTGGAGCAAAATAGACCTGGTGTTGTTGCAGGGCAGCAACAGGCCCAGGACAATCCATGGTCCAAGCCACAAGGGCTAACCGCTCCGGGAGGCTGCGTTCACAATTCGTTGGGGCCGTGAATCGTGAAGCGTCTCTCTGTCTGTCATTAACTTAGGGTTGGTTATGTGTTAAGCACACCGGGGTTCTGGTCTAGACACACACAGCGGAACACAGCATGAGATGAGATGAGATGTCAGCCCAACCTGAGCAGCTCGTTACAGAAGCCCCTGAAGGAACAGACCGTCTCATGTATAAACATATGGACCTGGGCTATTTTAAGATCCTTTGTGCATTAGGTGCATCTGTCTCTCTGAGGGTCTGCATTCAGGGCTCCTGAGTGGTGCAGCGGTCCAAGGCACTGCATCTCAACGCTTGAGGCGTCACTACAGCCACCCTGGTTTGTATCCAGGCTGTATCACAACTAGAGGTTAAATGATTATGATTTTTCCACGCAGATACCGATTTATTGGAGGACCAAAAAAAGCTCATCCCGATTAATCTGACAATTTTTTGGTGTATATATATATAGTGTAATGACAATTACAACAATACTGAATGAACACTTATTTTTAACTTAATATAATACATCAATAAAATCAATTTAGTCTCAAATAAATAATGAAACATGTTTAAATAATGAAAAAAACAAAGTGTTGGGGAAGAAAGTAAAAGTGCAATATGTGCCATGTAAAAAAGCTAACGTTTAAGTTCCTTGCTCAGAACATGAGAACATATGAAAGCTGGTGGTTCCTTTTAAAACGAGTCTTCAATATTCCCAGGTAAGAAGTTTTAGGTTGTAGTTATTATTGGACTATTTCTCTCTATACTATTTCTATTTCATATACCTTTGACTATTGGATGTATGTTCTAATAGGCACTTTAGTATTGCCAGCCTAATCTCGGGAGTTGATAGGCTTGAAGTCATAAACAGCGCAATGCTTGAAGCACAGTGAAGAGCTGCTGGCAAATGCAGGAAAGTGCTGTTTGAATGAACGCTTACGAGCCTGCTGCTGCCTACCACCGCTCAGCCAGACTGCTCTATCAAATCATAGACTTAATTATTGTAAAGGTTTTTGTCTGGTGAAGGAGAAGAGCTGGCTGCCTCTGATTGAGAACCATACCAGGCCAAACACAGAAATGGAAAACATAGAAAAACAACATAGACTGCCCACCCCAACCAAACTAAAACAGAAACAAGGAACTTTTTTATTTAACTAGGCAAGTCAGTTAAGAACAAATTCTTATTTTCAATGACGGCCTAGGAACAGTGGGTTACCTGCCTGTTCAGGGGCAGAACGACAGATTTGTACCTTGTCAGCTCGGGGGTTTGAACTTGCAACCTTCCGGTTACTAGTCCAACGCTCTAACCACTAGGCTACCCTGCCGCCCCAACTAAGGTCAGGACGTGACAATTATAATATAATAACACACAGAAATACGAGCCATAGGTCATTAATATGATCAAATCCGGAAACTATCATTTCGAAAACAAAACATTTATTATTTCAGTGAAATACAGAACCGTTCCGTATTTTATCGAACGGGTGACATCCCTAAGTTTAATTATTGTTGTTACATTGCACAACCGTCAATGTTATGTCATAATTATGTACAGTTCTGGAAAATGAATTACGGTCTTTGTTAGGAAGAAATGGTCTTCACACAGTTTGCAACGAGCCAGGCGGCCCAAACTGCTGCATATACCCTGACTCTGCTTGAACAGAACACAAGAGAAGTGACACAATTTCCCTCGAAATTCATGTTAGCTGGCAATATTAACTAAATATGCAGGTTTAAAAATATTTCTGTATTGATTTTAAGAAAGGCATTGATGTGTATGGTTAGGTACACATTGGTGCAATGACAGTGCTTTTTTCACGAATGCACTTGTTAAATCCCCCGTTTGGTGAAGTAGGCTGTGATTCAATGATAAATTAACAGGCACTCCATTGATTATATGCAACGCAGGACAAGCTAGATAAACTAGTAATATCATCAACCATGTGTAGTTAACTAGTGATTATGTGAAGATTGATAGTTTTTTTAGAAGATAAGTTTAATGCTAGCTAGCACCTTACCTTGGCTCCTTGCTGCACTCGCATAACAGGTAGTCAGCCTGCTACTCAGTCTCCTCGTGGAGTGCAATGTAATCGGCGTACAAAAATGCAGATTACCGATTGTTATGAGAACTTGAAATCGGCCCTAATTATTCGGCCATTCCGATTAATCGGTCGACCTCTAATCACAACCGGCCGTGATTGGGAGTCCCATAGGGCGGCGCACAATTGGCCCAGCGTCATCTGGGTTTGGCAAGTGTAAGCCGTCATTGTAAATAAGAATTTGTTCTTAACTAGCTTGTCCAGTTAAATAAAATGTAGTGTGTGTGTGAGACTGGCCAAGTGTGTGTGCGAGGTGTTCCTGCCTCAGTGATTCATCACAGTGCCTGGGGCCAGTGCTCGTGCTCTCTGCACTCAGGGTCCCTTCTCTCTTACTCTCGCGTCCTCTCTCTACCTCTGTCTCCCTCACTCCTCTCTCTCTCTTCCTCTCTTTTCCCCTTTCTCATCTCTCTCTCCCATTTGGGTCTCACTCTCTCAACCGTTCTCTCCATCCATCCCGTCCTTCCATCCCTCATTCCCAATACTGTCTGATTGGGATGTTTATGCATCAGTCTCCTGCTGTGCGTGTTTCAACAGGGTGTTGTTTCTAGCTTGTCCCCATTTCATCTCACTTTATTAGAGCATCTAATTTCCACTACCACATAGACAGGGTTTTCAGATATAGTTTTGCTGTCTCTAAAGAAAATAATGGAGCGCAACAAGGGGTAGGTAATGGATTATGGAGAAACTATTGTCTTGATTCACTGCTTTTCCAAGGAGGATTAGTATCTAACCCCAAAAGTGATATTTGTTTTCAAACAGAAATGTTATTTTATTTCAGTTTTTCAGTGCTTTTACCCAACCTGACCAGTGTCCCTCTGTGTCTGTGGCTGTGTGTATATGTTCTTTTATCTCTGTGTCTCTAGTACTCCCTGTGTAACGAGCCCCTGATTGAGTTGTCCAACCCCGGGGCCAGTGGCTCTGTGTTCTACCTGACCAAGGACGATGAGTTCATCATCAAGACTGTCATGCACAAGGAGGCAGAGTTTCTACAGAAGCTGCTGCCTGGATACTACATGGTGAGATGTGACCCCACACACACACAATACGCACTCACAATACGCACACACAATACACACTCACAATACGCACACACAATACACACTCGCAATACACACTTGCAATACACACTCACAATATGCACACATGCACGCACTTACACATACACAAACGCAAGTGTTCACACATATACAGAAACACACACACACAAGCATGCACGTACAGATACCCGTGCATGCACGTGCACACACACCCTGCATAATTCTTTCACATACTACACTCTTCATTGTAATCCCACTCACTAACATACTACACTCATCTGAAATTCCTTCTGACACAAAGGAAGATGAAGCCCATGTTTTTACTGATACAATCCTTACACACTTCATTGCTCCAATCCCAAACTCTGCCTACCTGCTTTACACCTTGGTACTACATTCATTGTCTCGACCAGGGATTGGCGACTTTGACGGGGGTGGAGGGCCACAACATCTGAACTCCATGTGTTTTAGCGTTAATTTCATGCAATTCTACACATTTTGCCATGTGCTGTAGAGAAAATGTTGCTGTTTTAAAAGCTAGTTTCCTGCAAATCTACACATTTTGCCATAGGATGGAGAGAAATGTTTTCAGTAATTTGACCTTGATCACTACAAGTTTAGATAGCTGGCCGCTAGACTAATTTAACAATCTAAAAAATAATTATCTGACATGGGCTAATTGAGTAACAATCAGAGACCGACATAAGAGAGAAACTGTTGATGCACAACCAAATTTCAAAATTGCACCGTGTGTATTCTACTATTCTACCTCGCAGCAGTAAGTTGAGACCCTGACTAAATTGATCAGAGGGCCTGGGTGGCCAGTTGCCTATTCCTGGTCTAGACTGCAGATAACTGGAGGTCATCAAGCCTTGTAAGGCCCTTGTCACTGTGTAACAGAAGCAGGATGTTGTTGAGCCTTTGTTAGCGATTTCTGGTCACACTTCAGTAGAACTCTGTTTAAATAGCAACAGCTCCATGTATGTCCATCTTTCTATTTTAGGTTCCTGGTGGTGCTAAGCTTGTGGACATTCATGTACCAACAGAGCATTATTACATGAGAACAGGAAGACTCACACATTTACACAGACCTTTTCCACAATTTGGGATCCAGACCATTGCAGTTGCACGATTCTTATGGGTGTTTTAGGTATACGAGTTAAGGAGCCCAGAGAAATTCTGAGCCATGCAGCTTGTCTATAGCCTGAAGCCATAACAGACTGAGACTGACTGACTGAGACACAGTGGGGAGACACACACACATACACAGGCAGTAGAGCAACTCTACACGTCTGCAGCACCTGACAGGACTGGGTTGGGCTGGGGGCAAAATGCAAAGCATGGTGATGTAACAGACGTCCGTGCCACCCTCTCACTTTTACCCCTCACACTTGTTTTGCACTCATGCTATTATTAATTTCCTTGCATGTTTTCTCCCCCATTTAATGTTTCAATGCCAAGCTCTATTCTCTGTTACGCTTTCACTTGTTCTCATCCTCTCACATCTCTCTTTCTCTATCCCTGTTGTTCCTCCCCCGCTCTCTCTCTCTCTCTCTCTCTCTCTCTCTCACGTGTCTGTTGTTGACTTGTCAGCGCTGTGCCCCCCACTCATGGACAGATGGGTCGTCTGTGGCTGGAGGATATGGGTTCCCTCCCTCTCTCTCTGTTTCTCTCTATTCCTCTCTTCCTCCTACTCTCTATCATGCCTCAGTCGGTCTCTCCTTTGAAGGTCACTGGCTGTGGCCTAAAAGCCTGAAGGCACCCTCAGCATGCTTCTGTTGGAGTCCTGCGGCCCCTCTGGCCCCCTCCGACCCCTTTCTGTCGCCCCTCTTTCCCTCTCTATCTCTCTCTCTATCTCTCTCTCCCCCACTTGCTCTCTGTCTGTCTGCCTGTCTGTCGTGCCTGTCTGCCAGCCAGCCAGCCAGTCAGCCAGCCAGCAGTTGTTTTTGAGTGGATAAGGAGCAGGCTCCTCTGTCATTACTTTAATGGGATTCAGGAGGTTACGGTCAATGTTTTTGCAACGTGTCGCTTGGTTAACCTAATTTAAAGGGGAAGATTGATGATAAGGATATATTTTTACTGAAGGGTGAATTAGATGTGTTTAAACGGCTCGTGCATTGGGTTACTGCTTTCTGCCTTTTTTCTTTGCCTATTCATGTGTTTTGAATATTTTGAAGGTTAGTTTGGTCTTGAAGAATCAGGTGGTACCAAATCATGGACTGTTTGTTCCAATACTGCCCTGTGCTCTTGGTCTGGCCTTGGTGCCATTGGCCTTTTTCTCACACTGTCTCTCTCGCTATCCAGAACCTCAACCAGAACCCTCGCACCCTGCTTCCCAAGTTCTTCGGCCTGTACTGCATCCAATCTGGCGGTAAGAACATCCGCATGGTGGTCATGAACAATGTTCTACCGCGCGCCGTCCGCATGCACCTCAAGTTTGACCTGAAGGGCTCCACGTATAAACGCTGTGCCTCCAAGAAGGAGAGACAGAAAGCCAAGCCCACCTTCAAAGACCTGGACTTCATGCAGGACCTGCAGGATGGCCTGATGCTGGACCAGGATATGTACAGCGCTCTGGTCAAGACCCTGCAGAGAGACTGTTTGGTGAGGAAAACCAGCCGGGTTTTCAGACCCATTGCTATAAGGGTTTAAATTATACATTGACCTGGTTTGAAACCTACAGTTGAGGGCAAATATAATATGACAAACTCTCTTTGACGCCAAGCAGTAAGTTCATAATTAAATACATTTATGAAATATGCCCCTGACTGTGCGATTACATCATCCACTGTGTTGCAAATGTTTTATATGGCACTGCAGTACAGGTTAACTTTTTAATGCCCTGAACTGTAATAGAAAATATCATTAAGAAGGACTCCATTGACCTGTGGACCTGTTCATAGGGTTTTAAGGCCTGGCTCAGTCCCATAACCAGGACCCATGTCTCTGTGTATGTTCCCAGGTGCTGGAGAGCTTTAAGATCATGGACTACAGCTTGCTGCTGGGGGTCCATAACATCGACCAGGCAGAGAGGGAGCAGCAGATGGAGGGAGGAGAGAAGGATGAGAAGAGGCCCGTGGCCCAGAAGGCCCTCTACTCCACTGCCATGGAGTCTATCCAGGGAGGGGCTGCCTGCGGGGAGTCTATCGAAACAGACGACACGTGAGTGACTGAGACGTGTGACAGGCTGTGTGTGTGTGTGTCTATGAGTGTTGCTTGTTGTCTCCTTGTATATCTCTGTTTGTCAGTGCCACCTTTTTGTATCTCACTTCATCTCTTCATGTTTGTCTCTGTAGAATGGGAGGCATCCCAGCAGTCAATGGGAAAGGAGAGCGTCTACTCCTCTACATCGGAATCATAGACATCCTGCAATCCTACAGGTAATAATCATTCAGTCATACACGTATCCATACATCATATCAATTATACAGAGTCGTGTTCATTAGGGCACACTAGCAAAATGTTTTGGAACGGAAATGAAAATGTACATTTCTTATTGGAGAAGTTCAGATAAGTCCCTATTTTCTTCAGTATGGGTCCTAATGAATATGACCCAAGTAACTACACTGTACAAAAATATAAACACAACATGTGAAGTGTTTGTCCCATGTTGCGTTAGCGGAAATAAAAGATGCCAGAAATGTTCCATTTACACAAAAAGCTTATTTCTCAACAAAAAAATTGCACAAATTTGTTTACATCCCTGTTAGTGATCATTAAACAGGTGCATCTTGTGCTGGGGACAATAAAAGGCCACTCTAAAATGTGCAGTTTTGTCACACAGCACAATGCCGTAGATGTCTTTGCTGTTTTGAGGGAGCAAGCAATTGGCATGCTTACTGCAGGAATGTCTACCAGAGTTGTTGCCAGATAACTGATGGTCATTTTCTCTACCATAAGCCGCCTCATCGTTTTAGAAAATTTGGCAGTGCGTCCAGCCAGCTTCACAACAGCAGACCACGTGTATGGCGTTGTGTGGGCGAGCAGTTTGCTGATGTCAATGGTGGCGGTGGGGTTATGGTATGGGCAGGCATAAGCTACAGACAACGAACACAATTGCATTTTATCGATGGCAATTTGAATGCACCGAGATACCGTGACGAGATCATTGTCGTATCATTCATCCACCCGCCATCACCTCATGTTTCAGCATGATAATGTACAGCCCCATTTTGCAAGGATCTGTACCCAGTTCAACCATGTCCTGCATACTCATCACACATGTCACCCATTGAGCATGTTTGGGATGCTCTGGATCAACGTGTATGACAGCGTGTTCCAGTTCCCGCCAATATCCAGCAACATCGCACCGCCATTGAAGAGGAGTGGGACAACATTCCACAGGCCCCAATCAACAGCCTGATCAACTCTATGCAAAAGAGTCATGAGGCAAATGGTGGCCACACCAGTTACGGACATGTTTTCTGATAAACGCCCTTACTTTTTTTTTTTAAGGTATCTGTGATCAACAGATGCATATCTGTATTCCCAGTCATGTAAAATCCATAGATCAGGGCCTAATGAATACATTTCAATTGACTGATTTCCTTATATGAACTGTAATTCAGTAAAATCTTTGAAATTGTTGCGTGTTGCATTTTTATGTTTTTGCTCAGTATATATTATAACTCATTCAGTCACTCTCTGTCATATAGAACCAGCCTCCCAGCTTCATAAGTGTAACAAAATATTCAGCCTCCATCAGTGTAGAAAACAGCCTGTAGCCGTGGATGGCTGCCGCTGTTTATACTGTATTTGTCTCTGTGACCATAATGCATTTTGAATATCAAACGTTTGACTGTTATTTCTTTCTGGTTCCAGGCTAATAAAGAAGCTGGAGCACACATGGAAGGCTATGGTTCATGATGGGGTGAGTTTCACGTCCGTCATAATCCCTCTTCATTTGTATTTCTTATTACAGTGGACTCTGTAATCATATCTGAGCTCTTTATGAACATAATCATTTCCAATATCCCTTTCTTCTCTGGCTTATGGGTTATGTAATGCTATTCTATGGCCAAGTCTTGTGACTGGTCGAGGTTTTCTTTGGTCATGCTTAGCAGCCAAGAGTTTCCTGATCATGTGACCTATGAGTAGAGCCCAGAGTTTTTCCCACTCAGGTCATGTGTTTTGGAAAAACTCCTGGTCCCTAGTCCTTCTTATGGACAAGACAGTCTGTCTTACCTCAGCCCCTCCCAGACAAACAGCTGTGACCAGCTGTGTGGTTTTAATCATTGAACAGCAAGCTAGCGTCTGTCTGTCCCCCCCCTCTGTCTGGGTGTGCGCTATACCCTGCCATTCTTTTCCATCATGCATTTATTGATGAAGTCACACCTATACAGACAGGTTGAGCTATTAAGGAGAAGCAGGGTAGCCTTTTGTGTGTGTTTGGTCTTGTGTATCAGTGCAACAGTACAGGTCCTTCAGGCCACTTGTCTAAGTAGTGTGTGTGTGTGTAGCCTCCTTATTGAATCTGTCCAATACACATGTACTCAGTGAGCCAGTAAGAGCTTCCTCCGCCTCCTCCTCATCTCTAACAGATCCTCTGGCTCTGACCTCAAGCACCTCAGACTCCCCTCTTTCCTCTCAGACATCATCTCCAGGATGCTCCTAGTATAGAACCACAGTCTTTTTTTGCTCTTTCTTTCTTTTTTTCCCCTCCCCCTCTTGTCTAACAAGCCTGGTGTACATCACCTTATTTTCTCACCCTGTCTCTGTGACGTGTTGTGAAACCAGCATAATGAGTGAATGATTAAGGGCTATATATTCTCAGAGTTAACACAACCAACACATACACAGATCGGGATTTATTCAGCTGCAGTGATGCTTACCTCTGAATAATAGGATGGGATGAGGAAGTGTTATTTTCTTCTGGCCCCCTGTAGAGAGAGAAGATTCATACACTAGGCCATGCAGGGAGACGTACAGCATATGGGGAGACGCTGTATTTAAACGTCTTTTTGTTCTCTCTCCCTCTACCGCTCTCTCGTTCACTTTGTCTTTCTCTCCTCATACCATTTCTCTCTGCCTGTCTTTCTCTCTCTCTCTTCTCTCTTCTCTCTTCTCTCTCTCTCTCTCTCTCTCACTTCTCTCTTCTCTCTCTCAGGACACCGTATCAGTCCACCGTCCTGGCTTCTATGCAGACAGGTTCTTCAAATTTATGAGCAGCACTGTGTTTAAGAAGAGCTCATGTGAGTAGACCTGATCAGACTAGATTACCAGTCAGTCAGACTGGCAGACACAACGCTTCCACTGCTTAATTCACTTATTGTTATGCTTGAAGGTTGCTGTTGGCTATTAACTCGATGTCTTATGAATGGATGTATTTTTTCACTTGCACTGCAAATACTCCGTTATGTATTTTGTACTGAGAGGTATTAGAAAAGATTGAACACTCAAGCACACACACTTAGTCAAATCAAATCAAACTTTGTCACATGCGCCGAATACAACAAGTGTAGACCTTAGCGTGAAATGCTTACTTACAAGCCTTTAACCAACAGTATAGTTCAAGAAGAGTTAAGAAAATATTTACCAAAGAAACTAAAGTAAAAAAACACAATAACATAACAACAGTGAGGCTATATACAGAGGGTACCGGTACCGAGTCAGTGTGCGGGGGTACAGGTTAGAGGTCATTTGTACATGTAGGTAGGGCTGAAGTGACTATGAATAGATAATAAACAGCGAGTAGCAGCAGTGTACAAAACAAATGGAGGGGTCAATGTAATAGCCCGGTGGCCATTTTTGTTTAATTGTTCAGCAGTACTGTTCCCTTTGGGAATAAGAAGACAAGTGTTCCCTTAGTGATGTTATTCCTCTTGTGTGTGTTCTGCAGCCTTGAAGTCTTCTCCCATTAAGAAGGGCCGTGTGGGCCTGACGGTGACTAAGTACACTGGCCCCGGGGCCGCCTGGTCAGCCAGCCAGCTGCCCTCTGAGAGAGACGACAACATCTACGACCTGAGAGGAGCACGCAGCTTCCCCACGCTGGAGGACGAGGGTAGGGGGTACTAGACCATGCAGACCCCCCCCCCCCCCATCACATACTCCACCTTCTTCACGCTGCTCTATCATTTTAACCTAGCTGTTAACGGAGACTGGATGCAGGTGTTTTGACAAGCCGTTCTGATTCTCTCTCCCCCTTCTGTCTTTCTCTCAGGGCGACCAGACCTCCTCCCCTGCACCCCTCCGTCATTTGAGGAGGCGACCACAGCCTCCATCGCCACCACGCTCTCCTCCACCACCTCTCTGTCCATCCCAGAGAGGTCTCCCTCAGACGCTGGAGCAGAGCACCCCCGCTACAGGTACCAGAACAACAGCTCTGAGAGAAGGTACCACTATGGACAAAATGTCCTATTTCTGGAGCATGTTTTCATGACGCATGTGGAGCATGTCCTTTTCATGAGAATAAAATAAAAAACAAGAAGAAGAAAATAAGTCAAGATGTATAATTAAGCGATAAGGCACACGGAGGTGTGGTATATGGCCAATATACCACTGCTAAGGGGAGTGCCTGCATACAGCCGTTGGCCGTGGTATATTGGCCATATACCACAAACCCCCAAGTTGCCTTATTGCTATTATAAACTGGTTACCAATGTAATTAGAGCAGTAAAAATAAATGTTTTGTCTTACCCGTGGTATACGATCTGATATACCATGGCTTTCAGCCAATCAGCATTCAGGGCTCGAACCACCCAGTTCATAATATAATGGTTATATTCATGACCGAATAACCAACAATAACTAATTGTGTTGAACAGTCAAAGCTATAGAGCCTATTTTATGTACCCCTCCCTGGCTTATAACACCATTAACTTACAGTGGTCTCTCTGTCCGTCTGTTTCTCTGCAGGAGGCACACCCAGTCTGTCAGCCATGACGGGAGGTAAGAGCACTACTCTGCATGGCCTGTATGAAATGTACAACTTATCCCGTTGTATAAAGGACTTGGTAGTTTGGTGTTATTACAGCGCTAGTCATTCTGTCTCTGACCAGTGAGGAAGGCTACTACACTAGGGTGTGTCAGGTATGCCTGTTGGTCTGTGTTTTTATGGATGTGACCACCCTTCCTGTCGCTCAGTTGCATTTCCTGTGTGTGTGTGTGTGTGTGTGTGTGTGTGCGTGCGTGCGTGCGTGCGTGCGTGCATGTGTGGTGTGTGTGTTAAAGCTGACAGTTTGAACTATATCCTCATAGTCATAGTATCACTTCAAATCCAAAGTGCTGGAGTAAAGAGCCGAAACGATACACGATTTGTCACTGTCCAAATACTTTTGGAGCTGAATGTGTGTGTGCGTGTGTACTTACGTTACGCATGTTTGTGTGTAGGACTCAGGAGGAGGTGCATGAGGAGGAGCAGCAGACCATCACGGTGGAGGTGGAGGTGAAGAGACACGACAGCGAGCCCACCATCACGGCCCCACAGCCCTCTCCAGAGACCAGGTACACAGCCTCAGCCTTACTCTACATAGACCAAGATGTATCACACAAAGCCCTGAAAAGCCTGGCTCAACTCTACTGAGCAGCACACCTAGCATCCAACACACTCGCTGAAACCAGGTTAACCTTTCAACGGGCACCATCTTGGTACCTAACATGCTCGCTGGTTCATATAAGCGCTCCCTGGAACACATGGCGTCGTGGGTATAAAGTGTCCCAGATTGCTACCTTTCTGAAGGGTTTGTCAAGTTACAGACCGGTTACGACTGCTCTGACCCCAATAAGAACCGTGCCGCAGTTGCTTCTGCTTTTCACTAAAAATACACTGAAAATGTCTCACCTGCGACAGAATAACACCTTGGTTAGCCAACACTGCACTCTGGGAAGTGGGGGAGCCATGCTCCCATTTGGTTGATAGGGCGGCGATGATATTAAGTCCCCACATTACTCTAAATCCCATTTGGTTATTGGAGTAGTTGCGGACTGTTGCTATAAATCCATTATTATGGACAGATAAGCGCTGCCTGTGGATGTTCTCTGGAGCAGCCATCTAATTAGTTTAAGAGAGTGGAGTAGGGTGAGAGACAGGGTAAAAGGGTGAGACAGGCAGACAGGAGTGCATTGGGAAAGTCGTGGTGCGGCCGGGGCAGTGGAACTAGGTCAGAGGGTCTGGGGCTTGGGCTGAGATGCTGAGACAGGGCCAAACATATGGCCTCAGGGGGGCTGGGTGGGGTAGAAGGGCGAAGCGGGCAGGCAGGCCAACGGGGTACTGGGGAATTAGCCATCTGGAGACCCGGCTCCTCAAAGCAGCCTCAGAGACTTCCCTGCTGGGGGAGAGAGAGTGAGGTGAGGACAAGAGAGAATAAAAGAGAGAGCGAGTGCAAGGTCCATGGCTGCATGGCAACATCAAGTCCACCCATTTTAAAGACTTCTTCCCAACCAATCAGGTCTGTCTCTGAGTCGGAGATGCTGTCATTGCTCTTTAGGAACGCCAGGCTCCAGGTTTTTCAGCGTAAGCTCTAAACACACAAGGCTGAGAAAACAATCTGGGATCAGCTTAAGTCGTTCCTAATAGGCAATGATCTGGGCCTGGAAAATAGAGGGATTGTGGTGGCGTGGCACCATGCCATCTGGTACTGTAAGTCTGGGTTAGTGCCGTCATCATAAACCATCCTTCTGATCATACGGCTCAGTCTCAGCTCTGCCTGGCTGGGCTGGTTCTTGTTCATTGGAATGGCTTAATAGGAAGTGGCCCTGATCATTTGTCTGTACAGCTATTCTATCCTGTGCGTGAGAGAGCGAGAGCAGGTGTGTGTGTTAGAGAACAGGTATGTACAGTATGTCTTATCACATCTGTGGTTGTGTATGAGCAGGTGTGTCTGACCCCCCCCCCCCCCTGTCTCTTCTCTCAGTGAGTTACCAGAATTAGCCTCTGCTGCTGCCTATCCCCCAGCCCCTGGGGCCCCTGCTGAAGCCTCTGCTGAGACCCCTGGCCCAGGGGCCACTGTCAGTCCCAAGGTTGTGGTTGTGGAGGCTGAGCGGGACCGCCGGGGCAGCACAGTGTCTGGGTCCGGATGCACCAGCCAAGCCTCACAGGATGACGAGGATGACGTGCCAATCACAGACATCTACTTTGTAAGCTGTGCTTTCTTTGGCTCAGCACACACACACACACACACACACACACACACACAGGTCGTATTCCTTAGGGCATGCAGCAGAAAACATTTTGTAACGGAAATCAATATCCAGGTATTCCCTGCCTGTTTCAGTCTGTTGTCTTACGTTTGGTGCCTAATGAATACGACCCTGGACACACACACAAGGCACAATTATGATGGACGCTAAATACCCCTAGCCCTACGTCTATAGGCTTACAGCCCACTTACAGCATGGTAAATAGCTAAATACTACAGTATCCTAGCTACTAAATAGATTCTAGGTTTGTCAGTCAGCAGGCAGACTGCACTAAAATGATACAGACAACAGCAGATGGTAAACTAGACACAGATAGCTTACATCTCCATTGGCCATCATTTCCATTTTTGCTTTGTCAAATACTGTTTGTCCATGTGTGTAACTCATCATTGCCACCCGTAATGCAAATGGTCAGCGTTGGGTCATGGGATGCTATGTATGTGTGAGTCTCTGAGTTGGATGCCTTTCTACAGAAGCTTTGACAGTTGGACCCCAGAGGGAGCAGAGAGGGTGAGTCTGTAGAGAGTTAAGGGTTAACCGTAGAGTCGATGTCCCCGTGGAAATCTAACTAGCATAATAACAAAGTCCCCATCAAAATCCATCAGTTTAAGCTAGAGATGTGGGTTTTATCTGCATGGGATGCGTCTAAATCCACCGCATTTCCCCGACGTCGCCCTTCTGTATTTGCGATGAAAGGTGACACAGCTAGAGAGGGGTTTGTCAGACCATGAGACTTCCCGAAAATCAGTCTTCTCACGAAAACATCTGTAGCGTTTCAACGGTTGGTCCTACACACTAATATGACCCCTCCATGGAAAGGTGAGTCTCTAGGAGGGCCACAAGACTAGTCTGAAGGTAGCTGGGTAAAGTTACTAAACTCCCTTTTGATTCTTTTTTTTGACTGTCTGTTTATCCATGTATGAAGCTGTTATTCAATGCGTTTCTATGGGCTAAAAGCAGCAAGGCCAGATTCAATGTTTCATCAAATTATTATTTTTATTTTTTTATACATCGGGGTCCTAAAATTCGGAATCAAATAGCTAAATGATCCTTGGTATGACCATCTTAAAACAATTCCATATGCTAGGTTCTACGACAGATTTCAGAGCCAGAGCCATGCATTAATGGATGAGTCTCTGGTGATAAGGGATGAGAAGGCCGGATTGGGAAGTCTCCTCTGGTATTGCTCTGACTGGTGGACAGTCTCTCCTGCAATCAAAACGCCCCACACTGTGGCCCAGTAGGTCTGCCTGTGGTCCTGTTGTCTTTATGACCATTTCATCTGCTCTGCTCTGCTTCTCTCTTCGTGTGCAGTTGCTCAGGTCAGGAGACATAGAAAATAGAGACACGGAGACACACAAAGAGAAGATCTGTAGCAAACAGCAAGGCAACACTCCTCGACAACCACTATATCACCTCTGTCTCTGTATGCAGTATGCACCTGTGGTCATTTACATTTTAGCCAACAGACACAGATGAGGTCATTTTGTATTTTAATGGAACATTATTGTATTTGTAGAGTGCTTCTAAATGGCTGTAGTCTAGTACGCTATGAGGTTGTACAATATGGCCATGTCGTATGAATATATACGAAGCAAATACTAGTAGACAGCATAAACAGAGGATTGTCTTCTGGGTAGCATAAACATTATTTGACTGGTAAAAACAGAGATGACTCTTCATCAAAACATTTCATGGGATATTACACCAGTCCTAAGAGACAGAGTGGACATTACTCTGAGAGCCCTTGGAGAGAGGGCTTAAGTGATTGTTCTGGTCAGAGCAGGCATTGGGAAGATTCACACGCCCCACAAGCCCCTGTTGAGTGGCTACAGCCTGAATTATTAATTTATCATCAACAGTCACTGGGCTTTGGTCAGTATACTGTATACCGAGGCATTTGGAAATAGCCACAGGATGGTTTTTCAATACCGTCAATACCATTTGAAACTTTCTTTTAAGTTTTTCAATAAATGTTCATATTTGTAGCTACTTTAAGTAAGTACCTGCAGTCAACTTGTGCAGTACGTTAGGAGATTAAGCAGATCTCATTCTTTATTTCACTTGTCACATTATTTTACATTATGAAGCTTACCATAGTTCCCCAGAACAGTTGCGCAAGTGTGGTGGAAATATTGTGATCGAAATGAGAAACTATTACATTTCTTCAAAACAATCAAACTTTATTATTTCATTACTGCAGTAATGGAGCTGGTCGGTAATCACCTCTGGAGGTGATCACTGAGAACACATTTTTAAAGGCAAGTCCATCCTCCTGGATATTCATGACAACCAACAGATGTATAGAATGGGTCACAAGGTTAAGATTAGTATGAAAGATACTTAGAATTCACGGCAGACAGTATGTCATTGTGTAGAGACCAGGGTCTGGCCCTGGGGTCATCTCTCCCTGGTACCTTATAGAACAGAAACATTAACTCATGCTCTGAAATGCGGCATCACCCAAAGACATCGTAAATCTCCTGTCTGGCCCATTTTCAGTTCACACAGACACAATAGAGTTATAACAACCCTCTTCTGTTGCATAAAACAACCATTTGATGCAATGAACGTATTATAACATAATCTTGCAATTTTGCTCTCTCACCAGTCACATGTTTGTTTGTAAATGACACAACGGGAGAAAGCAGGAGTACGGCTGTTTATTGACGGGTTGCGTTTTATATTGAAAGTCAAGTGTTTTTTTTGCTTCAATAGAGTGATCAGGGACGTGTAACTATATACAGTTGAAGTCGGAAGTTTACATACACCTTAGGCAAATACATTTCAACTCCGTTTTCACAATTCCTGACATTTAATCCTAGTAAAAATTCCCTGTTTTAGGCCACTCCAATACCTTGACTTTGTTGTCCTTAAACCATTTTGCCACAACCTTTGAAGTATGCTTGGGGTCATTGTCCATTTGGAAGACCCATTTGCGATCAAGCTTTAACTTCCTCACTGATGTCTTGAGATGTTGCTTCAATATATCCACATAATTTTCCTCCCTCATGAAACTATCTATTTTGTGAAGTGCACCACGGTTGGGATGGTGTTTTTCGGCTTGCAAGCCTCTCCCTTTTTCCTCCAAACATAACGGTGGTCATTATGGCCAAACAGTTCTATTTTTGTTTCATCAGAGCAGAAAGTACGATCTTTGTCCCCATGTGCAGCTGCAAACCGTAGTCTGGCTTTTTTTAATGGCGGTTTTGGAGCAGTGGCTTCTTCCTTGCTGAGCGACCTTTCAGGTTATGTCGATATAGGACTCGTTTTACTGTGGATATAAATACTTTTGTATCTGTTTCCTCCAGCTTCTTCCCAAGGTCCTTTGCTGTTCTGAGATTGATTTGCACTTTTCGCACCAAAGTACGTTCATCTCTTGGAGACAGAACTCATCTCCTTCCTGAGCGGTATGACGGCTGCGTGGTCCCATGGTGTTTATACTTGCATACTATTGTTTGTACAGATGAAAATGGTACCTTCAGGCATTTGGAAATTGCTCCCAAGGATGAACCAGACTTGTGGAAGTCTAAAAATATTGAGGTCTTGGCTGATTTATTTTGATTTTCCCATGATGTCAAGCAAAGAGGCACTGAGTTTGAAGGTAGGCCTTGAAATACATCCACAGGTACACCTCCAATTGACTCAAATTATGTAAATTAGCCTATCAGAAGCTTCTAAAGCCATGACATAATTTTCTGGAATTTTTCCAGCTGTTTGAAGGCACAGTCAACTCAGTGTTTGTAAACTTCTCACCCAGTGGGATTGTGAAATAATCTGTCTGTAAACAATTGTTGGAAAAATGACTTGTGTCATGCACAAAGTAGATGTCCTAACTGACTTGCCAAGACTATAGTTTGTCAACAAGACGTTTGTGGAGTGGTTGAAAAACGAGTTTTAATGACTCCAACATAAGTGTATGTAAACTTCCGAATTCAACTGTAGTTTTCCTTCACAGAAAATACATTAGTGCAACACATTTGGCAGAGAATAGCTTAATTTTCATCAGATGACAACAGAAGTTCAATGCTATTTGACTTTTTTAAATGAGCTTACAATGAAAAAGCAAGGTCTTTAAAAAAAAATGTCTGTTTATCATAGATAGAATGTAGCCAGCTATATTTCTTAATGTTTTGCTTAGTGAATTGTGTAAACTTTCTGTTTGAGAAGTCAAAGCCCTTTGGTTGAGTTATCTGTACAGCTGCCACTGCTATCTTTTGTTTTCCTTGCATTTTTTTCTCCTTTTTGAGCTGGATTGACTGTCTTTGCAATTAGTTTATTTTTGTTTGCACATGTTAGCATATTTAGCCTCCATGGAGATTCATTATTACTGGTAACAGTAATAAATCAGTTCGGTAGAGTTTGTGCATATATTATGACGTTTTTGTTCGTTTTGGACATCGGTGAGGGTTTTCTCGGCTGTTCACACAAGTCGAAGTTCGGAGTCAAAGTCTACGCCCCTTGTCGGTGATTGGTCAACAGTAGGGAAGTCTTTTGTCATTCTATGAAAGACGACTAGTTTTCATGCACATTTTCTCATTGAAAAATACTGCACCAAACATCTTAGTTAGATGTAGAATTGCGCGACTAATATCTCTTCGGCAAAAACGTAAACATTTGACAGATTTCTTGAGATATTTTAGATTAATTCGGACTATTTTGAGCTGTCTTCTAATACCCATACTAACATACTGTATACTACATAACTAAAGAGTAATTACTCAAGTAAAAGTGAGAGTTACCTAGAGTAAAAGTCAAAGTATTTGGTTTTAAATAAACTTAAGTATCAAAACTAAAAGTATAAATCATTTCAAATTCCTAATATTAAGAAAACCAGACACCACCATATTATTGTTTTATTTATGGATAGTCAGGGGCACGCTCCAACACTCAGACATCATTTACAAACGACGAATGTGTTTAGTGAGTCTGCCAGATCAGATGTAGTAGGGATGACCAGGGATGTCCTCTTGATAAGTGTGAATTAGACCATTTTCCTGTCCTGCTAAGCATTCAAAATGTAACAAGTACTTTTGGGTGTCAGGGAATTGTATGGAGTAAAAAGTACATAATTTTATTTAGGAATATGGTGAAGTAATAGTTGTCAAAAATATAAATAGTAAAGAACAGACACTACTTAAGTAGTACTTTAGTAGTATTTTACACCACTGCTATTAGTTAATTTGAGTATACTGTAAGCGAAAGGTATCGTTTCAGTTGAGAGTACTAGAGCTTCGCCTGTCTACCGGATGTTGATGCTGTTGCTATGCAACCTCTTGCTAGCTTGTTAGCATAACAAATGAGTAACACCTCACTCTGATCATTTTACTTGCCCTAGCATAGCTGGTTAGGCTGTTCATGTTATTCAGAGCCTTGGTGACTGTAACTGTGCTGCTGGCACCAATTTAAGGACGCTTTTTCTTTGCCAACGTTTACTGGCAACGGCCACATTCAACAGGTGTTGAGTTATTCTGTGCGAGAGTGCTCTGAAATCGGAGTAGATAGCCAGAATTAACAATGTCCATTGAAACGCACAACAACTATACCACTTAGCTAAGAATGATGTGAATAATCAAGTCAATAAACGTTGGGTAGGTAGTTAAATAGCAGATTAGTTAATATACTGCCTGACAATTTTGATGTATTAGTAGCCAACAAACATTAAGTAACTAGCAAACATACTGGTACATACTGCTGTAATGCTATGCGTTTCGTAAGGATAGCATAGCTAACAAATTGTCAGCCAACATAATGTAACTTATTTGAAAAGTCATTACTTTATAACCTTGCTCAACATTTTTGATAATTAGTTAAAGCAATGAATTTGTATCCACTCTCGTCGGACTTCGGCTGCATATTTTCCTCCATTTGTCTTCAAATCTGAAAACTTGTGAAGCCCATTTTTCGAGGAATTGCATTATGGGCCCTAAAGCACGGATATAGTGTCCACTGCATGTATACGTTGTATTTTGGGCATAGTACTATTAGTGCTTTTCCCCCCTAGTTTTTCAAGCGAAGGTGTTTTAAGGGAGTATGTGAGCACACTTGTTTAGCTAGGCGCCAGCCGAACTGAGGCATGCTGACGCCTTCAAGGTGGAGAGAGGAGAGTGAGAGAGTGAAAGAAAGCACCTGACTTATTCATCATCATGGCTGATTGACATTTAATTTCGTCACCCTTCACCGTAACACAGTCAAACCAGAAATCATCTCTTCTATCACCTCTATACTTAACCTTTTTAATTTCTCTCCATGTTCCAGCTTTGTCTCATTTGTCTGTCCCTCCATCCTTTTCACCCCTCTCCTCTGCCCTCTCTGGTGTCTCCCATCTCTCTGTGGGGATGCTGTCAGCTTGCAGGGAGAACCTGGGTGTTCTCTCCTGTCCTGCGGAGGAGAAAGCTCCAGACCAGCTCTCAGATGCAGTGTAAGTCTGTGGGACATGCTGGTAACTCTGCTAACTGCTTAGTCAATGCTTCAGTTAGTTGCATCTTTTTATACAAATATCAATGGCTTATAGCTGTGACTGGAGTTGTTGTAGCTTAGTCCCCCAGTCTCCTTACTTTGAGTCTTAGTGCTGTAACTGTACTGATTCCTCAGTTGATCTTCTCAATGTTTTCCAAAGATGTCAGTGAAAATTAGACAAGATACATTATGGACTGATATTCCTTTTCTCAAGGGATACTTGATTTGTAAGAGGGCATGACACATTATATGCTCTACGTATTGTTCTAGACCTTTCTTATTTCATCATGTCATGTGTTTCCTCTCATAACAAAAGGGTCATGGTCTTTTTTTGTTCTGCCTTCATATCACGTCTTTGTTAATATTATTTATATACCTCCTCCTCCCCTTGGGGTTTGTTCCTCTTCATGTTGAATCAAATCATGGCCGGCTGTATAGAGAGAGAGAGAGAGAGAGAGAGAGAGAGAGAGAGAGAGAGAGAGAGAGAGAGAGAGAGAGAGAGAGAGAGAGAGAGAGAGAGGAGAGAGAGGGAGAGAGGGAGAGAGGGAAAGAAGGGAGGAGGCGGCTGAGTGACAGGAGGGGGCTCTGGCTTCTCATTTGAGGCCATCTGTCTCTCGTTCACTCCTTATATACCCACCTCTCTCACTTTCTCTCTCCACCTGAGGGGTCTCCCTGTGGAGACACTCACAGCTCTTGCGCTGTGAGTGTGGCGTGTGTGTGTGTAAGAGTGTGTGTGAGCGACAAGTGTGTATGTGACGTCAAACCTCAGTGCCGCTTCCAGCTACGTCATCACAGGCAGTGTGTGGCAGCTGCTGCTCTTTCTGAAAGGGAAAGTACCGTATGGGGCCACGGTCACTGCCTCAGAGACTGAGCAGTGCTGAGGCTCTGACAGGGCTAAACACTTAATGCACATAGTAAGAAAGAAAGGGGGGGAAGATGCTTTGGGAGAATATGTCCTTTTGGCTGTTGGCAGTGATGGCACGCTCGCTTTCCACCCACCGCTAACCACCCACTCCCACCCTGTTTTCTGGCTGATACATACTGCAGATTCCAAATGTTTCCTGTCCACTTCACCATGGATTTTTTGAAATAGCATAGTCATAGAAAGCAATTCTTAGTCACATGCAAAGGCCTCCCAGCCAGCATTACAAATGAAGAGTTTTGAAAGTGATAGCAGGAAAGAACTAACATTCTTTTGAATGCAATGTGGATGTTCGTACATGTTAGTAGTCTACCTCTAGGCCAGGGGTCTCCAACAGGTAGATCGCAAGCTCACAGCCCACTTATGAGTAGCTCGCCAATCTATCATGTGTTCCATCGCATACTGTCATAAACATAAAGCTCCCGGCTACTATCCAATCAAAGCCACATTGACATTATCCCACCCTTGGTTAGTCACTATTGGCTTAAAAACCCAAACATAACACAATATCTGCCAATTAATTTTCTGTTTGGTGCCAGCGTTAGTCTATCACTCTGAATGCAGTCAGTTAGCAACGCTAATGATAACTGTCTTATGGGTAGACAGAAGACTTTAAAAAAAAAACTATTAAATGTTAACTGCAAAGTAGTATTACCTGACAGAACTATATCATGATTATTTGTATCAATTGGGTGGTGATTGTTTCGCAAACTTTGCCATGACATGTGCTGCAGCAGAATCATCCTAGACCTACAAATGCCTCTCTTGCTAGATGCGCAATTAAAGGTGAATTACTCTCAAAAATCTAAATGTTATATATATATATTTTTTTCAGACTGAAAAAATTGTCTTCTGATGTGATTTACAGGCCCAGTGCAAACTAAATGTAGTTTTGCCTGTGTTTTATATCATATTGTACAACATCTGATTAAACTTGTATCAGTGTTATTTCCTCATAGTTGCTGGTTGAAAATACAATCTACACATGACTTTCCAATCAGCAGGTTTGCATGGGCGCAAACATCGGCTTCCTATGGTGACATCACCATGCAGTAAACTGGTTAATAGAGTTCCAAACCTCTCTGCCAATAAGCTCGTTTTTAGTCGTCGTCGCCCCCCCCCCTCTTGTTTGAGATTTAAAAAACAAATGTTAAAAAGCTATTTTTGCCAATTTGAATGGAAATCTATTACATTAAGGTACTTAATTGTTACCCAGAAATGATATAAAAACATCTACATTGGGCCTTTAAGTATTGACATGGACTCAGAACATACATTTTCAATATTTCTCTATAATTGTAAAACTAATTTTAAAAATCCCAAACCTGGAGGAAATGTACTGAGAAAATATAATTTAGGAAAATACTAAATATAACTTTATGGGTCCCACTTAGTTATTTATTAAGCATTATTTTACCTGGTATATTGACAGAAACAAATATATATTGTACACCAAGGATCTGGGAAGAGTTGCAGGGTAGAGTAGAAGAAAATAATATGCCTATTTAAATAAATAAAAATTGCTGTCATGCTAGAAAAGATTTGAGACTCCTGCTCTAGGCAGTATTCCAATAGGATTTCACTGGTAGTATTTCACTTTCACATTTCTATTGTTAGGCTCATCTATATTCCAAGCTCACACTTTCTGTAATGGCATTTCCTCCTTTTGCATTTCTAATTTTATTTTCCTGCCTGTCTTGTGTTTTCCTGTCCTGTCTATCTCTCTTGCCTGCCTCTGCTTCTCTCTGTGCTGCATCCAATGGCCCCCTCTTTCTGGCGCCCTCTGCTGTGTCATTTGTGCAGCCCCCTGAGGACAAGACCTGGGTGTACTCCCCTCTGCACTACGGCAGTGAGTCTCAGACCTTGCCGGATGGAGAAGGGGAGGAGAGCGAGACAGTAAGTAGTATGAATTACACCTCCAGTACCAGTGTGTATTGGCCGGCCCAACCATCATGCCCACTCAGTATGGCTGTGCCAGTTATGACCATTTGGTTCCCCCTCCTTTCACCATGCAACACCCAGCATGCTGTTCAGTTTCTTCACAACCCTGGGTCTGTCTGGCTGCATGTGGTTTGGCAACTTGGTACATGTCTCCTCCGCTAGGGTTGCAAAATTCTGGTAGCTTTCCCAAAAGTCCCAGGTTTTCCCGAAATCCCGATTGGAAGATTCCCGGAATCAGAAGGGAATAAGCAGAGAACCAGGGATTTTTGGGAAAGTAAGCAGAATTTTGCAACCTACCACCTCCTGGCTCATGCATCACCATTGCCAGATCCCAAACCCACACAGCTACAGTTGTCAATGTCATTTGATTTTTCTGAAACAACTGACCAACATATAATCGCTTTGACACATACAGTACAAGGCAGATGGTCAGATGAATATAGGCAAGTATGGCAATACATTGATTTGTACAGTTCCTCTATGAAACCCAATAACTGTGTTTTCTTTGTTCTTGAGTCCATATAATATGACAGTATTGCTTTCAGATGCTCCTCTTTCATCCACTCTGCACAAATGATCAGAAACGACTGTTATGAGACACCATAATTGATCCCTTGGTACAAACTCTGTTATATTACTGATGACTTCTATTTCACTGGGTATTTTCAGGGTGCCAAATCCCATGGATGTTCTGTAATTGAGATTTTAGATAAATTATAAATTAAACTCTTATTACTAAAGCTACTATTACTGCTTTGGAAAGTTGAGCAGACATATCCCATTACGGGCTTCTAGTTTCCGGCAAGGGTTGGGTGGAGATGGATAAGCAATCACTCATTTTCTTCTTAAAGAAACATATATGAATCCATTGAAAAATGTCATGATTAAAGTCCAGGTCAAATTTTTATTTGGATAGTCCCATATAGACTATGGGGCGGCAGGTAGCCTAGTGGTTAGAGCGTTGGACTAGTAACCGAAAGGTTGCAAGTTCGAATCCCCGAGCTGACAAGGTACAAATCTGTCGTTCTGCCCCTGAACAGGCAGTTATTTAAAATAAGAATTTGTTCTTAACTGACTTGCCTAGTAAAATAAAGGTTAAAAAAAATAGATGATCTACAGATGGTTATACTATCAACAAACTATCTGTTGATAAGCAACTGCATGCTACGGTTAGGGTTATTGTTAGCAAAGGGTAAAAGTTACATTTAGGGTTAAGGTTAATGCTAGGGTTAGTTGAAATGCTGTTGACAGTAATTGAACAGCTACTGAACATCTACAAACCATCTACTTGAAACTATCCAAATAAAGTGTTACTAAAGGCCATTCTACTCATCTTGTTAGGAATATGAAATGACCCTATTACACCCTCTGAGCTTTTTTTGTGCAGGGTATTTTAACAATCCTAAACTGCAGTAGTTGTAGAAGCTCAGAGCTGTAGCAGGCTGGCTAACCCCTGGTCAAAACCCACTGCACTCGTATGTGGCAAGGAAGAAGTGGATTGAACAATCACTCCTCCCCCGTCCCATTATTCTCCATAGAGAAGACACACAGAGAATCGTCACTTCCACGTCCCCCAGGGACAGGAGCTGCCAGAGGAATAAGTGGAATCAGAGCCGTGGGACATGGCATTACAGTGCTTAGTGGAAGTAGATTGTCTCCTGGGGTTTGTCTATGCATAGATGAATACAAATGTAAAAGCAGTCATGGAAAAATGCATTATTTAGTTGTGTTGAGGGGATGTTCATTTGAGAGGAAAATACTACATTTTTCTACCCTCTTATTTTCACTATGTCCTCTGACTTTCCCTTTAAATTATTGATATACCTTTGATCAATAGATGTGCTTTGATAAGAGTTATACCTCAGTTATATTGTGCTGTGGGGGAAGAATAGATTATTTTACACTCGACAGGATTATGTACCAAAGATTTACAACTTCTATTTCTCTCTTTTTTCTCCCTCTCTCCTTCCACCAACCTTAAACACTCCTCCGTAGAGCTGAGAGGATGATTCCGTGGAGAAAGGAGCCATCAGACTGATCCCCGGGCCTCTGATTGGCAGACAGCGGAAGCATTCCAATCCAGAACTGTATTTTAAAACATGGATACAAAAACAAAACAGACTAAATACTGTGAGGGAAACCGCCTCGACATCCCGTGGTCACAGTGGTGATGATACTGTATGATCGATTCCCCTCCTTTCAACCCACCCCAACTCCAAATTGCCATACCAGAAGAAATGCAGGAACTCAAATTGCTCGGCTATACATCTAGCATGCCCCATAAAAACATGGGCATTGAGGCAACTCTGCTAATCCTCTCACATTCCCAAATGTCGATACAGTCAAATGGTCACATGTATTTCATTGATATCATGTTAATTTATATTGTGATTTTTCTTAGTTTATTATTGTTTTTTAAATCTTTTTTATTTGTGCACTTTTTTCAGACATTTTTTAGTACTGTGAATATATTTAGTTATGTTGTGTGCTTCATATGTAGCTCTAGCAGCAATATTAACGTCGCTATCGAAGTGGTACTTTACCGCTATGTTGAATGGTATTTTACCACTATGTTGAAAGGTACTTTACCATTGGAGAGGGAACACTTTATTTCCAATAGATGAAAAATGATCTATAGAATGTGTTTCAGAAAACATGACTTGGTAAATCTCATAAGCCTAATGTATTATTTTACAGGTTTGTTTATTCGTTCTTATGTATTTATTTTGCCATTTCAATCACAGTATTGCTACAGGCTTCTAGCCTCAAAACCAGATCATTGCAACACTAAATAAGGTTGGGTATTGTCAATCATTTCAAAATCCTACATCATTACAAAGTCTTCCAGAACCGCCCAACTTTCAGAGAAATGCAAACAAATCATTTTCTAAGCATAATGATTCATTGAGCTGTGTTAATGTCATGAAATACCAATATTTCAGCAGTCAAATCTTGACTCTGAATGTTAGCTCTGCTGGAGGGGATTTAGGCTAATGGATTTGATTACTTAGGCCAAAACACTCACAGTATCACGTATGTCCAGAATTAATTAATACTTCTGTTATTTAGTAATAGTTAATCTAAGAGGGATTTCACGCTGCTCTTAGACAGCACTTTTATGTATCAACCATCATCAGATGTGAAAGTGAAGTCTTCATCACAATCATCTGGTATAGGATTAGTGTTATAGTATTTATGTGAATTCCATGTTTTAAGGTTTAAGTTGTGTTTCAATATGTTTTTATTCCTTTTCTGTTTCACACTTGGCTGTTTAAGTTAGTTGGTGTGTTTGTATATCTGTGCGGGACGGAAGGCGTCAATGTCAAAACTTGTAAAATACTGATCATTCTATCATAACGTGCAGTGGCCAGTTGTAATCAGTTGCTGTTGTCCATGTCATCAAGAGACCATAGCAGCAGTATGTTGTACAGTACAGGTGTAGTCTTAGTTTTAATTGCCTTATTGAGAAATTAAAACGTATCATATTGATGTTTTTTCATAGTAGTGCTGTTGTATTTATTATTTTCAAGTCCTTTTTTTCAATACTGTAGTTGTGAGCCAGAAAATGTGTATATACAATTATAAATACATATATAAAGATTATAAATATATTTTCCATTTGAATTGGAGAATATTATTTTTATTTGATTACATTTTTTGCTGCTGGCAGGAAATGATTAAGAGCTACACATGATTTACTGTACCATGTTCTTCAAGGTGTTGACATGATGCAGCTCGATTTATGGTTTATAAATCACAGCTGTTTTCTTTTTTTTTGTATGATGTCAGTTTTACTGTACCAGTTTAGTGTACATGTTTTCAAATCACAGTGTGCCCTCCTTTACAGAGACATAGCATGGTTTAAAAATGAATATACATATCAGAAATATGTATTTATGTATATCTGTGTATATTCATCTATTTATACACGAGAATAAATAGATGGCTGTATGTCTGTGTGTGTTTGGACTCTTACGATGAGAATGAATATAAAATAAAGCAGTTCTATGTCTATGATATAGTGTATTTGTCCATGCTTCCAAAGTTGTCTGGTGACTTCCATGTCTATATTGCTGATGTTTGCAAGCAAGGGAATTCCCTCCATGTGTCTCTCTTGTGCTACTGTTCAGCGCATGCTGTGAAAAACATAATTGTGCAGTGCTTGATTTTTGTGTGGCCTTTTCCCCACCAATCTGTAAGAAGGGTTACAGAAGATACATTTCAAGAGAAGAATATTGACTAGCCTAGTATAGAATTCAGTATTTTCAACTGGTGAGAATAGCAACATGATGTTCAAGGCACGCTACCCAAGAATATCTTTCTTTTGATTTATGCCATCTTATCTGAAGCAATACTGGTGAATGAGGAAGGTATAAAGAAAATGTTTCATAACACTACTATGATTGGTCCTCATCAAAACAGAAATGCTTGAGTCTACCAGTCAGTTGTCATCTGAGCTCATTTATTATGGTGGGCGTGGCCCACAAGGAGATCATACTTACTGGACTGTTTACACTTTACAGCTTTTTGAAAAGTAGTACTGCTATAACAATACAATACAACAGAGGGAAAATGTTCAAATGTGTTATGCAATCAATCATGTTTTTTTAATTATATAAAATATGAGGTCCTTAGGAAATATTTTGCCATTTGTCCATAATTTCCCTGTTCTAACAAAATGTCATGCATGCTCTCAAACGCTGTTTGCACTGTTACCTGCCCATATATTGTTACAGCTACGACCGGAAGTGACTTTTGTAGCGGGTTAGGAGAACTTACACAGCAGGTTAGGAGAATTAACATAGCAGGTTAGGAGAATTAGGCAAACATTATTAAGGGTTAGGGCTTTGGAAAATGCTCTCCTAACCTGCTACGAAAATCACTTCCGGGTGCAGCTGTATCAAAGTGGCGTGAAAAGCGTGTCTCATATTGTGGCTACATGATCTTGGTTTAGATTTTTTTTGTCTTTTTGTTAGTATTTTGCTTGAATGTTTTACATAGAGAAAATATGCCCTGTGAAAGAGCCCTAATCATTAAAACATTGAGCTATATCAGAGTGAAGTGACATTAAAATGTATTGTCAACCGAATTCAACTGTCAGAAGAGCAGGAATGAAATTCAATTGTACAACCTTCTCTTAATTTATGTCAATCAAAAGGTGGGTGAAAAAAATAAAGTTCCAAAATGAATGCCAACATAAATGTTGTCTTTCTGTCAGTGACGTGTTTTCAATATGGTGCTTTAAATGCTGCATTCACGTGCTACTAGGAAATTTCAAACTTGTTAATCGGTTGTAGTTATACATGTGCACCGTTAAACCAGTTAGCAAGTCGAAAAATGTCTATGTTTCCTAGTTCCGACTAGCATGTGAACGCGGCACAACATAACTGGGAACTTGGAAAAAAACTAGGTCAAATCATAACGTCAGTGATCTTCATGTCAAAAAGTTGGAGCTCTAAAAAGATGCCTGAGATTCCGACTTCAAATTTCGAGTTGGAAGACCGTTCAAAAGGTTTTTCCCAGTTGGAGCTTGTTTTCTTCCGAGATCCCAGTTGTTTTGAACTTGGCATTAGTCTTGCTAACACCAGGGGGTATTCATTAGGCCTACCCCTTGCAACGTAAACAGTTTTCCGTTTAAATCCAATTGTATTTGTCACATGCTTCGTAAACAACAGGACTAGATTAACAGTGAAATGCTTACTTATGGGCCCTTTCCAACAATGGAGAGAGAAAAAGAGCAATAATAACAAGGAATAAATACACAATGAGTAATGGTAACTTGGCTATATACATAGGGTACCAGTACCGAGGCAATGTGTAGGGGTAAGAGGGAATTGAGGTAGATATGTACAGTGCATTCGGAAAGTATTCAAACCCCTTCACTTTTTCCACATTGTTACGTTACAGCCTTATTCTAAAATGTATTCAATTGTTTCCCCCCCTCAAATCTACACACAACCCCCCATAATGGAAAAGCAAAAACAGGTTTTTATACATTTTTGCAAATGTATAAAAAATGAAACTGAAATATCACAATAAAATAAGTATGCAGAGCCTTAACTCAGTACTTTGTTGAAGCACCTTTGGCTGCGATTACAGCCTCGAGTCTTCTTGGGTATGACGCTACAAGCTTGGTACACCGGTATTTGGGGAGTTTCTTCCATTCTTCTCTGCAGATCCTCTCAAGCTCTGTCAGGTTGGATGGGATTGTCACTGCACTGGTATTTTCAGGCCTCTCCAGAGATGTTAGATCGGGTTCAAGTCCGGGCTCTGGCTGGGACACTCAAGGACATTGTCCAGACTTGTCCTGAAGCCACTCCTGCTTAGGATCGTTGTCTTGTTGAACGGTGAACCTTCGCCCCAGTCTGAGGTCCTCATAGTTCTGGAGCAGGTTTTCATCAAGGATCTCTGTACTTTGCTCTGTTAATCTTTCCCTCGATTCTGACTAGTCTCCCAGTCCCTGCAGCTGAAAAACATCCCCACAGCATGATGCTACCACCACCATGCTTCAACGTAGGGATGGTATTGGCCAGGTGATGAGATGTGCCTGGTTTCATCCAGATGTGATGCTTGGCATCCCAGGCCAAAGAGTTCATCTTGGTTTCATCAGACCAGAGAACCTTGTTTCTCATGGTCTGAGAGTCCTTTAGGTGCCTTTTGGCAAACTCCAAGCGGGCTGTCATGTGCCTTTTACTGAGGAGTGTCTTTTGTCTGGACACTTTACCATAAATGCCTGATTGGTGGAGTGCTGCAGAGATGGGGACAACTTTCCAAAAGGACAACCATTTCCACAGAGGAACTCTGGAGCTCTGTCAGAGTGACCATCGGGTTCTTGGTCACCTCCCTGACCAAGGCCCTTCTCCCCCGGGTGGCCAGCTCTAGGATGAGTCTTGGTGGTTCCAAACTTCTTCCATTTAAGAATGATGGAGGCCACTGTGTTCTTGGGGACCTTCAATGTTGCAGACATTTTTTGGTACCCTTCCCCAGATCTCAAGGATGATCGATTGAAACAGGATACACATGAGCTCAATTTCGAGTCTCGTAGTAAAGGGTCTGAATACTTAAGTAAATAAGGTATAAGTAAATAAATAAGTATTTTTGTTTTTATTTTTAATACATTTGCAACATTTTCTAAAACTCTGTTTTTACTTTTTCATTATGGGGTATTGTGTGTGTATATTGATTAGCTAAAATATATATGTATTTAATTTTAGAATAAGGCCATAACTGTGCGAGCCTGGGCAACTCCAGTCCTCGGGGCCAGATTGGTGTCAGACTTTTGCCCCAGTCACAGCTAATGATCTTCAGTTTAGAATGCAATTAGTTTAAATCAGATGTGTTTGCTAGGGATGGGGGGGAAGTCTATCAGGCCCTCCGAGGACTGGAATTACCCGGGTCTGCGTAACGTAACAAAATGTGGAAAAAGTGAAGGAGCCTGAATACTTTCCGAACGCACTGTACATATAGAACCAAACGGAAGTAAACTGATTAAACGGAATCAAACTGGGAGCGACGTACCTGAATTTGTTCAATAGAAACTCTGGTTTTCCGTTTGGAATTAACTGTTTCTGTTGCAAAAGGTTTAGCAACAGATCCCAGCAGCCCCGAAGGGCGCTGTGTAATCACGTGGGTCGCGCGTCAGGCGTTCTACGTTTTCATACCACTACATTCGGATCTACAACCAGAGCTAAGAGGGCGGGAATGGTCGAATGGAATTATAGAATCATACGTCAGGTTTCCTTGGAGAACAACATACATTTTGAAAAGTAGTGATATTTTAGGAGCCGTATCACTAGCGCATTTTGGAACTTTTTTTATTTTGTAAAAATGTGGCTAATGTAACCTAGCTAGCACATAATTTGTCTAACAATGACAATTGGAAGTATTCTATTTTAATCAAGCTATAGGGTTATTCCCCATTTTTGGCATGATGATGGACAACGGAGACTTCACTAACACTCTCCACACATTTGAGGACCTGCCTTGCAAGGTTTGTTGTCCTCATCAAAACATTGTTCATTAGCAAATATGTTTATTTGATATGTATCTTACTTAGTATCTGTATCTGGTTTGTTCCAGGGTCTTGGAGACAAAATGTCAAATGCAAGCAATAGTAGATGCTCAAGTCCAGCATATGGAGTTCCTAGTGATGAGGGAAATCAACCCAGTGGTAAAACTAACATTGTATTGTATTTGGGCCTTTTGGATACAATTCTACAAATGCATATAACAAATATTTTAAAAATCTAATGTTAAAGTTGTCTGCTAATTCACTCTTTTATTTACTAGAATCCCATTCTGATATAATAAGACAGCTTCATGATGAAATAGACCGGTCTAAAATGTCATACAAAGAAGTAGAGGCTATGGTCCAAGCCCACATGAAGGTATGATGATAATGCATAGTAGCAAATTACTGTTTGGCTTCTTTTTAAAAAATGGTTTTCTTTAGTATCCAGTAATATTTTGTGTTCTCAGCCTATTTTGGATCAAATTCGTTCAGATGCATGTAAATTGGTGATTAAGTCATCAGCATTGGAAGATGGCTGTCACAGGAAAGATCAGCAGGACAGACACATTCTCTTACACACCCCCTCCCTCCAAGAGCTCCTTTTGAAATTAGCCTTTACAAAAAACTCGGTAGGTACTCTGGATATGTTTCCCTCTTGATTTAGGACTGTGTTTTTAATGTGAGGCTATAGGATCATTTCCATAGTCATATATGACCATCATGCATGTAACCTCTGTGCTTTGTTTGTCTGAAGGATGACGTGCAGAGTTACCTGATCTCGTCCGACCGAACATTCCTACTCTCTGAGAACGATGCCCTGAAAATGGAGCTCAGAGATGCCAAGTCTCGACATGAGACTGTGATGAAGAGCCTGCACCTTTCCCTTCACTCTGCTGAACAAGAAAATAAGAGCTCCAAGCTCACACTCCAGCAGAACCTCAGACTTTCTGAGGGCAAGGTAGACTCCATGGAGCAGAAACTCAAGGAGTTTGAAGGACAGATCCTGTCCTTGCAGCACAATCTCATGGTCTCTAATGAAAGGATTCAGAGTCTGCAGAAAACCCTCCGGTTCTCTGACAATAGGCTCCAGTCCCTTCAGCAGGACCTGGACGAGTCTGAGAAGAGAGGCCAAAGCCTGCAGAAAATCCTTGGGGACTCCCAAGAGAGGAACCAGACTCTGCAACATAACCTGGCTTCCTTTGAGAAGAACAACCAGTGCCTTAGCCAGAACCTTAGCGCTTCAGAGAAAAAGGTTGACTTCCTTCAGCACAGTAACTGGAAGTCTGAGGAGAGGGTCAAGTCTCTGCAGCAGACCCTCGGCTCTTCTGAGGGAAAGGTCTCTCTCCTGCAGCAGAGCCTGAAGTCTTCAGAGGAGAAGGTCTTATCCCTCCAACATGACCATTGGGCCTTGGATGAGAGGGCCCAGTCCCTGCAGCAGAGCCTCAACTCCTCAGAGGAAAAGCTTCAGTCGACACAACATTGGCTCAAGGCTACAGATGAGAAAGCCAAAGCCCTGAAGGAAGCTCTCAGATCTTCAGAGGAGAAGACCCAGTCCTTACAGGAGGCCCTGGGGGTCAGTGAGAGCTGGATCAGGGCAACCAAGGCCCAGCAGCAGTCTCTGGAGAAATGCAAAGAGGAGCTGGAGGAGAGGATCAAGAGTTTGATGCAGACTCTCCGGGCCACTGAGGGGGAGCACCACAGCACAGTGCAGGACCTGCAGGTGGGTCTTCAGAGTGCCAGGGAGAAGGTGGAGATTCTGCAGGATGCACTGAACAAGACTGAGTCTGGGCATGTGAAGGAGGTGGGGCAGCTTCAAGAGAAACTGAACAGAGCTGCAAAAAAATTGTCTTCAAGAGAGCAGGCGCTGCACAGCCAGAGTGAGTGAAATTAATAATTTTGCTTCGTCAATGTGAAAATCCACCAAAATAATGTTTACGATTATATCAGATGTTTCCCTTTAACTGTGTAAACCTGATTTTATATTGGTTCTGTAAGTTGCTGCCTTGAACACTAAATTGCTGGAGGAGCAGTCAAAGGCAAGCAAGGACCTTGAAAGATCCATTAGATATGAGAAAGAGCTGCAAGACACTGTCAAGATTCTCAGGTAAACACCTGCGCACACACAGACTTTCCTTTATTGACACAAATCGTCACCCTGGCCAATGGTTGGACATTACTCACTCCCTTATGTCCCCTTTCTCCACTCTGACAGAAAAAAGCTGAGAACTCAAACTGAGGAGAAGGGGTTTGCTCTGAATAGCCTGAGAATGCGTCAGAAGGACCTGGCGGATGTACAGCGCCACCTACAGGCAGACCTGCTGAGGTGCAGCCAGGTCTGTGGCAAGGAGAAGGGACCGCAGTACTTAGCCCCCCGCAAGGGTGGCCTGAAGGAGGAGTTCTTCCACCTGAGAACCAGCCTGCACTCCGTCCTGGAGAAGGAGGCTGGGAGAGACGACCCAGGGAGGCAAGACTGGGTGCAGGTGTTAGACGAGATCAAGGACTGGGAGAAAAGGGCAGAAAAACAGGTGAGACTCTGTAAATGATGGACAATCGATACACATTGGTATATTTTACTCACAGCACGGTTGCTCAGACTAAAGAATCACTTTCAGTGTATTGCTACTATACTTGTTACATTACCTTAGTAGCATAATTTAATGAAGAAGCGCAGCTGAGGTTTCATAGTCCACAGAAAACTTAGAATTTCTGCATCAGTATTGCAATTTGACAAAGTTGTTGGCTTTATGTACCTTTTGTTCTGCAGGTGGACAGTTTAGATTCTCTGCAGAGTCCCCAGATGCTGGAAGAAGGAGGGGATGAAAGGTACCAATATAGAGCAGGAGCATGGAAAAGTGGAGCACCACCCTCCATCCGTTCCCCTTCTGCTGTGACGATTTCCCAGAGGAACCTCTCTACGAGGCCTGCTTCTCCATATCCCTATGGGTAATCTAATCCGCATCTCTGCATAGATTTCATAGTTTAGCCCAGATCTTTTCTTTTCATGCTCAATTTGTTGTCTCCCAAATTGCTGTCTCCTGGGAGAGTGGATAGAAGGTTCTGGGGTTTTATGCTTTTACATTATTGAGTGCCATTACAGATCTGTATGTATTGTTTCGTCATTTTTTCTTCACAGGCAATATTTAGGCCACGAGAAGAGGCTTGGGTCTAACTCCCTCCGTGGGTTGAATGATTCTGAAGGCATGCAGCATTTACTAACAATCCAAAAAAGACTGAAGAACCTCCAGTCAGGTAAAAAGCAATCACGTTAAGCTATCACAAAGAGAATATGTAGATGGCATACATCCATTGACCTCTTCGTAGACAGGCTCCACCCCGTCGTCAATTCCAGGTCAGTCATAACAATGGAACTTTTTGATAGGAAAAAAGGATTCACGAAATTAAGAGATCATTGAATTACAGAAAAGCATATTTTAATAATTATATGGCCTGATATCCCATTGTTTTGCTTTCGTTTACACAACAAAAGCTCAGAGGCCTTCATTATAACAGAAGTAGGCCAATGTTTGCCGTTGTTCTGGCATTTGTTCCACCAAATTATTTGGTTAATAATTTTAGACTATGAATTGAACTTCCCGCTGAATTGTAAGTTATGAATGCAGTATGAATTTGTTTTGTCTTAGTTGAATTCCAGAGGAATATCAAGGGTTTACTCCGAACGTCATAGCACCAGCAGCGAGACCCTTTTGGACCATTGAATTACTTTACAACTGAGGGAAACCCCATTTTAAAATACCAGACAATTTGAGAATTGTTAAAATAATCTGAATGAATTCATGGCAAATAAATCATTGGTTCTTGTCCATTTTTGTTTGTTGTCTATTATTTTCAATAATAAGATCACATTCCTAAGCCATCAAATTCATGTATGAACTGAAATAGTGACATTGTGGAAAAAATGATTGCTCAATCCACATTCCCTAGAATGTAGACTTGCAGAGGTTTTTTCTCCATCTGATCACGCCCCTACCTATGGCCATTGGTCAATATTACATGGTGACGGGTATTATTTGTCAATGTATCTATCAATTAACAGAGATGTACCTCTAATTGGTCAAAGCAGTTGTCCCTCAGCTCACGTGCGTATACCTTCCCGAGACTATTTTACTGCATTTATGAGTCCGGAGACTTTCCTTGGCAGTCTAATATTTTCATAAAGTGGGAATCGTCAAAATGGGAACCCGAGACGACGAATACGACTATCTATTCAAAGGTAAGAGGCGCTCCAGAAGTTTAGTAGTTAGGGGGGCATTTACTTGTTTTCTCAGTAGTTGAAGTTCAAAGCAGATGATGACGTCTCCACTGCCTTAATTTACTGCTCAGCCAGCTAACGTTAGCCAAACTAGCTTGCTAACCTGTTAGCAGGCTAGCTAACAAGCGGTTATCTGGCCTAATAAGCATCTCATCACCATTTTTAGTTTGCTAGCTAACGTAAGCTACATATAGACAATGTGGAGAAAAATAGATATTAGTTATAAACGTTTATAAGATTTAGCTAGTTCTCCTTTATTCTACTGGAGTGGATAGCAAACAGCTAACGTTAACTAGCAAACTATGTAACGTTAGTTTGCTAATGTATGACAATCAGTTGGTATGAGTACCGATAGAAATATTTGGTTTTATGTTAGCCAAAGCCACTGGAGATGTGCTAGGCTAGCCATAACAGACTGCAGTATATTGGTACCTACGATGTTAGTATAGCTTGGTCACCACTTGTCTGAAATATGAAGAACCATTATGACTGAACGTCTGTATCCAAGATATGAAATGTTTTCTCACACAAGTAACTTTGCCCAAAGGGAGTGAACATTATTTATAATAAGGGTTACATTAAGAAAAACGGACCTTTTGTAAATTAAAATTAATTTGCTTATCTAAACAAGTGACCCCTATACCCAAAATAATAATTAAAATAAAGTGGATTCCAGAGAACATGTCACTTCTTGGACAGGCCAGAGCCTTAGATATGCACTTTTAGCAAATGTTCGTCTTCCGGTAAGCATCACATGGCACACAACGCAGGAATTTTGATAGCGCACAGGGCTGTGGGCCAGGTTGTGGGTTCGCCTACCGCCGTGGACAAGAGTCGGGGTGGAAATATGTATTTTACAGTAAAACATTGCATGAACCTGTCAATGTATTTGCAGGTCAGAAGAAAAAATATGCCTTATATAAACATTTCATGCGGTTCCACGTCATTTTAAATATTCGCAGAATATTTTTATTATGAACTGGGTGGTTCGAGCCCTGAATGCTTTTCAGAATCAAAGTTTATTTGTCACGTGCGCTGAATACAACAGGTGTAGTAGACCTTACAGTGAAACGCTTACTAACAGGCTCTAACCAATAGTGCAAAAAAGGTATTAGGTGAACAATAGGTAAGTAAAGAAATAAAACAACAGTAAAAGGACAGTGAAAAAAACCGTAAGGAAGCTATATACAGTAGCGAGGTAGTATGTAGATATGGTTAAAGTGACTATGCATATATGATAAACAGAGAGTAACAATAGCGTAAAAGAGGGGGTGGCTGGACACAATGCAGATAGCCCGGTTAGCGGGACACTGGTTGATCGGACCAATTGTGGTACTATGTACAATGAATGTATAGTTAGTGACTGTGCATAAATGATAAACGGAGAGTAGCATCAGCGTAAAAGGGAGGGGGGGGGGGGTGGCACACTGCAAATAGTCCGGGTAGCCATTTGTTTACCTGTTCGGGAATCTTATGGATTGGGGGTAAAAACTGTTGAAGCCTTGTTGTCTTAGACTCGGCACTTTGGTACTGCTTGCCATGCAGTGGTGGAGAGAACAGTCTATGACTCGGGTGGCTGGGGTCTTTGGCCATTTTTAGGGCCTTCCTCTGACACCGCCTGGTGTAGAGGTCCTGGATGGCAGGCAGCTTAGCCCCAGTGATGTACTGGGCCATGTGCACTACCCTCTGTAGAGCCTTGCTGTCGGAGGCGGAGCAATTGCCGTACCAGGCAGTAATGCAACCAGTCAGGATGCTCTCAATGTTGCAGCTGTAGAACCTTTTGAGGATCTGAGGATCCAGAGGGGGAATAGGCTTTGTTGTGCTCTCTTCACGACTGTCTTGGTATGTTTGGACCATTCCAGATTGTTGGTGATGTGGACAGCAAGGAACTTGAAACTATCAACCTGCTCCACTACAACCCTGTCCTCCTTTTCCTGTAATCCTGTAATCCACAATCATCTCCTTCTCCACCATCTCCTGATTGGCTGACAGCCGTGGTATATCCGACCGTATACCACGGGTATGACAAAGCATTTCTTTTTACGGCTCTAATTACCTTGATAACCAGTTTATAATATCAATAAGGCACCTTGGGATTTGTGATATATGGCCAATATACCAAGGCTAAGGGCTGTGTCCAGGAACTCCCGTGTTGCGTCGTGGATAAGAACAGCCCTTAGCCATGGTATATTGGCCATGTACCACACCCTTTCGGGCCTTATTGCTTAAATACTTCAGAAATTACAGGCTAAGAATGGACAGAGGCCTGTTAGTTAATCTTATCATATTTCTCCAATGCCAAATCTGTGTTTTGTTTGCAACGAAACTGTCCCTGTTTGCAAATAATTACATCTGAGAAATCATTAGGAATCTGAGCATGTTACTTTCAAAAGTTATGTCTACCTTTTCCCCCCAGACAATAGGTCTACCGACTCAGAAAAATGTAAGCTATAACTGCTGGCTACTGTTCTTCCGTGGCTTAACCTGACGAGAGAAGGTCACAAGTGTTTCTCTAAAAGCTGTCTGGGTTTAAGAATCTACTATTGTACAGAAAGTGAATAGCTTAATCAGTTGATAGTGACAGAATTAAATTACTTCCCAAGCAAAGTCTGTTTTTTTTTGTCTCCTCGGCTATAGAAGGTTGTAGCTCAGCCTCAATGTCAAAGAAATGACACAATGAAGTTTCCATATAAATCGGAGTCACATCTTTCCCTGTATTTTACAGCTTGTTTCTAGCATAAAGCATCGGGGACCAAAGTGCTCTTATAGATCACTTTATATACAGTGCATTCGGAAAGTATTCAGACCTCTTGACTTTTTCCACATTTTGTTACGTTACAGCAGGTGTTTTATTTTTTATTCTGTGTTTTCCTGGGACCCAAGCTTATGAAAACATGCAACTATTTGTACATTTTGGTACATTTCATTGCCCTTACGCCCAAAACAAATGCAGTATTGACGAATTACAATAAAATTAAATACCCATATAAATAGCTATTCATGTTTATTTTTCCCCAATAGAAACACTCTCATATCTGTCAAGGTTGGAACTGTTGCAGTTAAAATACAATAAATCATTTTCATTCTGACCCAGAAAAAACTGACTGATCACATCTCACAGATGTATAACAGAACACACACAGGCTCAGTTTTTGATAGTGCAACCCTAATTAACAGTACAGATGAAAAATTGTCAGGCCGAAATGTGATCCAGACCGGATCAGAACATCTACTGCTTTCTCAGTCAGACAGGAGAGCGCTTCCTGCTGTAGATGAGCAACCCAGAACTATGAGTGTTTGCCTCAAAATGCATCTGGCTTCAAATCAAATTTTATTGGTCACATACACGTGTTTAGCAGATGTTAATGCGGGTGTAGCGAAATATCTGTTTCTAGCTCCGACAGTGCAGTAATATCTAACAGTTTCACAACATATACCCAATAAACACACCAAAGTAAAGGAATTAAATTAAGAATATATGGACGAGCAATGAGCGGCAAAGACTTAAGATACAGTAGAATGGAATACAGTATATACATGAGATGAGTAATGCAAAATATGTAAACATTATTAAAGTGACTAGTGTTCCTTTTATTAAAGTGGCCAACGATTTCAAGTCTATGTATATAGGCAGCAGCCTCTATGCTAGTGATGGCTATTCAACAGTCGGATGGCTTTAAGATAAAAGCTGTTTTTCAGTCTCTCGGACCCAGCATTGATGCACCTATACTGACCTCTCCTTCTGGCTGATAGCGGGGTGAACAGGCAGTGGCTCGGACGATTGTTGTCATTGATAATATTTTTTTGCCTGTGACATCGAGTGCTGTAGGTGTTCTGGAGGGCAGGTAGTTTGCCCCTGGTGATTCGTTAGGCAGCCCGCACTACACTCTGGAGAGACCTGCGGTTGCGGGCGGTGCAGTTGCTGTACCAGGCCGTGATACAGCCCGACAGGATGCTCTCAATTGTGCATCTGTGAAAGTTTGAGGGTTTTAGTTATTTTATTCAGCCTCCTGAGGTTGAAGAGGTGGTGTTGTGCCTTCTTCACCACACTGTCTGTGTGGGTGGACCATTACAGTGATGGGTACGCCGAGGAACTTGAAGCTTTCCACCTTCTCCACTGCGGTCCCGTCGATGTGGATAGGGGGGTGCTCCCTCTGCTGTTTCCTGAAGTCCACGATCATCTCCTTTGTTTTGTTGACATTGGATGAGAGGTTATTGTCCTCCTCCCTGTAGGCTGTTTCATTGTTGGTAATCAAGCCTACTGCTGTTGTGTCGTCTGCAAACTTGATGATTGAGTTGGAGGCGTGTGTGGCCACAGTCATGGGTGAACAAAGAGTACAGGAGAGGACTGAGCACACACCCTTGTGGGGCCCCAGTGTTGAGGATCAGCGAAGTGGAGGTGTTGTTTCCTACCTTCACCACCTGGGGGGGTGGCCCGTCAGAAAGTCCAGGACCCAGTTGCACAGGGCGGGGTTCAGACCGGGCAGTGCCTCGAGCTTAATGAAGAACTTGGAGGGTGCATGCTGAGCTATAGTCAATGCACAGCATTCTTACCATCACTTTATTCCAGTTCAGAATAAAAATTATTCATTGTACAGTTGAATACACCTTAGCCAAATACATTTAAACTTAGTTTTTCACATTCCTAACATTTAATCCTAGTAAAAATTCACTGTCTTAGGTCAGTTAGGATCACCACTTTATTTTAAGAATGTGAAATGTCATAATAGTAGAGTGATTTATTTCAGCTTTTTTCTTTCATCACATTCCTAGTGGGTCAGAAGTTTACAAATACTCAATTAGTATTTGGTAGCATTGCCTTTAAATTGTTTAACTTGGGTCAAATGTTTTGGGTAGCCTTCCACAAGCTTCCCACAATAAGTTGGGTGAACTTTGGCCCATTCCTCCTGACAGAGCTGGTGTAACTGAGTCAGGTTTGTAGGCCTCCTTGCTCGCACATGTTTCTTCAGTTCTGCCCACACATTTTCTATAGGATTGAAGTCAGGGCTTTGTGATAGCCACTCCAATACCTTGACTTTGTTGTCCTTAAGCCATTTTGCCACAACTTTGGAAGTATGCTTGGGGTCATTGTCCATTTGGAAGACCCACTTGCGACCAAGCTTTAACTTCCTGACTGACGTCTTGAGATGTTGCTTCAATATATCCATGTAATTTTCCATCCTCATGATGCCATGTATTTTGTGAAGTGCACCAGTCCCTCCTGCAGCAAAGCACCCCCACAACATGATGCTGCCACACCCGTGCTTCACAGTTGCAAGCCTCCCCCTTTTTCCTCCAAACGTAACGATGGTCATTATGGCCAAACAGTTCTATTTTTGTTTCATCAGACCAAAGGACATTTCTCCAAAAAGTACGATCTTTGTCCCCATGTGCAGTTGCAAACTGTAGTCTGGCTTCTTTATGGCGGTTTTGTAGCAGTGGCTTCTTCCTTGCTGAGCGGCCTTTCAGGTTATGTTGATATAGGACTAATTTTACTGTGGCTATAGTTACTTTTCCTCCAGCATCTTCACAAGGTCCTTTGCTGCTGTTCTGGGATTGATTTGCACATTCTCTTGGAGACAGAACGCGTCTCCTACCTGAGCGGCTGCGTGGTTCCATGGTGTTTATACTTGCATACTATTGGAAATTGTTCCTAAGGATGAACCAGACCTGTGGAGGTCTACAATTTTTTTCTGAGGTCTTGGCTGATTTATTTGGATTTTCCCATGATGTCAAGCAAAAAGGCACTGGGTTTGAAGGTAGGCCTTGAAATACATCCACATGTACACCTCCAATTGACTCAAATTATGTCAATTAGCTTATCAGAAGCTTCTAAAGCCATGACATCGTTTTCAGGAATTTTCCAAGCTGTTTGAAGGCACAGTCAACTTAGTGTCTGACCCACTGGTATTGTGATACACTGAAATAATCTGTCTAAACAATTGTTGGGAAAATTACTTGTCATGCACAAAGTAGCCCTAACCGACTTGCCAGAACTATAGTTTGTTAACAAGAAATATGTAGAGTGGTTGAAAAACGAGTTTGATGATGACTCCAACCTAAGTATTTAAACTTCCAAATTCAACTGTATATTTCTCAGCAAAAAAAGAAATGTCCTCCCACTGTTTATTTTCAGCAAACTTAACCTCTCTAAGATGGAGGATTCTTGCGTCCCACTTGGCCAAAAGCCAGGGAAAATGCAGTGCAGCAAATTCAAATAAAATGATATAAAAAATCCAACTTTCATTAAATCACACATGTAAGATACTAAATTAAAGCTACACTCGTTGTGAATCCAGCCAACATGTCCGATTTAAAAAAGGCTTTTCGGCGAAAGCATACGAAGCTATTATCTGATGATAGCACAACAGTAAACAAAGAGTAGCATATTTCAACCCTGCAAGGCGCTACACAACACGCAGAAATAAAATATAAAAAATGCCTTACCTTTGACGAGCTTCTTTTGTTGGCACTCCAATATGTCCCATAAACATCACAATTTGGTCATTTTGTTCGATGAATTCCGTCCATGTATATCCAAAATGTCTTTATTTGGCGCGTTTGATCCAGAAAGAAACAACTTCCAATTTGTGCAACGTCACTACATAATATCTCAAAAGTTTCCTGTAAACTTTGCCAAAACATTTCAAACTACTTTTGTAATACAACTTTAGGTATTTTAAAACGTTAATAAATCGATCAAATTGAAGACGGGTCTATCTGTTTTCAATAAAGGAAGACAACAAACCAACACTACTTTTCAAGTCTTGTGCAACTCTCAACAGTGTTACCCAGTTCCTAGATGGCTGTACTTCTTCATTGCACAAAGGAATAACCTCAACCAAATTCCAAAGACTGGTGACATCCAGTGGAAGTGGTAGGAACTGCAAACAAGTACCTAAGGAATATCGTTTCCCAATGAGAACTCACTGAACAGACAGAGACCTAAAAATAAAATAAAAATCTGAACGGTTAGTCCTCGGGGTTTTGCCCGCTACATAAGTTCTGTTATACTCACAGACATGATTCAAACAGTTTTTTTTATAGACGTCAGAGTGTTTTCTATCCAAATCTACTAATGATATGCATATCTTATATTCTTGGCACGAGTAGCAGGAAGTTGAAATTGGGCACGCTATTTATCCAAAAGTGAAAATGCTGCCCCCTATACCTTAAGAAGTTGTATGAACATAAGATTAAACTACTGAGACTGAAACTGAATAAGTTCCACAAACATGTTACTAACAGAAATTGAATAATGTGTCCCTAAACAAAGGGGAGGTCAAAATTTAAAACATTTAAAGTAAGACATTAAGTACTGCAGTATAAGCAAACCTCCTCCTCATGGACTGCACCATATTTGCCAGTTATTGATGTGATATGTTACCCCACTCTTCCACCAAGGCACCTGCAAGTTCCTGGACATTTATGGGGGGAATGGTCCTAGCCCTCACCCTCCGATCCAACAGGTCCCAGACGTGCTCAATGAGATTGAGATCCGGGCTCCTCGTTGGCCATGGCAGAACACTGACATTCCTGTCTTGCAGGAAATTACGCACAGAATGAGCATTATGGCTGGTAGCATTGTCATGCTGGAGGATCATGTCAGGATGAGCCTGCAGGAAGGGTACCACATGAGGGAGGAGGATGTCTTCCCTGTAACGCACAACGTTGAGATTGCCTGCAATGACAACAAGCTCAGTCTGATGATGCTGTGCCCCAGACCATGACGGACCCTCCACATCGATCCCGCTCCAGAGTACAGGCCTTGGTGTAACAATCATTCCTTCAACGATAAACGCGAATCCAACCATCACCCCTGGTGAGACAAAACCGCGACTCGTCATTAAAGAGCACTTTTTGCCAGTCCTGTCTGGTCCAGCAGCGGCGGGTTTGTGCCCATAGGTGTTGTTGCCGGTGATGTCTGTTGAGGACTTACCTTAAAACAGGCCTACAAGCCCACAATCCAGCTTCTCTCAGCCTATTGTGGACAGTCTGAGCACTGATGCAGGGATTGTGTGTTCCTGGTGTAACTCGGGCAGTTGCTGTTGCCATCCTGTACCTGTTCCGCAGGTGTGATGTTCGGCTGTACCAACCCTGTGCAGGTGGTGTTACACGTGGTCTGCCACTGCGAGGACGATCAGCTGTCCGTCCAGTCTCCCTGTATGCGTCTCACAGTACAGACATTGCAATTTATTGCCCTGCCACATCTGCAGTGTGTGCCTCCTAGCAGCATGCCTAAGGCACGTTCAGGCAGATGAGCAGGGACCCTGGGTCTCTTTCTTTTGGTGTTTTTCAGAGTCGGTAGAAAGGCCTCTTTAGTGTCCTAAGTTTTCATAAATGTGACCTTAATTGCCTACTGTCTGTATGCTGTTAGTGTCTTAATGACCATTCCACAGTTGCATGTTCATTTAATTGTTTATGGTTCATTGCACAAGCATGGGAAACGGTGTTTAAACCCTTTACAATGAAGATCTGTGAAGTGATTTGGATTTTTATTAATTACCTTTGAAAGATAGGGCCCTGAAAAGGGGACATTTCTTTTTTTGCTGAGTTATATAATCCTAATAAGCAACCAATTCCAAAACATTGAGTAATATTGGAATTTAATAATTTGCAAATTACATGACCCTCCCCTGGACTGAAATTGAAAAAACATGACCCTCTCCCATTTTCCTCCCAGGTAATCATTCTGTAAATGTTGACCATTCTAAGTATCTGCACCAGTCATTATGACTGTATCTATCATGATAGTGGTTAAATTACTAGCTACCAGGTAAAACATGCTCAGTAGATTTGAGCTTCCATTTAGTCATTGTTGAACAAATATAGCTCTGTACTAGTCATCTCTCAACCCCAAACGTTTCCACTGACATAGTAGCTTGTCATTGCAGTTCCAATATTTTATCATTCTTTTGCCAGTGGTGCTGATCGGAGACTCTGGTGTGGGGAAGAGTAACCTACTGTCCCGTTTCACACGGAATGAGTTCAACCTGGAGAGCAAAAGCACCATCGGAGTGGAATTCGCCACCCGCAGCATCCAAGTGGACGGCAAGATGATAAAGGCCCAGATCTGGGATACAGCTGGACAGGAGCGCTACAGAGCCATCACCTCAGCGTGAGTGGAGGAGGGAGCTCACTGCTCAATAATATCAAGGACGCTCGTCTTGCTGTATCCTGCCCTTTATGGAACTAGCATATTTTGATAGATTTCACAGAATGGTTTCAGTACTATCTTAGTCTCACAACCTATGACCTCCTATCCTCCCTGCTCTGTTCCAATCAGGTACTACCGGGGGGCGGTGGGGGCTCTCCTAGTGTACGACATTGCCAAGCATCTAACCTATGAAAACGTGGAGCGCTGGCTGAAGGAGCTGAGGGATCATGCTGATAACAACATCGTCATCATGCTGGTGGGCAACAAGAGTGACCTGCGCCACCTCAGGGCAGTGCCCACAGACGAGGCTCGCGCCTTCGCAGGTAAACTACAAAAACACTAGAGTAGATGACAGCTCACTCCGGGGACAAAGATGGTTAAGAAGACACCCCTGTTTGTCTCAACTCAATCTTTATTCTTTTTCTCCCTCAGAAAAGAATACGCTATCATTTATTGAGACCTCAGCTTTGGACTCCACTAATGTAGAAGAGGCGTTCAAGAACATCCTCACAGGTAATGGGCAGGGGCCACTAAACAAGGCTATTTACATTAGTTCGTTTCAAGTCAAATTGTTTGATTTCTTACACATGAATGGAATGGCATATTTAATAATGAGTAACTGATTTATTTGTATTTTCTCCACAGAAATCCACCGAATCGTATCACAGAAGCAGATAGCTGACAGATCAGCACATGACGAGTCTCCAGGCAACAATGTAGTGGACATCAGTGTCCCCCCCACCACCGATGGGCAGAAAAACAAACTACCGTGCTGCCAAAGCCTGTGACCCGCAATAGCACCTTCCCACCCCTCACTCATCTTTTGTCCTGGTTGTTGAACTGCTGCAGTCTCTATTACTCCATGTGTTTTAGAAGTCTCCTAGAAAATCAGACTTTCTAGATAAGTCCCTTCTCCCTTTTTTGTCTGTATGCTATCCTTTTCTAACCTCAAAGCTCATGTCTTTTACCAAGTGAAAGGATTTTTGTCTATTTTGAATTCAGGCTCTGATCGTGTGACCCAATCCTGTAGAAGGAATGGTGAGAGATCAGTTTGTCCTGTGCTTCTGGTTGCCTTGCTGCTGTCCTCAGTCCCTGTCCTGAGTGTGGCATGAAAGGAGCAAGAACAGAGACCTGGGGTAGTGACTGACTTGGGATGATATTAAGTGGGGGGCTTTGTTACGCCTATGGTTCAAAGAGATGCCAAAGTGTGTCTGTGATCATTTTCAATCTAAAATAATCTAATCTAAATAGTAAACTTGCAGAGACACTTTTGTCAAAATTTGACTTTTTCCAATTGTATCATGCACTTTGTTTCACTATTGTTAGATGCAGCCACTGTGTTCTCTCTGTAATTAGATCACACTATGAATTGATCCAGTAGTCCGACTACATTTGAAAGCAAACATAAATATGCATCTTGTGTCCTGCCAATCATTTCAATGGAACTCACCATGTAAAATCAACAACTAATTCCGAAGGACTAACATCTTTTAAATGACAACACTTAGCTTGCTTGGTTTGGGGGGGGGGGCTGAAATACATTAACACTCAATATCTAGGGTGGAGGATGTTTTCATTGCTTCACTCTACTCAAACCATTTTGCCTCTAAAATGTAGTTGACAGTGGAATTTTTAAGAAAGGAAGGTTGCTTTTGTATGGTTGGCTATAATGCCTTATGTCTCCTTTCTAGTAGATTTGCCTGTATGTAATTTTCTGTCACAGGTCCAACTTTTAAATCAATAAACACGTGTTAATTTGCCTTTTCATCAGGTAGCATTGAAATGGAAATAAACCAAATGAATGTCACTTGTTGACAGACATTTTCTTTGAACATCAAGTTTTCCTCTCAAGTCTTATAATGCTGAAACATATCCTGCAGAACTTCCAGTGGTGTAGTTAGTTATGTTGAATGTGTGATACAGAAATACATGTTCACATAACTGCTATCAGTAGGACCAATATCTCAATTGCAACTTTAAATTTACACATTTCGAAGAATTGAATGCAGAAAAATTTAGAGTGCACTGAAATGTTATGGTAGACTTCGTTGAATAAGTTCCAACACGTAACTTAAAAATACTGTACATGCTCACCAGAAGTGTTTTCATTAGATATCATGTGAATTGCAACTACTTTGATATATTGTCAGAATTGTTCTTTTACTTTATGCCTGATTACCTTTAGTCATTCATTTCAGTCATTCTGAATAGTTGATTTTATTTTAGAAAAAAAAACGTATTAATCAGATATTTCATTATAAATGCAATCCACTATGTAAATATAAATCGCTTAATTTGTGAACGATTAAACGTGGATAAATACATTGACAAACAAAATGTGTGCTTGCTTCTGGTGTTAAATTTACATTAAACAAAATAAAGGTGATTTTCTTCCATATGGAAAAATACCTGTAACTTAATCTGTTATATTTCACATTCAAATGGGTGAGATATTGAATTTCTATCAGGTTTCTATGTTTAAAATGTTTATATTCTAACAATCGGGAGCTGAATGCCAGCCAACATACAAAAAAATAACGTGGACATTCAGTTGGCGAGAAAGATGATTAGCTATGCTGATCGGAAACGCCGTCCGTATGTGGAGGAGGCTACTGTCAAAGACCGTACAGTATGAAGATCACTGACCACTAATGAAGTGAGGCATAAACTGCTTCTCCAATAGAAATCCCGGATCACACTTGAGGTCGATGTCATGGCGACTTTGCTAGCTAGGCGCATGCGTAGACACACGTCATCGGGTCTGACCGCAGTCTCGCGCCGAACTGCGCATGTGCATGCCGTCAAATCAAAGGCACTCCTTCAATATAAAGTTGTGTTTGACGAAAATGAAAACGTGTCTGTTTGTCACTTTCACGAGATTGGAGTAATAACATGTTCAATAACTTTTAAGAAATTGTCTCGAATTAGGTTGTGCCTTTAGATTTCTAGAAAATGAACTAAGGAATACATTTTAACTTCTCTCACTGATCCCAGATCGCATGGACATATTGTCCTTGTCGAGAGCATCAAATCCATGATGCTTTGTGGGTAAATTGTGATTGACTGGCTGGTCTACAAATATTAATGAGTAGTTATTTTTGATGCAAAGTGATTTGTAGATCAGTCAGTCAGCTGTTGCGTGCAATGTCGAACAAGCTCATTGACTTCTCCAATCCCAAACCCCAGCATGCGTCTGCTTGGTCTGTTTCGCAAGCGTTCCCGGTAGTCTCGCGATGTTGCGCCTCTGGGTTTAGAAACTCTGTGCTACTGTTGTCTGACAGCTAGACGAGAACTGGCATAGCTAGCTAGATATCTGAAAGGAAATAAAGCAATTCTCAACATTGATAGTTTCTATAGAGGACTATTTTATACATTGACAACCCCACATATCAGCTGTTAAAATGAAAAAAGAAGGACCGCGGTGAGTATTTTTTTCTACGGTCTCTGTCGGCTGGCTAGCTAGTAACGTTACAGTAGCTAAGTTAGCGGCTAATAAATAGCTACTATAGTTAGCTAAAATAAAGTTAGCTGGCTCACTAGACCGTTTTCCTAGCAGAAGTCATTAGCTTAATAAATGAACGATATACTGTGAACACAATTAAGCCATAGTCCATTGTCATGTAGCAATCAGTATGGTTGCTATTCTTTCCTGCACTAGCTACTGTAGCTAGAGCTAAACACAGCTGGCTGACCAAATTATCCAGCTGTGTCCTTCGGTCGGGTTTTTGTGTCTGTATCTGAGTGTGTGTGTGTTCTCGTCGGGATTCGACACTTCAAGCATGATGTAGCTAGCTAGCGTTCTAACTATGTTTGTTTGCAGTAACCACATTGATTAATCACCATCAAATCAAGATTATATGTTTTCCTGATATCTAACGTTAACGTTACAACACATAATGATTGGTAGACTTGATACTCTGTCATTTTGCAGAGACCAGGGAATGTCTAGCCACCTCCTGATATTTAGATATTCTGCTATCTGAGGGCTCCGGAGTGTGCGCAGCGATCCAAGGCACTGCATTTCTGTGCTAGAGGCGTCACTACAGACCCTTGTTCGATCCCGGGCTGTATCACGATCGGAAGTCTCATAGGGTGGCGCACAATTGGCCCAGCGTCCTCCAGGTTAGGGGAGGGTTTGACCGGGTTAGGCCGTCATTGTAAAATAAGAATTTGTTCTTAACTGACTCACCTAGTTAAATAAAGGTTAAATAAAAACATATCTGAATAGATAATGGTGTCTATATTGTATTTTGAGGGTCAAATAAGAATGCTTTGGCTTTGATCAAACGTTTTCATTTAAATGGTTTACCTTTCTAAAGTTATAATTTGGTCATGTCAGTATATTTCCCAGAAGCTGTAAGATGCTGACATCCCATACAGACAGATATATGAATTCAGTGTCTGAGTAGCCAGTTATCTATGTGGGTGAGGATGTCTAGTATAGACCGTGGATAGGCCGTCACTCCCTTGTGCTCATACAGAGATAGCATTTTAGAAGTAGCTGTGTTGTGTTTTGCCAAATTAGCTCAACTGGACTCTGTATTTTGGGGGAAAATAGGCCTACAGTTCAGACAAGAAGATCATTATTTTATTCCCTAATATTTACTACAATAGAAATTCTCAGTGTTGTGAAAACATTTGAAGAGACTTTTTCATGTTGTCATCAATTAGGCCTCATACAGCTCAGTGTTCTAATAATGTTGGTCATAGAAAATTATATTATATTTTAAATCTCACTATTTGTCTCATAATAAGCTCTACGAAGTAACTAGCATTAGAAGTGTATTGTATGAAGTGAATGAGGTTCTAACTCCTTCGCATCACTCTCCAGCTGTTGGGCCTAACTGCTCTGAGCTGAGTCTGTTCCTTATCAGTCCCTTGACACCTGACCCCCTGGACGGTGTAACCATGACGACAGGGGAGTGTTGCCACCTCCCGGGCTCTCTGTGTGACTGCGCTGGCAACGCTGCCCTGTCCAAAAGCGTGGAGGAGTCGGATAACTGCAGATCACAGTATGTCACCCAGGTCACAGCTAAAGATGGACGGCTGCTCTCCACTGTCATCAAACCCGTGAGCACACAGAGGTACTGTGGCTGATAACTCACTTTCAGAGCTGAGCATTTATGAGATGTTTAGGGCTTTTATAACAGGCTGTTATAGTAGTAATCCTAGTCATATCTGGAACTTGTGAGAGTGTTTGGGAGTATGTGCCTGGAAAGATGTCTCACAGTTAGCCTCAGAATTTATGAGAATTTGCTTAGCTAATAAGCCTGAAATGTAATGTTAGCCCAAGTAATATTCGGCAGGCTGTAGTAAGTAAACCCAGTCTAAGTATCCTGTTCTGGACCTTTCTGTTTCCTCCAGCGATGGGCCAATCTGCCGGATCTGCCATGAGGGGGCCAACAGCGAGGGCCTCCTGTCCCCCTGCGACTGCACAGGGACTCTGGGCACAGTGCACAAGAGCTGCCTGGAGAAGTGGCTCTCCTCCTCCAACACCAGTTACTGTGAGCTGTGCCACACAGAGTTCACAATTGAGCGGAAGCCCAGGTCCCTCACAGAGGTAACAAAGGTCAATGCCTTTAGCTTGTGTGTGTGTGTGTGTGTGTGTGTGTGTGTGTGTGTGTGTGTGTGTGTGTGTGTGTGTGTGTGTGTGTGTGTGTGTGTGTGTGTGTGTGTGTGTGTGTGTGTGTGTGTGTGTGTGTGTGTGTGTGTGTGTGTGTGTGTGTGTGTGACTGCTGCTGTTTGCCTTTGTCAGCATTCCTCTGTCTGCAGTGTGTGTGTGGTTCTGCTTATGCTGTGTCAAAACACATGAGCATGATTCACTCTTCTTTGTCTCTTTCTGCTTGCATAGATTACTCAATGGAAACATTGTGCTTGTAGCTGCAATACTTCTGTGTTGATATAGAATTTTGGGACTTGCTCATGGGTCAACAACATGAAGCAATGTTGGCTTAGTTTGACTTAGTTGTGTATTACTCATGCATATTAAATCCTGAATATGTCAACGGAAATCTAGTTAGGGAGGGATTAGGGATTTTTGTTATTTATTTATTGTAATGTATCATCATGTGTTTGTGTAATGAATGATGTTTGAACCCAGGAAGTTTAGCCATTCATCTACTAATGGGTATCTCAATAAACCAAACCCTGAAGAAGAAGAAAAAGCAGCGTGGGTCCCCCAGTGACCATGTTGGGCCTGTAGTGCATGCTCAGTACACTTTATTTCTTTCTCTTTCTTCTCTCCCCTCTCTTCTGTCTTCACAGTGGATGCGGGACCCGGGCCCTCGGAACGAGAAGCGCACGTTGTTCTGTGACATGCTGTGCTTCCTGTTCATCACACCCCTGGCAGCCATCTCTGGCTGGCTGTGTCTGAGGGGAGCTCAGGACCACCTGCACTTCAACAGCAGACTGGAGGCCGTGGGCCTCATCGCCCTCACCATCGCTCTCTTCACCATTTACGTCCTCTGGACTCTGGTAAGTAAGCCCACATCTAGGACCAGCTAGAACTGACCTTAGATCAACGTCTCAGCATGCTATATCATGGTTGGGAAACTAGTAGCCTGTCTTTGACTAATCACACTTTAAATACTGTGATTGGACAACAAGACCGTCCAAGACAGTTCCACTTACATTTGATGCGGAATGATTTGTTTTTATGAGTCTTTTGTCATGCCTGTTGCTTCTTAAAAGACTTTGCTTTACAAGACACAAATGGACTTTGATCGAGTCTGTTTTGTATTTACCAGTTGTAATGTGTTTCAACTCATGAATGTGCTTGGGCAGCAGTTCTCAAACCTTTAGCGTGCCAGTTTGTTTGTTTTTAGCTTTGGAGGAGCATCAATATTCTCTCCTCCTCAACCCCCTTCTCTCCTCCTCAACCCCCTTCTCTCCTCCTCAACCCCCTTCTCTCCTCCTCAACCCCCTTCTCTTCTCCTCAACCCGCTTCTCTCCTCCACAACCCGCTTCTCTCCTCCACAACCCGCTTCTCTCCTCCTCAACCCGCTTCTCTCCTCCTCAACCCGCTTCTCTCTCCTCCTCAACCCGCTTCTCTCTCCTCCTCAACCCGCTTCTCTCTCCTCCTCAACCCCCTTCTCTCTCCTCCTCAACCCCCTTCTTTCTCCTCCTCAACCCCCTTCTCTCTCCTCCTCAACCCCCTTCTCTCTCCTCCTCAACCCCCTTCTCTCTCCTCCTCAACCCCCTTCTCTCTCCTCCTCAACCCCCTTCTCTCTCCTCCTCAACCCCCTTCTCTTTCCTCCTCAACCCCCTTCTCTTTCCTCCTCAACCCCCCCTTCTCTCTCCTCCTCAACGCCCTTCTCTCTCCTCCTCAACGCCCTTCTCTCTCCTCCTCAACGCCCCTTCTCTCTCCTCCTCAACGCCCTTCTCTCTCCTCCTCAACGCCCTTCTCTCTCCTCCTCAACGCCCTTCTCTCTCCTCCTCAATGCCCTTCTCTCTCCTCCTCAATGCCCTTCTCTCTCCTCCTCAATGCCCTTCTCTCTCCTCCTCAACGCCCTTCTCTCTCCTCCTCAACGCCCTTCTCTCTCCTCCTCAACGCCCTTCTCTCTCCTCCTCAACGCCCTTCTCTCTCCTCCTCAACGCCCTTCTCCCCTGCAGGTATCATTCCGCTACCACTGTCAGCTCTACTCTGAGTGGAGACGAACCAACCAGAAAGTACGCCTGCTCCTTCCAGACGCGAAGGGTGGGCATTCTAGCCAGCATTCCTTGCTCTCCACGAAGCTGCTGAAAAAGACAGCTGACGAGACCATAGTATGAGGTCAAAGGTGGGAAAATTGATGTTGGGGTTCTTTTTCGTGTGCTGGAGGTTTGTGGCAAAAAAACACAAGTCTCCAACCAGAGCCCAAGCACTTGTGGATGCAGATTGTTTTATTTTTCTGTTTAAATCCTTTTTTATCTACGTGTATCATCATCAGCATTTCATTTTACACCTCTTTTTAACTTAGTCGTGTTATAGCCTCTACTGGCGTTTTTTTTATATTGATCAGGTAATGAAAGCAGTATGATAGAGGTCATTGAGTACCGTGCAGTATAGTGTTTTGTGAAGGTTTGTAAATGGGCAGTTGATTGGAGGGTACTCCACTGGGCCCTGCAAGAAGATGAGTAAGGATTGGACTGATGTTCAGTGGAGATGGCTGCTGAAGCTTTAAAACCAAACCCTAGCGTTTAAGTGAACATTTACTCTCTTTATTTTCAGTTCTCCACATCCAACTATAAAAGTGAGGCATGGATCGTTGATGCTGATCTAAGGCGATTCATCCAGCAGTTGATTCCCTAACCACTGAGTGCAGAAGTGAGAAGTTTTGACTCCGGTTCACCAGCCACAGGCTATTCCACTGGGGGATTATATATGCTCATGCCATTTTAATACGCAATTCAGTTGACTCCCTTCAATTTACCTCCCATCTGTTTTCCCCTTGGTGTGAGCAGGAATGTTGTTCGTGAAGATGGAGATTGTGCAATAAAACACAGTGGATGCGGTTGTTCTCGCAGTATGTGAGGAAACTGCTCCCAACACGCACACTTTTGCATGCATGTGACGCACTGTTTATTTTTTATTTTTTGTTTTGGGGGGGGGTGGTATTGTTTTTTTTTTTTTTTTACATTTGGGGATTGAAAGATCGGTTGGTCAAGCTTCCTTTGATTTAGTGTTGCTAGTTTGTATGTTGGTCAAGGTTTCCTCCCTGGGAGTATAGAGGTCTCATACTATCAGCACTTAATTGAAAAAACTGTGCAAATGGAGTGAGCTGATCTATGTACAGTAGGTCTAAATGCCACTGATGATGAAAAGCCTTTATGGAAATGTGTATTTCACAAACATGAAGTTCAAACTTTTTGTGGTTGAGGGAAAATAAGGCTTACCTTTCCAGTATCGCATGGTCAAGGTCAGACTTACAGGAAATCGACAGTACATTGCCCTCCTATGACGAGATTCCAATGAAAAGCTTTTAGTTAGTGTGTTTTTTTTTTGTATTGGTGTGTTTTTCTTTTTGTGTAGTCACGTAACAATAGCTAGTAATCGCATCCAGAAAGAGCGTAGATTGGTTGGTTGATGTTACTTCCTGGTTTTGTGGAAGTTGTATTCCCTCCGATATGCAGTTGACCAGACTGACGCCTAGACTCCGACGTACCTACAGACTGTACCTTGACAGTAGAACTCAGCGTCTGGTTCTAGACTGTTATGGGTTTTGTTGTTCTCCATCTACCACAACTTTAAAACATATGAGGTGACCTCTGGATGAGAGAGAGATGTGCAGAAACAGCATAGGTCTTTGTGTGGGTTTTGTGCATTTGATTTCTTCCCTGTACACTGTATGGTCCTTTCAGACATCCCTCTGTCTTAGCGAAGCTTCATTTCCACATATTTCTATATGTATTTGTATGTATTGTTAATCATAGTGTCCTTGATTGACCATACAAGTATTGACCCTGAATCTTAAAAGCTGTTAACAGGCCTAAAGAGAGGAGGATTAATGCAAATATCCTCCTCAGTAGGGGAAGCTCACGTTATGGTGCACAGAAGCCAAAAACCTAGGCCTAGATCTGTCACTCTTTTGTATTTTCTATGATAGTTGAATTTGTTTCAACCCCTTCATAGCAATCATGCTCCTATCTATTGCTCATCTGTAGGGGCAGGTTCAACTCTTCCGGTACCTGAGAGTTGATCACCTGAAGGGCTTTGCGGTGGAACAGCTATGCACTGGAAAGGTTTCTTTATGCAGCTGTAAGAACCCTGGTTGTGGGAGTGGCATTCTAAAAGTCTGATTGAACTTGGTGATCTACAGTAAACAAAGTAGGAAGTCATCCTCAGCATAGACGGACACTAGTCAGCCCAGTTCAGTTCCGTGTAGTGTTCTGTTGGGAGACCTATTCTGAAAATAGATAGAAATGTTTTTGTTGTTGTGAAGTAGCGATTGTCACTCTGAAGGAATCCTCATCTGGTGTTAAAGGGTAGATAACGTTGTGCAATAGTAATACTAGAGCTTAGTATGAGGTTATTTTCCTCTGTGTGTGTGTGTGTGCGTGTGGTGTGGAACCGTGTTGAGGATCTTTCAGAGTGGAGAGAGTTCTTATCTGTGTCGTCAGCGATGGGCCACTGCCCGTGTCACATGCTGTCTCTGATTGGTGAGTTCGCCTCCAGCTGACGTGTTGGGAGCTATGGAGACTTTGCAATGTAGGGTGTAGTTACAGCAAGTGTGCAATTTGATCACTTTACAATGCAATTCTTACCTATAACCTTAACAATGTGTAATGAAAGCAGAAATATAATGTAGAAGTGCATGTGAAGGATCATAGCAGTTCGCTCACTTGTGCAGGCTGAGAAGGTCACGATAGGATGTTGGATTTTTCTATGCGAGTCTTGAGTTGCCTACAATATGCTCAGAGACATTAAACTCCAGTGTTATAACCGCTAATTCAAACAGTTCCTTCTCTCCAAAGAAGCATTGATTCTTGTGTTTTATACCAGTATATCAAACGGCACTTTCACAAAACTATAATGGAAATGAATACAGTGTGGTTGTTTATATCATCTCCCAATACAGACTTTGAAAGGGATTTAAAAGTGTTACTGATATTGTACAATTTTCCCAGTTTCTGGTGTTTGGATATTGCTCCTCTGATTTCGTTTTTGATTTGAAGATGAAACCAAGGGTCCAGGGCATTGTCATGCTCGTATGTAAAAGGAGCAACATACCAGCTTTGTAGACTTGTTTTTGTTAATGTTTTAATCTCGTGTTCATTTTACCACAGTTTTTAATATATTCATGTGTATCATTTGTAATTTTGTTTCAATTATTCATTAAGCACAGGATTTGTATCAATCTTATTACACTATAGTATTTCAAAACATGTTTATGTTGTGCAATGTAAAAAAGAAAGATGTCTTCACCAATATATGTTGGTGCTTGCAATCAGCCAAGAAAAGTGTGCAAAGCAAATTTAAAAATGAAGCAACAGAATGGATAAACATCAGTGACTCCTTTGTCTTCTTAATGATGTGGACACTTGCATGTACTACACAGGCCTCTTATTTGATGATATTTCCGACTTTACGGTTATCTGCATCAGTCAACACATTCAGTCCAAAATTGAATTGTTTGCAAAATGTTGATTGGACTGTCATCTTCCTTGATCACATTCATGCAAATATTGTGTGGACTATCTTAGGTCACATTACTCTTGATAGGGGTTTTGCACTTTTTGTTCACATGGAAAATGTAGAATTTGTTTGGTATCCAGTGCTCTGGTTTCCAGTCACTCTCAGTTCAACAAGAGGGTCAGCATATCAACAAAATGTCCCATGTCATGTGTTAAAGTTTGTTCACTTACTAGTTACATTCTAAGCTTACACTGAACAGAAATATAAACATGTAAAGTGTTGGGTTCATGAACTGAAATACAAAATCCCTGAAATGTTCCAAATGCACAAAAAGCATTTCTCCTTTGCCAAGATAATTGATCCACCTGACAGGTGTGGCATATCAAGAAGCTGATTAAACAGCATCATTACGCAGGTGCAACTTGTGCTGGGAACAATAAACGGCCACTCAAATGTGCAGTTTTGTCACACAACACAGATGTCTCAAGTTTTGAGGGAGCATGCAATTGGCATGCGGACTGCAGGAATGTCCACCAGAGCTGTTGTCGGAATTTAATATTAATTTCTCTACCATAAGCCGCCTCCAACGTCATTTTAGAGAATTTGGCAGTATGTCCAACCGGCCTTACAATCGTAGACCACGTTCAGCTACGTCAGCCAAGGACATCCACATCTGGCTTCTTCACCTGCAGGATCATCTGAGACCAGCCACCCAAACAGCTAATGAAACAGTATTTCTGTCTGTAATAAGGCACTTTTGTGGGGGAAAACTAATTCTGATTGGCATGGCTTGGGCATATGCCCTCCCAGGCCCATCCATGGCTGTTCTCATGCCCATTCATGTGAAAACCATAGATTAGGGCCTAATGAATTTTTCAATTGACTGATTTCCTTATATGTAACATATTGAAATTGTTGCACGTTGCATTTATACTTTTGTTCAGTATATTAAACTAATCTCCATCTAAGGCTCTTCTAATCCATCCTCCTAAAATAGACCGCCAAAGATGAGAGGGTCATGTCATTCAATAATTCAATTCTGTTTTCCACTACTGGCTTACAGAGGTCAACAACTGATGAAATGTTGAATTGAATCCCTGTGAACAGTTAGTTCCTGGATCTCCCTCCCATGCAATGCCTGGAAGATAGGCCTCTAATATTTGTATATTGACACCACTGGGATATCTCTAATGGGGTGTGGAGCTGTCCTAGATCAGAGGAACAGGACTGGGCCTGGAGAAACAGAAACAACCTCATGTAGACCCCTGCCTCCATAAGGACAGACAGACACACAGGACAAGACAGCTCACATAGTCGATCCACATACATCTGAAGTTGAGCATTTTGAATTCCAGTACTGTACAGCGCACTGATAAGGGTTGCACATGTTAAAGATAAATGAATGACATACGTACTACTTTGTCATTGAGTTTATTGTAAAGTCTTACAGTGCTTATTGAAAAGAAAACAATGAAAAGGTGAGACAAATACATTTGAATAAATATTCAATGAAGGTCTTTTCTGGACGAAATGCATATACCAATGTAATAATACTGCCTTATTCAAGAGAAACTGTGTGGCTATATACACAGCACCATCTAGTGGTCATTGTTCAAATCTCAAGAGTCCAAAACACTACAGCACTTCAAATCCAGCTCATCTCATTTCACAGACAACTGTCCTGTTGCTACACTGCAGGAACCTCAATGTTGAACCCATGAATAACTGAAAAAGTGACAGGAAGGCTTTTTAAAGTTTCACAATAATGGCAGAAGAGCATATGTGAGTTCACAAGTAATAAAAAGTAAGTTTTGTATACAGGGAGGGGGGAGTAGGGCGTCGCCACATATGGTAACAAAGACAGAATGGGCGGTACAGGATAAGACAGTGTGATGGTGGAAGTGGAGGGGGGTGGGGAAAGGGGGTCAGAGGAGTGCTGAGGGTCACAGGCTTTGGCAGCACGGTAGTTTGTTTTTCTGCCCATCGGTGGTGGGGGGGACACTGATGTCCACTACATTGTTGCCTGGAGACTCGTCATGTGCTGATCTGTCAGCTATCTGCTTCTGTGATACGATTCGGTGGATTTCTGTGGAGAAAATACAAATAAATCAGTTACTCATTATTAAATATGCCATTCCATTCATGTGTATGAAATCAAACAATTTGACTTGAAACTAACTAATGTAAATAGCCTTGTGTAGTGGCCCCTGCCCATTACCTGTGAGGATGTTCTTGAACGCCTCTTCTACATTAGTGGAGTCCAAAGCTGAGGTCTCAATAAATGATAGCGTATTCTTTTCTGAGGGAGAAAAAGAAAAAAGATTGAGTTGAGACAAACAGGGGTGTCTTCTTAACCATCTTTGTCCCCGGAGTGAGCTGTCATCTACTCTAGTGTTTTTGTAGTTTACCTGCGAAGGCGCGAGCCTCGTCTGTGGGCACTGCCCTGAGGTGGCGCAGGTCACTCTTGTTGCCCACCAGCATGATGACGATGTTGTTATCAGCATGATCCCTCAGCTCCTTCAGCCAGCGCTCCACGTTTTCATAGGTTAGATGCTTGGCAATGTCGTACACTAGGAGAGCCCCACCGCCCCCCGGTAGTACCTGATTGGAACAGAGCAGGGAGGATAGGAGGTCATAGGTTGTGAGACTAAGATAGATTTCACAGAATGGTTTCAGTACTATCAAAATATGCTAGTTCCATAAAGGGCAGGATACAGCAAGACGAGCGTCCTTGATATTATTGAGCAGTGAGCTCCCTCCTCCACTCACGCTGAGGTGATGGCTCTGTAGCGCTCCTGTCCAGCTGTATCCCAGATCTGGGCCTTTATCATCTTGCCGTCCACTTGGATGCTGCGGGTGGCGAATTCCACTCCGATGGTGCTTTTGCTCTCCAGGTTGAACTCATTCCGTGTGAAACGGGACAGTAGGTTACTCTTCCCCACACCAGAGTCTCCGATCAGCACCACTGGTCAACAAAACACACATTTAATACCGAAATGACAGGCTGCTGCTGTATGTTCAGTACACTGGAAAATGTTAGCCCACATAACAGATCATATACAGTAAACCAATTACCAAAACCAAGTAGGCCAAGTGGATTACTTAGGAAAATGGTCATAATCAAATGGATCTGTGCATGTCTGACTTCTTTGAATGCTTTGGAAAGACAATATGTTCATTGATTGAATACTGCTGTTTGCCTGGCCTTGCCAAGATGACGAAAACAACAGAAAAGCATTCTTAACAGAAATAAAGTGGTTAAATAAGTATAAAGCGCTGCTCTGTCTCTTTAGTGGAGGAAAACGTTGTGAACTTTGTCCTTCTGAAGTCATGCTGCAGGAAGCTGAGAACCTGTTCCTACTGGGAAACCTGAGTTGACACTTTCAGAGGTCCTCTCTTCCTTTCCTGTCTTCTCCAGTGATTCGCCCACTGAATCAGTTGGAAATCCTCTGTTCTCACTCTGTCCCTTTTATATTATCATGTTTTAAGTGTCATTTGGAATGTAATCATTTTGAATATTGCTGTATACCACACTAGATTGATAACGGATGTGGTGTGCTTCTGTGGGATTGAAACATCTAACAGTAACTCATCAGTAGGGTAATAAATGGGTATCTGTAAGATTTTGACAAATGTGGTTTCTTGTGCCGGGGACTTCCTTCCTGCTCATTATCCCATTCTTGTCTGATACAATTAAATGGGCAGTCTATTATCAGGGATGGTCATGTTCAGCTTCATCGCATACTATCAGTCACATTATAATGTAAGCAAACTGTTTATGGGATGAACAAATATAAAAGTATTTCTATTAGGCATATTCTGTATGGGTATTACCTATAAGTTACATATACAACGAATAAAAAAGTACAATGACTTAATGAATCACCCATTTCAGGTTTGACCTTTGGTACACTTTATGAAAATAATTCTAGCTATGATTTGTATTTTTAGAAATCTGCATGTTGCTGGCCAGCACCTTTGAGTATGATGATGGTGTTATAAAGGAATGAGACCTGAGAAAACCTCTGTCGTTAGACGAGTTAGAAATGTGCATTTGTCAACACAATGCGACAAACTAAGAATTAGCAAGCCACCAGATCAGATGGAGGCTTGCTAAATCTATCTGTTATAATCAAATACATTGTGGGTGCTACCTCTAACGGCACCTACGTAATTGACAAAATCAGACAAATTATATGTGTTGTAGCTACCACAAAAGGCAGCTAGCTACAGCTAGGTGGGTAGAAATGGATGACAGTTAGTTTACCTTTGAACAAGAAATCGTACTCATCATCTCTGTTACCCATGTCTTTAAAATCGTCTTGATTCCAATTGAATTGCGATATATTCCTGATCTAGCGTTTCAGCTGTTGGTTGTAGTGTTTGCTCGTCCCTTTTTTCCCTGTAATCCAATGAGCGAGACAATGCCTTGGCTGTCAGTCTCCAACCGAACGCAGGAAGAGGGGATCTTCCTGGCTCTGCAGAAGGGGAGGAGTTCACTGGCGCCAATGTAAACTGTACTACAATGTTCATGGCATTCCATTACAGTAGTAATATGCCTACATAGCTAGGCTATATCAGTGATAATATCTACAGTTGGTGGTTAAGAAAGAGGCTTCTTTTTAAATCTGATGACTCCTGTCAAATGATACTTTATCAAGGGTCTACTCAAATCCTTAAGAAGTTCTACAGCTACACCATTGAGAGCATCTTGACTGGCTGCAGCATTACTTGTTATGGCAACTGCACCGGTCTCGATCGTATGGCGCTTACAGAGGGTGGTGCGGACAGCCTAGTGCATCACTGGGGCCGAGCTCCCTGCCATCCAGGACCTCTATATCAGGCTGTGTGAAAGATTGGCCCAGAAAATTGTTAAAGATTTCAGCCACTCAAGCCATCGACTGTTCACCCTTGCGTATGAACGGCAAGCTGTACCGGAGCATCAAGTCTGACACCAACAGCCATCTGAACAGCTTCTATCCCAAAGCCATAAGACTGCTAAATAGCTAACAAAATGGCTACAATGACTATCTGCATTGACCCTTCTATGCACACTCACTCTATGCACTCACACACACACACACATGTATAACTAACCTTGTGGGGACACACTATTCCCCTTAACCCTATTTTTTTTAAATATGTTTTATTTAACTAGGCAAGTCAGATAAGAACAAATTCTTATTTACAATAACGGCCTACCAAAAGGCAAAAGGATACCTGCGGGACGGGCCTGGGATTGAAAAAAAAAATACAATATAAATTTAGGACAAAACACACATCACAACAAGAGAGACACAACACAACATAAAGAGAGACCTAAGATAACAACATAACAAGACATCAACACAGCATGGTAGCAGCACACCATGGTAGCAGCACAAAAACATGGTACAAACATTATTGGGAAAAGACAACAGCACAATGGTCAAGAAGGTAGAGACAACAATACATCATACAAAGCAGCCACAACTGTCAGTAAGAGTGTCCATGGTTGAGTGTTTGAATGAAGAGACTGAGATGAAATTGTCCAGTTTGAGTGTTTCTTGCAGCTCGTTCCAGTTGCTAGCTGCAGCGAACTGAAAAGAGGAGAGACCCAGGGATGTGTGTGCTTTGTGGACCTTTAACAGAATGTGACTGGCAGAACGGGTGTTGTATGTGGAGGATGAGGGCTGCAGTAGATATCTCAGATAGAAAGGAGTGAGGCCTAAGAGGGTTTTATAAATAATCATCAACCAGTGGGTTTTGAGACGGATATTCAGAGATTACCAGTTTACAGAGGAGTGCACTGATGTGTCCTATAAGGAGCATTGGTGGCAAATCTGATGGCCAAATGGTAAAGAACATCTAGACGCTCGAGAGCACCCTTACCCGCAGATCTATAAATTATGTCTCGGTAATCTAGCATGGGTAGGATGGTCATCTGAATTAGGGTTAGTTTGGCAGCTGGGGTGAAAGAGGAGCAATTACGATAGAGGAAACCAAGTCTAGATTTAACTTTAGCCTGCAGCTTTGATATGTGCTTAGAGAAGGACAGTGCACCGTATAGCCATACTCCCGAGTCCTTGTATGTGGTGACCACCTCAAGCTCTAAACCCTTATAGGTAGTAATAACACCTGTGGGAAGAAGGGCATTCTTCTTACCAAACCACATTACCTTTGTTTTGGAGGTGTTCATAACAAGGTTAAGGGCAGAGAAAGCTTGTTGGACACTAAGAAAGCTTTGTTGTAGAAGAGAATTTAACACAAAATCCATGAGGGGGGGGGGGCAGCTGAGTATAAGACTATCATCTGCATATAAATGGATGAGAGAGCTTCCTACTGCCTGAGCTGTGTTGTTAATGTAAATTGAGAAGAGCGTGGGGCCTAGGATTGAGCAGTGGCTGAGACAGGAGATTTTCTGACTTCATACACTGCACTCTTTGAGAGAGGTAGTTCCTTAGGCGGCCCACAAGAATGGAATGGTCTGAGTATGCGTGTGCCGAGCCTTTCGTCAAATGCTATTCTTGAGGTGGATTAACTCTGCAAGGTCACGGTCGAACCAGACGCGGAACATGTTTTTAATTCTCATTTTCTTTATGGGGGCGTATTTGTTAACAATACCACTGAACATTTCAAAAAAGAAGGTCCAAGCTTCTTCGACAGAGGAATCAAGCTGATTCTATACCATTTTACAGAGGCCAGTTCATGAAGGAAGGCTTGCTCATTAAAGCTTTTTAGCAAGCGTCTATGACAAATCAGGACAGGTCGTTTCACTGAGCAGCCATTACAAAAATAGGCTGTAAAACAGTGATCACTAAGGTCTTTTTATTTTACTTCACTGCATTCCTAAAGAAAATAATGTACTTTTTATGACATACATTTTCCCTGACACGCAAAATGATTCCTTACATTTTGAATGCTTAGCCGGGCAGAAAAATTGTCCAATTCACACACTTATCAAGAGACCATCCCTGGTCATCCCTACTGCCTCCAATCTGACTCATGAAACACAAATGCTTCCTTTGTAAGTGATGTCTGAGTGTTGGAGTGTTCCCCTGGCTCTCCGTAAATAAATAAAAAACAAGAAAAAGGTGCCGTCTGGTTTGCTTAATTTAAGGAATTTGATTTCTACTTTTGCTTTTGATACTTAAGTAGATTTGAGCAATTACATTTACTTTTGATACTTAGGTAGATTTAAAACCAAATACTTTTAGACTTTTACTCAAGTAGTATTTTACTGGATGACTTTTACTTTTACTCATTTTCTATTAAGGGAGCTGTGCTTTTACTATGACAATTGGGTACGATTTCCACCACTGCTACTGATATTGATTACTGCATTGTTGGGGAAGAGCAAGCAAGAAAGATATTTTACTGAACTTGTGCATGTGACTTCAATCGTCTCAGGCGTGTAGCACAATGTAGGAATTTATGGTTAGATCAGAATCTCTTTCACAATCATTGGCCTGTACAGAGAATTCAGTCCAAACCACAAGTCCAAATCCACATCTTCATTCATGGCTTAGGAAAGGACTGATTTAGCAAGCTAGCAACTGCAGGACATCAACACAAGCAGACCAGAAACAGTCACATTTGTCTGACAATAATGACGTTTAGCTTAGAATGTGATTTGATTACTGTGAAGTAAAATCCAAACCGGCCTCCCTTGGGGAGTGTTTTGCTGCGCCAGGACAAACCAGAGTTGAGCTCAGCTCAATGCTGATTGGTTAATTATCCTGTAAAAAAAATGATCAAGGGAAGCAAAATGCTTGCTAGCATCAATTAATCAAATGCTAGGCTGGCAACATGTCATTCTATTTCTTTCCAGACAGCATCAGATTGTATATAGTCTAGTAGGAGATTTAGCAACATTGATTGGACTAAATTGTTTTTGGTATCTTTAAGTTTGTTTTCAGTGTATTAAACTAAGCATACAGTGCATTCGGAAAGTGTTCAGACTCCTTGACTTTTTCCACATTTTGTTAGGTTGCAGCCTTATTCTAAAATGTATTAAATCCCCCCCCCCCCCCCCCCCCAGCGGCTAGAGGTATTTGTAGGGAAGTTCTGAGTACCGCTGTCTTTCTATTCTACTTCATAATTATTGCACCAGTTCGTTATTGCACCAGTTCGTGATGGGAAGAATGGAAATATTTGTCTTCTTTCTTTTCATTTACTGACTGACTGGCCACCAGACTACAGAAACTATAGCAATGGAACGGAGGTAATGGAATAGCAAAACTATAATGTTAGCAATGGGAATATGGCATGAGAGATAGAAAAAAAGGAAAACTAAGAGTGAAACATAACATATGTATATACTGTGTATATATATTAGCATGGGTATTGAACTATACCAGAGGGTGGATTTAAAAAATCACTAATATAAGAAGTAGACGATGTTTGGTCTTTGGGCTAAATGTATACATTATGATTTGCCTCTGAACTGTAAGTGAACCCCTCTGCAATCTACTGGCACTAACCATTAAAAACTTGGACTTCAACCAGGCTATCCCTACACTATTTGCTCTCTCTCTCTCTTAAACTGCTAGCACAAATCCTATGTGAAAATGTGGTTCTTCACAAAAGATCATGAAAACTGGCCCAAATCAGGTCCTCATAATTCAGCAGGGAGGTGTGCAACTACTACACATTATACCCATTATACCAGTGTAGAAACTACGTCACCTACATAGATATTACCAAATCCCTTTCAATTCACATTCCTTGCAGAAATAATTATTTGCAAACCTTTTAAAACATCCAGAAGTGGTCTTAGAAGGGTATTTGTACTTTAAAATACATATTTTATATGAGTGGATGAAAGAATTCTGCCAGTGTTTAAATGTCCTAGTTTCATGTTTTTTTCTTTACCTAAAACTCTATATATCCAAGTAAGCCTATGAGGACCTTGGGGATCAGGTGTACTATTATGGGTTGTGTAAAACAGAAAGACAGTCTTTGGGGTACACTTTGCTACAGGGTGTGGGAAGGGGACAAAGCACAGACAGTGAGAGAACAATGTAGTATGCAACTGTGAGGGACAGATTGAAGCACAACCTTTAGAACTATGGGTTCCAGAAAGCATCTTTAAATGTGTCAACAATGCATACAAATGCAGTCCTCTTTTTTTCCAGTCTTCAATGCGAAGCAAGACCAATCAATGTGTGCTTTGCATCATCCAGAGAAAACCGATGATCATGTGACTCACTAACTGGGTTTGTCTTTGTGTAATATAGCAGTAGGCTATGAAAACTCATGTAGTTTCATTCTTCAAGACATTTAGAAGTATGAAATGTTGTCTTGAAACTTTTTTTTATCAGGGTTATCCTTGTGTTATTGTTTGGGTTGCACATTTTGGGGAATATTCAGAGGTGGAAATTTTCCGTGGGAATTAACGGGCATATATGGGAATTAAAGGGAATATATGGGAATTAACGGAAATATATGCAATTTAATATTAATAGCATTTATATGTAGATGTTTTTTACATTGAATATATTTACCATATCATATGGAGACAGAAACATAAATATTTTACCTTATCATAAGTAGACAAAATGCAAATTATTAAATCTTTCCAATATAATGTTTTTAAATAAAATTGTTACGAATTGAACTTTAATTAAATAAATTGACTCTTCACATGGGATGATTTCACAGAACATGAAGGAAAAGGAGATATTGAATGATCCATCACATCTCCCAAAAACGTTTTCAACATACGTAAAATTATAGTCTAGATACTAAAGCTTTGGTTGTCTTCCTCTAAGGCTTCCATGTCTTCTCCCGGGACCTCCTCAATGTTGACCTCTTGAACATCAGACTCTGAGGCCTCATCTTTACTGTCACTTTCCAACCTTGTTGAGGATGGATCGTTGTCAGGCTCAAAAAGCCTCAAATTTGCCTGGATGGCCACCAATTTTTCAACTCTTGTATTGGTCAGCGTGTTGTGTGCTTTGGTGTGTGTGTTCCCAAACAAGGACCAGTTGCGCTCTGAGGCGGCTGATGTTGGTGGGATTTGGAGGATGATGCAGGCAACAGCAGAAAGAGCCTCAGACCCACAAAGTCTCTTCCAACAGGGGGCTGATGAGATATGTTTGGAACGACTGCCATATTGCATCTCCATCCCAAAGCCCTTGTTTGGAAGGGTACTTCGTCAGACTACCTAGAACCTTGCGCTCATCCAGGCTAAAGTGGAGAGACACGGTAGTGATGATACTATAGGCCTTGTTGATCTCAGCATCAGACAGGATACTCTTGCCAGCATACTTGGGGTCCAACATGTACACTGCAGTGTGTATGGGCTTCAGGCAGAAGTCTTCATGCTTTTCGATGTATTTTAGAACTGCATTTTCCTCTGCTTGGAGCAACAGTGAAGTGGGCAGGGCAGTACAGAGTCTGAACATCAGACAGGATGGCATTGTCTCCCTCAATCTGTGCAATGGCTACTGCTATTGGTTTCAGGAGTTTCAGGTTGCTTACCACTCCCAAAATACATCATCCATGATGATCCTCTTGATGGGGCTGTCCATGTCAGCAGACTGTGATATGGTCATTTCTTGGAGAGACTCCTTCCCCTCCAGGAGACTGTCAAACATGATGACAACACCTCCCCAACGACTGTTGCTGGGCAGCTTAAATGTGGTGCTCTTATTCTTTTCACTTCGCTTGGTGAGGTAGATTGCTGCTATAACTGGATGACCCTTCACATACCTAACCATTTCCTTGGCTCTCTTGTAGAGTGTGTCCATTGTTTTCAGTGCCATGATGTCCTTGAGCAGATTCAATGCATGAGCAGCACAGCCAATGGGTGTGATGTGAGGGTAAGACTCCTCCACTTTAGACCAAGCAGCCTTCATTTTTCGCAGCATTGTCTGTCACCAGTGCAAATACCTTCTGTGGTCCAAGGTCATTGATGACTGCCTTCAGCTCATCTGCAATGTAGAGACCGGTGTGTCTGTTGTCCCTGGTGTCTGTGCTCTTGTAAAATACTGGTTGAGGGGTGGAGATGATGTAGTTAATTATTCCTTGCCCACGAACATTCGACCACACATCAGAGATGATTGCAATACAGTCTGCTTTCTCTGTGATTTGCTTGACCTTCACTTGAATGTTGAACATCCAGCAAATTAGTAGACAAAGCATGTCTGGTTGGAGGGGTGTATGCTGGAAAAAGAACATTCAGAAATCTCTTCCAATACACATTGCCTGTGAGCATCAGAGGTGAACCAGTTGCATTACACAACTCGAGCAAGACATTCATTCATTCTCTCAGAATGACCTTCTTGATCCAAATCAGTCAGGTTTCAAGACTAGTCATTCAACTGAGACTGCTCTTCTCTGTATCACGGAGGCGCTCCGCACCGCTAAAGCTAACTCTCTCTCCTCTGCTCTCATCCTTCTAGACCTATCGGCTGCCTTCGATACTGTGAACCATCAGATCCTCCTCTCCACCCTCTCCGAGTTGGGCATCTCCGGCGCGGCCCACGCTTGGATTGCGTCCTACCTGACAGGTCGCTCCTACCAGGTGGCGTGACGAGAATCTGTCTCCTCACCACGCGCTCTCACCACTGGTGTCCCCCAGGGCTCTGTTCTAGGCCCTCTCCTATTCTCGCTATACACCAAGTCACTTGGCTCTGTCATAACCTCACATGGTCTCTCCTATCATTGCTATGCAGACGACACACAATTAATCTTCTCCTTTCCCCCTTCTGATGACCAGGTGGCGAATCGCATCTCTGCATGTCTGGCAGACATATCAGTGTGGATGACGGATCACCACCTCAAGCTGAACTTCGGCAAGACGGAGCTGCTCTTCCTCCCGGGGAAGGACTGCCCGTTCCATGATCTCGCCATCACGGTTGACAACTCCATTGTGTCCTCCTCCCAGAGCGCTAAGAACCTTGGCGTGATCCTGGACAACAAACTGTCGTTCTCAACTAACATCAAGGCGGTGGCCCGTTCCTGTAGGTTCATGCTCTACAACATCCGCAGAGTACGACCCTGCCTCACACAGGAAGCGGCGCAGGTCCTAATCCAGGCACTTGTCATCTCCCGTCTGGATTACTGCAACTCGCTGTTGGCTGGGCTCCCTGCCTGTGCCATTAAACCCCTACAACTCATCCAGAACGCCGCAGCCCGTCTAGTGTTCAACCTTCCCAAGTTCTCTCACGTCACCCCGCTCCTCCGCTCTCTCCACTGGCTTCCAGTTGAAGCTCGCATCCGCTACAAGACCATGGTGCTTGCCTACGGAGCTGTGAGGGGAACGGCACCTCAGTACCTCCAGGCTCTGATCAGGCCCTACACCCAAATAAGGGCACTGCGTTCATCCACCTCTGGCCTGCTCGCCTCCCTACCACTGAGGAAGTACAGTTCCCGCTCAGCTCAGTCAAAACTGTTCGCTGCTCTGGCTCCCCAATGGTGGAACAAACTCCCTCACGACGCCAGGACAGCGGAGTCAATCACCACCTTCCGGAGACACTTGAAACCCCACCTCTTTAAGGAATACCTAGGATAGGATAAAGTAATCCTTCTCACCCCCTCCCCCCTTAAAATATTTAGATGCACTATTGTAAAGTGGTTGTTCCACTGGATGTCATAAGGTGAATGCACCAATTTGTAAGTCGCTCTGGATAAGAGCGTCTGCTAAATGACTTAAATGTAAATGTAATTCATCAGCATGTCTCTGACTACGTTCCTCCATTGAGTCAAAAAACTTCTGATTCCAGGAGGACCATGAGCTGTTGCTATCGATAAGGTGTCTGATTTGACCTTGAATAGAAGTATACAGACTTTTGTCAGAGGTTGCTTGTTGTGACCGCTGAGAGAACTTTATGCACTTGGCCAGATGATTCTGCATCTTTGTTAAATTCTTCACAAATGATTTAGCACAGTATTTGCAAATGTACACAGCTTTTCCTTCTACATTAGCTGCAGTGAAATGTCTCCACACATCAGATAGTGTATGTGGCATTTTCCTGTAAAGATTAGAAAAACACAAGTAACAAAAAGAAAACAAATACAATTCCATGTACAGATAGATAGTTAAGCAGTTAGATTAAACAACTCCTTTGTAAGATAAATGTTTTAAAATGAAACATGTATGGAAACAGGTGAATTAACACTCCTCAGTTAGCAGGTTCAAGCAAGCTAAACCCCACATGGTAGCAAAAACTAACCAGCAGAAATGGTTAACAAGTTAGAAATTATTTAAACACACTTTGCTGTAGGCTACTAGTTACTAGTTAACAAAAAATAATGTTTGTCATATACAATATATTCACCCCACCCAGTATTGTAATCAAAAGTTACCAGAAAACATGTAGTCCTTGGCTCAGACAGTGTAGTAGTGTGGGCTCAAAAGCATCTCATTCGTGTGAAAGTCAAATAAATGCATGTAATTTAAAGTCAGAAATTCAATTACATTTGAAAATGTTCCTAATTGCAAAAGCATGTAACAGAATTAGGGTATTCCATAACTGTAATTTACATGTAAATAAACATAACCCTGTTTTATGTTTTTAATACTGCAGATAGAATGCTCTGTATGCCAGAGATGGTACCATTCAGCTTGTCTGGGGATGACAAAGAAGGACTTCAACAAAGCCAAAATAGAAAATGATTGGAAGGGGCCTCTTTGCTGTTAAATTAGAGACCTATTAATAAATGACTGTTGTGCCTTGTAACTACTTTCAAATGTGGAGCTGTTGCACTAAAAATGCAAACATTGATTTGTCATACAATTTAAGATTGCAAACATTGTACAACATTATGCAAACAGTGTCTAACATCATATAGAACAAATTGCACTTGAAATGAACATTTCTTTAAAGTTATTGCAAATAAATGCACATTTTCATTTTTTCTGAGACAATCACTGAATTAGATTTCTTCATCTTTAAATGCAATATTTGAGATGTTATGTATTTATATCAAGTCAAAACCTAATGTTTTTGGCGAATGTCTGTTGAATATATTTCTATAAAATCAAAAACTGTAATTTTTCCTCAAAACAAAGGTTGTAAAAGTATGCCATACATTTATAGAATGAATCATATCTCATTTGAAGATTCTGTGACAAACGGTGAATTAGTTATTGATTTTTACATTTTTAAATGGCATTTGGCGAATGTCTGATGATTGTCTGTTAAATGACCGAATGTGTGAATATAAAACGATATTTACCTCGGTGCAACCTTGCTTATTCATGGAACATCGAAGTCGATCGATGCCACGCCTTCTTAATCACTTAATGCTGTAGTACAAATAAACACAACTGCTTATTTGGACGTAGCTAGCTATTTGACAGTGAAAAAGCGAGGTAAATTATCTAGTATTTTCTGTATTTCTTCCCGCATAATTCTAAACAATTTTATTTTAAACAGTTACGTGTATTGCTTTATCATCTTGTAGACAGGAAGTAATCTGTATTCGCTCTGGCAAACAGTGTTGTATGCTAAGGTTAACGTTAGCTGGCCTTTTAGCTAGCTGTTTAAAAGTCTAATATCTTTTATAATTAATGTTTAAAAAAAGACAATAATGCAAGTTGTGTAAGTACATGGAAATACTTTCTAGCGATGTATTTATTTCAGACTCATATTCTGATTTAAAAGTGGCGCGCTGTCAGTGACGGGACTGTGAAACTCAATCTCCCATGTTTCTGTAGTCCCGGAACTGACCCTGTTGTTGTTTTATTTTTGTTTATGTATTTATTTATTCTTTACATGTATTTTTGAAAGATGTGTTTTTCTCCGTGTTGTCATTTACATGGGCATCGTTTTCGTGAAGTTCTCAGCTAATCCGTCTACAGCCTCTCCCAAACAAAAAAAATATGCATTTCTCCGGCCAGTTGGTGGCGGCAACAATTTAACGTTACCTTTCGAGTGTAGTTAGCCATAAAACCCAAAGAAGAATTAATCCGCCATTTCACTAGCTTGCAGCCGGCCAGTCTCTCCAAAGTCATACATTAAACCCTATATTTATTCAATACTGCGTAAGTGAAGGTCCACTGCCAAACTTAGGCAATATTTTAATACCTTTGTTGAAGTACTCTACTGACCGCAAATTCATTCAGCAACAAAACAGCGGAAACAGGATAAGCTGCGAAGATGTCGACCGAGGCCGCTGCTACGGAGAAACCAGGCCAGGGGTAACGTTTCATTCATGTATTCTTTTGTTAGCTAGTTGGCTAACTAAACTTGTTAATTAACTTATCTTCCTTTTCACTAAGGTTAGGCTACGTGTACATTATGTCTCAAACTGCCTAGTAGCAGCTAGCTTAATGGTTATCTAACTGGCTAATCACCACTAACTAACGTTAGCTAATCAATTGATTCTGCTAACGTTAGCCACAAATGTGCGTGCTTGCACAAAATTACCTAGCTAACTGACCAACTTGTCCTCACCCTCTATTTTTTTTTTGTGAAGTACGCCATCCATTGCGACAGTTTTTGTTTTCTTTTGTTGTTTTTTTTTGCGGTGGGGGGGTTACTAACGCAACTTGTAGTGTTGGTCTTATGTTTCATGAGCTGAAATAAAATATCCCAGAAATTGTGCATACGCACAAAAAGCTTATTTCTCTCAAATGTTGTGCACAAATGTAACCCTGTTAGTGAGCATTTCTCATTTGCCAAGATAATCCATCCATCTGACAGGTGTGGTATATCAAGAAGCTGATTAAACAGCACCTTGTGCTGGGTACAATAAAATGCCATTCTTAAATGTGCAGTTTTGTCACAACACAATGCCACAGATGTCTCAAGTTTTGGGACCATGCAATTGGCATGTTTACTGTCAATTATCCACCAGAGCTGTTGCCAGATAATTTAATATTACATTCTCTACCATAAGCTGCCTCAAGTCATTTTAGAGAATTTGGCTGTATGTCCAACCGACCTCACAAACGCAGACCACGTGTAACTACGCCAGCTCAGGACTTCCACATCCAGCTTCTTAACCTGCTGAATCTTCTGAGACCAGCCGCCCTGACAGCTGATGAAACAGTGGATTTGCACAACTGAAGAATTTCTGTACAAACTGTCAAAACTTCTCAGGGAAGCTCATCTGCGTGCTTATCGCCCTCACCAGGGTCTTGACCTGATTGCAGTTCGGCCTTGCTGGAGAAGTGTGCTCTTCACAGATGAATCCCGGTATCAACTGTACTGGGAAGATGGTAGACAGCGTGTATGGTGTTGTGTGGGAGAGCAGTTTGTTAAACTCAAAGTTGTGAACAGAGTGCCCCATGGTTGTGCTATGGTATGGGCATGCATAAGCTATGGACAACAAACACAATTGCATTTTATCGATGGCAATTTGAATGCACAGAGATACTGTGACGAGTTCCAGTTACCTCCAATATCCAGCAAGTTTGCACAGCCATTGAAGAGGGGGACAACATTCCACAGGCCACAATCAACAGCCTGGTCAACTCTGATGTAAATGGTGTTCACACCAGATGCTGACTGGTTTTCTGATCACGCCCCTACCATTATTTTTTAGGGTATCTGTGATCAACATGTGTATATCTTTATTAAGTTATATTAATTCCATAGATTAGGGCCTAATTTATTTCAATTGACTAATTTCCTTATGAAGTGTAACTCAGTAAAAATGATATGTTTCGTTTAATATTTTTGTTCTGTGTATTTGGTCTTGCGGAGTAGCCAACTAGCTAGTTATTCAAAAACGAGATGGGTTGGTTGTTTAGCAACAACTGAGGCATGTGCAACTATGGGGCAAAACAGACCGGGTTGGTTTAGGTTGTTCAAAACATGTAAGCTAAATTTAATCTTCAATATTTACAAAGATTATATATATTTGCACATTCAGCATTTCTCTCAAATACATTATTGACAATCAGTCACCTCAAAATAAGATATGGTATCAATGACAAGAAACTAGCTTGTTTCATCTTGTTATTCTTTCGTTCTAGTGATCTGGCCATTCAGAATCACAACACACAGACTTCTGCTTCATGCACATGGGTTAGCTGACAAACTATCTATGGAATATATTGCATATCTGGTGAAAGTAGCAGACTAAACTCCTCCAGAATTTAGGATGGAGCTGAGCGGTGACTAGTGTGGGCAGATTGGAGCTTCGACGTCACATACAATGGAAGGTTCTATCAATCTTCTGATTAGCACCCAAAAAAAGCCCACAACTACGTGTAATTTCGGGCTATTCTTTAGTTGCTGAAATTAGTAGTTTTTGATAACTACAATTTGTGACATTGGAGCTCCAGTACATCCACACTAGTCCCTGCTCCACTCCATCGTAAATCTTGGAGTTGAATTTAATTGGCTATGGCAAAAGGGAAACTAACTTCTTTTCAGACAGCCAGCGGAATATTGCAGAGTTCCCCGCCGAGTACGCTACTTACCCCTCTAGTCAAAGCGGCTAGTGCCTTCAAACACAAGGGTGACAGCTGCCAGTGACTATAACAGCTAAATGCATATTAACGTGTGAAAAATGTGCGCTTTGACACCATAAGCATGCATTTAAAATGAATTTACATTCAACAGAAATGATTAATTAAAAAATAGCTAGCTCGAGTGGGCAAGCTGTTGGACATATACACTGACGTTTAACCACGCAGACTGTTTTTCTACTGTGACTGGTCCACAACTGCATCGCTTGGAAAAAATAGAGTAGAATCCTATTTTCTCCGCCTCTGCTGAGCGGCTTCCATGGGCACCACCGGCTGCTCCACCTGGATAGAATTTTGCCCTCCGTCTAGGCTTCATTGTAAATGATTGAGCCACCCCGTTCGCCGCGTACTGTCTGTCAGCGCCTTTACTTAGCCAGCTTGTATGGGAGTTGTAGCCAAGTCATGACTCCTTAGCTAGCTAGAGCAACTAGTTAGACCAGGCCAGAAATACTCAGACAGGCTCTTGAAGTTGGCCTAAGAATCACCAATAGAACACGAATGAAGAGTTTGCATTTAGCTAGCTAATAAATTACAGCTACATCTCTAGACATCAATACAAAGTGTAGCTAGCCATTTTTTTTGGTAATTGGACGTTTCGACTCTTGTTCACCATCAGACCGACTCCATCAATCAATAGCTACAGATTGTAACACCAGATGTGATAGCATACCCCCCTGCATTCCACTGCTGGCTTGCTTCTGAAGCTAAGCAGGGTTGGTCCTGTTCAGTTCCTGGATAGGAGACCAGATGCTGCTGGATGTGGTGTTGGAGGGCCAGTAGGAGGCACTCTTTCCTCTGGTCTAAAAAAAAATATCCCAATGCCCCAGGGCAGTGATTGGGGACACTGTAGGGTGCTGTCTTTCGGATGGGATGTTAAACGGGTGTCCACTCTGAGTAGGGGTGATCCCGTGGCACTGATTGTAAGAGTAGGGGTGTTAACCCTGGTGTCCTGGCTAAATTCCCAAACTGGCCCTCAAACCATCACGGTCACCTAATAGTCCCCAGTTTACAATTGGCTCATTCATCCCCCCCTCCCCTGTAACTATTCCCCAGGTCGTTGCTGCAAATGAGAGCTTGTTCTGTCAACTTGCCTGGTAAAATAACAGAAATGTAAAAAATTTACCGGGCACTCCCCATAATGACTGCAGCAGCCCATTAATTGCGTGCGATATCAGGCTCCACTTCAGGTAGCTAGGCTTATCGTTCGGGTAGCTAACAAAAGCGGTCTGATTTTTGTTGCCGCTAAGTTAGCTAGTCAGCTAACTAAAGTCTTAATGAGTTAATCTATTCTTACGTATGTATTAGGTAACTATCTAGCTAATGTGATTTTTCTTTACAAAGGGAAATGAACGGCAAGGCCAAGCATGAACCCAATACCAGGAAGGAGAGGCCCCAGAAGCGCGGAGGTGGTCGCTTTGAGCCCTATGGAAACCCATCAAAGAGATACCGTGTGTTTGTCAGCAACATCCCATACGATGTGAAATGGCAGGCACTCAAAGATCTAATGAAAGAAAAAGGTAAGGTGTTAAGAGTAGTGTTGGATCTGCTGTAGCTATGAAGACCAGTAAGGCTAATGAAGCCTTCCATAACTGGTAATTTGTGTTGAACCACTTCACCATGTTGACTGGAAGGCCTCTGGCCTGTAAAGGACCCAAATTGCAATTATTAGCTATGAGGTTCTTGGTGTGTGGACTAGGTGGCAAAACGTCAAATGGGAGCGGCTTTTCCATGGATTGGCCTGTGTTCTGCTAACTCTCCGGGATGTTTCAGATTTCAGAACCGTTCTGTGATTTCTGCCTTTGGCTAGTCATTTTTATAGTGCTGCGAATAGCATTATAAATTTGTGCTCAACTTTGGAGTGCTTGATCTCTTCAGCTACACTTGATTGAACAGTGGGAATCTACCAACTAAAGGGGGCTCTTCTTCAAATGTAGTACAGAGCTTATAGTATATGGGCAATCAATTCCTGTGTTGGGTCTTGAATGGTATATAGCCAATTGCGTTTCTCACAAATGCCGAAAAATAGATAAACGTACTTATTACCTTGAGACATAATGAATTGCTCTCAGGTGCTTACGCAACAATTGTTAAAGAGGTTCTTGCTGCTTATGTTCTGCGTGATCCTTTTCTTGGAGATTGTCAAATGTAAGAATATTATAATGTTTGATAAATGGGTCTAATTATCTTAATTTGCAGCATGGATCAGTTGTCCTCAACTTATCTTCAATTTGAATCCTGCAACAAAAGCAACTGTGTACTGTTTATCTAACAGTTTAAACAGACGTTTACATGTTTTTGGCAAAGCTATAGATATGTTAGAACGAATGTAGTAAGTAGCACCTGCTTTTAATCACGAAAAAGCATAGGTGTTCTGAGAGGTTACCAATGCCTTTCAGAAACAGAATTTAGTGTTTGGATATAATTGAATGTGGCGTTAAATTGCATTCTCTTTTTTAGGTTTGTTGTTTCCGCAGATCTCCATGTTGTACCGATCACGGATGTGTGTTTGCGATTTCTTGGGGTACAGGTCTACAAAATGAAGCATCTTCTTACGCCTGTTCTTGTTTCAGCTGAGGATTGGTTCATGTCCATTTATGGTGCTGACACATTTGCTGGAATTAGCAATGGTTGTCCCTCTGTTGGTTACAAAGTTGGACACTGTTGTGCCTCCAGGTCCAATGTATGTACAACTTTCCAAAAATGTCATTCCATAGCTGAGTTGGTACAATTTAGTTTTTTGTGTGTATTCATTCAAAGGTGCGGTAGAACCGTTGTATCAGTCAGTGGTTCTAAATACATTTAACAAGGAACATGGATTTTGAAAGGGTGGACACGTGGTTTCAAAAGGCTTCGCAAACTTTAATTCTGTCAAGTTTATATTTCGAAAAGGGTTCCTCCATGATGACAATCCATCCAATAACAGGGCTGGTAGCTATTTGACTATTGTTATTTTAATTCTATTGGTCTTTGTGTTTCGGGACTCGGCAAGGACAGGCTAAGAAGCCATTTTAGAGATCCAGTAAGAGCTTTTTGTAGATCTGTACCAGAATTGTGCTACTGAGGTGCTTGGGGGGAGGCTCTGGAGTAGCAGGCCGAGCTCATGGTCACCAACCGCTTGTGTGTCTGCTCTAAACCCCCATTGTTCTCTCGGCTTCTCTCCCTTGGTGTGTGTCGTCTGGAATCTGATTTGTAGTGGGTGAGGTAACGTACGTGGAACACTTAATGGACGGAGAAGGCAAATCAAGGGTAAGTGCAATAGACAAACCTGTGTTTGTCAGCTTGAGTTACCTTTTCTTTAATTGTGGGGATTTTCAGACATGGAGTTTTGATGAAAGCGTGTCAAGTGGGTGACGCTGAACAGAACATGTTGCAGTCTGGCACTGAATGGTGTCATCTCATGGGTTGGCGTCGTATTGGGAATTCAGGTTCCAGTAGTTTGGAAAGTCCATTTTGCTGCAGATTTGTTCATCTCGGACTAAAGTGGGGCCCAGTCCCCAAGAGGTTGTAACATGCAATAGATTTGAGTCCATTGAATTGTTTTTGTGGAACAGATATTTCCTTCAAGAGTCCATTTTGTCTGTGGGACTTCTGCTTTTGATGTGGACAATGTTTTAAGGGTTTAGATTCACCAGACTTCTGCATTTGTTATATTGTCTGGTGACCAGCTTTTATGCTGTCAACTCAATTTGAAAGAGTAGCTGACTGTTCTAGGCTAAGGCCATACAAGTGAGTAGAATGTGTTTAACCTTGTCCTTGAATATGCATGAAGTCATTGTTCTCTACATTGCCACCACTGATTACTAACTCAAATGTTTTTTCTATTTCAATGATGCTGTTGTGTGGTCTTCAATCAACAAAGGGTTGTGCGTAAGTATTTTCTTCATTCAGTCTTTATTCTTATAGATGTCTCAAAGTTTTAAGTTTCTGATATTCATCATGGTTTTTGTCGCAACAGGATTGTTGAGTTCAGGACTGAGGAGCTGATGAAGAAGGCTGTGGAGAAGGTCAACAAGCACAACCTGAATGGTCGGCCCCTGAAGGTTAAAGAGGTAAGCAATATTTGTTTTTAAGCTACTGACACTTAACACCAGAATAAAATAAATCTATCAATAGGTTTGTGTTTCCTGTTTGGTAATGTTGCCAATGTTTCTCTAATCCTATTTCCCCAGGACCCAGATGGTGTGATTGCCCAGAGGGATTCACACAGGGCCCAGGGTGGTGGTGGTGGTGGTGGCCCCCCAGGCGGCCATGGTGGAATGAACATGGGGATGGGGATGGATCACATGAATATGGATCGGATGAACATGGACTGCATGGGCCCAGGACCGGGTGGCCCACCCATGGTCAACATTCCCCCCAGCCTCATGAACAACTCGAACATCCCCAATGAGATTATTCACGGGCTGCAGGCTGGCAAGATCGGAAGCACGGTCTTCGTAGCTAACGTAAGTCGTAGATTGTAGTCCAGTATGCCAATATACATAGTTTAAAATATCAGATGAAGTCATATATTGCAGTATGTTATTGCAAGTATTTTAACCTAAGTCAATTAGGGATGCACCGATATTACAATTTTGGCCGATACCGATATCCATATTGTCCAGCTGTTTAACAGTATCGCGTATACCCTGTTTCTTGTCTGCATAGAAGTAGCGGTCCTTGTACCTAGCATCGCTTGTTCACATCCTATAGTAGAGTACTTCTCCAAGTTAACTCGACGGTCTGTTGGCTTTTTTGTTAACCTCTTACGTCGACCCGACACGCATGCGTCCCATCTAGCCATCTGGAAATGCAAATGCACTACGCTAAATGCTAATAGCACTCGTTAAAACTCAAACGTTCATTAAAACACACATGCAGGGTACTGAATTAAAGCTACACTCGTTGTGAATCCAGCCAACAAGTCAGATTTTTAAAATGCTTTTCGGCGAAAGCATGAGAAGCTATTATCTGATAGCATGCAACACCCCGAAATACCCGAAGGGGACGTAAACAAAATAATTAGCATAGCCGGCGCTACACAAAACGCAGTAATAAAATATAAAACATTCATTACCTTTGACGATCTTCTTTGTTGGCACTCCTAGATGTCCCATAAACATCACTATTGGGTCTTTTTTTCGATTAAATCGGTCCATATATACCCTAAATATCGATCTATGAAGAGTGTGATCAAGGAAAAAAGCACCGTTTTAAAACGCAACGTCATTTTTTAAAAATTAAAAAAGTTGACTAAATACTTTTGTAATCCAACTTTAGGTATTAGTAAACGTTAATAATCTATCAAATTGATCACGGGGCGATGTGTATTCAATAGCTCCACGTCTTGAAATCATGTTCAGAAATTTCTACTCAAACATCCTGTCGGAGACCGGAAGGAATGGGCTCTCTCTTACTCGTTTGACCAAGAAACAAAGCGCAGGCAATTGACAAGACTGGCGACATTGTGTGGAAGCTGTAGGACTTGCAATCTCAGCCCCATTTAATTTGCTATCCAATAGACAATATCAGTGATCAATGATCAGTTTTTCTTCCGCTTTTCGATGAAACACACGTTATGTTATAGTCACAGCCATGATTTAACCAGTTTTAGAAACGTCAGAGTTTTCTATCCACACATACTAATCATATCCATATACTATATTCCTGGCATGAGTAGCAAGACGCTGAAATGTTGCTCGTTTTTAACAGAATGTTCAAAAAAGTAGGAGGTAGACTTAACAGGTTAAGCAGGTGTTTCAATGCCATGACAGAGGGTAACACGTCTGCTGCAGACGCAGTTGATTAGCTTATTTCTCCAGTCAGTTGTTTGAATGGCGCTAGGAGTGTTCATGTTTAAAACATGTTCTCAAATGCCAATGAAATGGCAGAAGTGGCATTCTTGAGCATGCAATACGGCTTTCCTCAGTACGAAGTCCTTGTCAAATTCACATGCTGTCAAATTCCACATGCTCATGGGGCTGACATCGCTGGTCCAAATGTCAGTTGTGACGCTAATAGCAGTGACGCCCATAGCAAGTAGCTCAGGGATGTGCGTTTCAACAATACTGTGTCACTCCGGTAGGGAAACATCTGAAAAATAGCGCCTACTTGGTACAGCCGGGACTAGAGGTGTTCGACCAGTCGGAAAAAGCCAACATCATTTACGACAGAGAACGGTTGATTGTCACGGGCAATGAATTCCATTATCTTGCCGTTAATTGATTTCACCATGGATTTGTCTTGCAGAAATGTTCTTACTCTTTCAAATGACTGCTCGACTTGAACTTGTTTAGTTGTTGGAAGTGTGCGCTTAAGTCTTTCTCCTTTTTTTTCTGTGTAGCGGCATTTTTAGCTAATATCGCCTGATTCCGATATGCTTACCGATATATCGTGCATCCCTATTGTCAATTTAATGTTTCCAGCTGGACTACAAGGTTGGCTGGAAGAAGCTGAAGGAGGTGTTTGGCATGGCAGGAGTGGTGGTGCGTACTGACATCTTGGAGGACAAGGATGGGAATAGCAGGGGCATGGGCACTGTCACCTTTGACATGCCTATTGAAGCTGTCCAAGCCGTCAGCATGTTCAACGGTCAACTACTGTTCAACCGGGTCATGCATGTCAAACTGGTAAGCAACATTCTGGAGACTAACATTTGTTAATTTTAGTAAGTGTCAAACTGTACACATTTTAAGCAATACTTGTATTGGATATTTCAGGATGAGAAGTCCTTGCCAAAAGGAGACTTTGCACCACAGGAGAGACCCCCAGCACTACCCCGTAAGTACAATGTGTTACCCCCTCCCCCCCAAAGTAAACTGAAGACAATGAAAAACAGAAAACGAATCTGTCCAAAATGTTGAGTATCTTCAAGGCTAGCTTCCATAGGATCTTCAATAGAAGGGCTCGTAATTGTTTCTCTGTCATCCATTGCTTTTCCCTCAGGTGGCCTGAGTGGCATTGGTCAGGGGCTGGGGCCTGGTGGCCAACCCATTGACGCCACCGCACTGAACAGAGGTGGTGGTGGTGGTGGAGGAATGGGCAACATGGGACCTGGGGGTAAGGGGCTGTCTTTGCGATCCTCCTTCACATTGAACTTTCATTTGACTTCATTCAGTCACTCACTAATTGTTTGGTTTATAGGCATGGATGGCATGGGCTTCGGTGGTGGCATGGGTAGAATGGGAGGTATGTATGTTTTGTGCTGCGTTGAATGAGTGCAGTTCATCAAATAATTTGCATTGTTTTTTCTAATACATTTGAGTGTTAAAGATGACATTTTGTTCTGATTTTTTTGTTTGTTCAAGGCATGGATAACTTTGGTGGAATGAATAACATGGAGCGCTTTGGACCATCAGGAATGGGACGTATGAATGGTAAGGAAATTAATTTCACTCTGACGTGGAACATTCTCGTTTGGCTGGTCTTCTAATAGTTTCATCTCTTGTGTTGTCAGAGATGGACCGTGGGATTGGTGGTGCTTTTGACCGGGAGTGTGGTCGAAATGAAATGGGCATGTCTCGCAATAATTTTGGAGAGTCCTTTGATAGAGGAATGGGTTAGTACTTTTAAGGATTTGCTAAATTTCTTGCTGATGTGTTGAACACGCCTGAAGCTGATTTCTCACAGGACCTAAACTCTGCCTCTCTAGTCGTTGTCTTTTATTTTCTATGTTTTCCCTTGACTTACAGGTAGCTCATTGGGCATGGACCGCATGAGCTCTGGCATGGATCGCCTGGGTGGTGGAATGGACCGTCTGGGTGGGATGGAGAGGATGGACCGCGTGTCTGATCTGGACAGGCTGGGGGGCTCTGGCTTTGACCGTATGGGCTCTGGGCTGGACCGGCTGGGTCCCAGTATGGACAGACTTGGTTCTGGCCTGGATCGTATGAGCTCCAGCATGGACCGCCTGGGCCCAGCTGGGTTTGACTGCCTAGGCCCATCCAGTTTAGACCGCATGTCCGCCGGCCTGGACTACACCTCCCCCATGGGCATGGCGGACCGCATGAACACCGGCATGGAGAGGATGGGAACCAACTTTGACCGCATGGGGTCTGCTGGCATGGACCGCTTCCCGACCACCGGGCTGGACCGCATGGGCTCCACCATGGACCACATGGGCGCTGCCAGTGGTGGAGGCCAGTATGACCGGCCTGCTGAGATGGAACGTGGGGGCTTTGGAGGAAATGGCTTTGGAGGTCCTGGGGCCAATGCCAGGAAGGGCTGTCAGATCTTTGTCCGGAATGTAAGTATCTCTAGAGAAATAAGTGTCCCCGTTGTTGTGGTTAAAGCATATTCAGCTTATTGAATTAGTATTCAACAGTCACCATTGTAAACCTCAACTGATCGATTTGACTCTTCTCTTGTAGCTGCCATATGACTTCACCTGGAAGGTGCTGAAGGATACTTTCAATACATGCGGTAAGAACATAATCTAAACTTTTCTCCTCAATTTTGTGGTATCCAATTGTCTCATCGCTGCAACTCCTGTATGGACTCGGCGAGGCTAAGGTCGAGAGCCGTGCGTCCTCCGAAACCCAAACAAGCCTCACTGGTTCTTGAGACAATGCCCACTTAACCCGGAAGCCAACCACACCAATTGTGCGTCTCCCGGTCATGGCTGGCTTTGACCGATCCTGGACTCTAACCCAGAATCTCTTGTCTCTTGTGCCTTAGACCACTGCGCCACTCAGGAGGCCTTTTTACTATTTTCTACATTGTACAATAATAGTGAAGATATGTAGTAACCAAGTGTTAAGTCAAAATATATTTTAGAATCTTCAAAGTAGCCACCCTTTGCCTTGACAGCTTTGTACACTCTTGGCATTGTCTCAACCACCTTCACCTGGAATGACAACACGGTAGCAACACGTGGCAGTAGCACATGGTAGCATTACAAAACATTATTGGCACAAATGACAAAGTAGAGACAACCATACATCAATCAAAGCAGCCACAACTGTCAGTAACAGTGTCCATGACTGAGATGAAATGGTCAAGTTTAAGTTGGACTGCCGAGGTGAAGGAAAAGCCGTCAACAAGTGCTCAGCATATGAGGGAACTCCTTCAAGGTGGTTGGAAAAGCATTCCAGGTGATGCTGGTTGAGAGTGCCAAGCATGTGCAAAGCTGTCAAGGCAAAGGGTGGCTACTTTGAAGAATCTTTACCACTTTTTGGGTTGCTACTTGATTCCATGTGTTTTCATAGATTTGATGTCTTCTATTCTACAATGTAGAAAATGGTTTTTAAAAATTAAGACCTTGATTGAGTTGGTGTCAATTTGACTGGTACTGTACGTAAGGACTTTCTTGCACCCAAGAGACCAGTGCTGTAGTCAAGTCACTAAACATCTTTAGTCCCTAGTGTTAGTCCTTTAAACTAGAGTCTAAGTCCCTAAAAGCTGTGATCCAACCATTTAAAAAAAAAAAAAAAAATCTGAATGGTTACTTTAAGGGTAACTAGATATTACAGCTCTTGCAACATTTGCTGTTGTAGTTAGTATGTTAAATATGCAACCAAGAGATTTTCTGACTCATTCCCCTCTGGTCGAGTTCTAGGGAGTTAAGTCTCTTGCGATGTTGAAGTAATTATCTTAATTGTAATTTAACATAATTGAAAAACATGTAAATGGAATGTTTTAAGTTAGTAACCCCACAACATTTCACAATTACACTAGGGTGAGTCTGACCCAAGATTCAATTGGAACTTCAGCCAAATGATTTTAACCGATATGTGATTTCTTCTCCAGGTATCGTCCAATATGCTGACATCAAGACCGAGAATGGCAAGTCCAAGGGCTGTGGTGTGGTTCGCTTCGACAACCCGGAGACTGCCGAGAGAGCCTGTCACACCATGAATGGCTACAGGCTGAATGGAAGAGAGATTGACGTCAGAATTGACAGAAATGCATAATTGTCCCAGATTGTCATTTTGACCCTGATATTTGCATATTTCTTGGTTTGTTGGACATTTGTAACAGTGCAAATGTGTACTTTTAGTTATTGCTCATCTGTGCATTTTTCTTTTTAGTAACCAAATTGTATTTCTTCATTTTACTTAAAGCTTCACTTCATTGCCTTTTTGTTCTATGAGGTGTTTTGATAATAAATAACATTGGAATTTTGTTTTCCGTTTCTTCCTTGCCACTCAAATGTACTATCGTAGCTTGGAATCTCACTGGATTAGAGATTTGTTTCACTATTCTAGTTAGTCAACATGTGTACTGTATGTATGAAATGAAACGCTGGTATTTAAACCTATTTCAAGACCCTGCCACTGGGTGATAAACAAGCATGTCACCATAGAGGTTTTTGCCAGTGGTATTAGTAAGGTAGTTGAAACATTTGGGGACGTCGGTAACTGGGGGGGAAACAAAAAGCAGGTGCCAGCCGATCAACTTGTCACTGGGTATAGAGTTACATAATATATAAATTAGAAGCCCAGTAACACGAAACAACTGTTCACACTGGAAGGTCTGACAATTTCTCCAAGCTTCTCTTCTAGGCGAACTGTGGCATGAACTGCAGAACGTTGAACCTGCACGTCAAGTTACACTAGGCCTGAGGTAGTTCTCAGCAATAGGTGAGGGGATGTCATCTGATGCATCCATATCATTCAACACATAAACAGCCATTAATAACTGGCTAGCTATCTGAAAAACGTTTAGCTAAGCAAGAAGTTACTTAACTTATGTGAGTGTAAACTATAGACTGGAGAAGCCATTTGTTTATCATAGCAACATGTGATGGCAGCTAACTACTTTCCTCAATGAATGTCAGTTCAAATGCCTTTGGGGGTCAGGAGATTAGACATGGTATCCTTCGTGTGAGGCTCTAAATGTAGTCTGCCGGTTCTTTTTGTACAATAGCTTCTCGAAGAGGGAAGCTTTGTGAGTTCGGGGGAATCCCATATTTTCTTTCCCTGAAAGTAAAAGCAATGGTATTGCATGAATGTTTGCTAATTTGCTTGCTAATGTTGGATAGTGTCCACATTTTCACCCATCTTGTATGGTTTCGAGTTTTATTAACCGCTTATTTTCTTTCTCATTCAGCATATGGACCAGAGCCGAAAGCGGCAGTGATACAATATTATCAGGCATGACTTATTTGTATGTATTGCTGTCGGCGTCGGTTTACTTTTATACAAAGCCAAAGATTCTTATAACTAACACATTGTTCTATCCTTGAGCCATAGTTGGCGCTACTGTTAACACCTCTCCTGGTCTGGATCTTTGCTGTTGAAAATATCAATATATTTTTAATCGTGATGCATGCATCTGCCTGTGTGACAAAGTTGGCGCTTTCATCCGAACCGAACTAGTTATTTTTCGCCTTGTCCAACCTTCAGGCTCCTCCACTAATACGTCAGAAGGTCATCAGCGGAAAAGGTCACAGGCAATGCAACCAAGATGGCGGCCTCCTTGTGTCAGTGTTACCAGGTTAGTTGTCATTAAAACAGATTTTTCCACGTTGTCTTTTAACCATAAATAATTAACGTAATCTATTATTGAAAATAGCGATGGAATGCCTATATACTCGAGCCGTCTTCTCCACTGCAATACGTTTTAACGCCGAATCAGACTAACTTAGTAACAAGACTTCTCTGAATGGAATCTTGTGTCGTGCCGGTGTTTGGCCCTTGATTCATAACCGTATAAAATGTGTACCAAGCAGTAGTTTGTTGCTCGCTGTATGCACATTTCGAATATGCATCATTTACACTTTTGCACACTTATTTCAATAGCATAGACAGATGACATGGACATCGTTTGCATGTGCAACAATTGAATGCGACAAGGCTATGAAGGTTTTTTTAATAGTCTTGAAAGTAATTTTTGAAAATCAAATAAAACAATGTATAGGCCAAATATAACAATTGTAACTAGTAGGTTGGAATCTGTTAATTTCATAAGCAGTAAAGCAATGTTGTCTGGGTAGCCTAATGGTTAGAGTGTTGGACTAGTAAGCAGAAGGTTGCAAGTTCAAACCCCCGAGCCGACAAGGTACAAATCTGTCGTTCTGCCACTGTTCCTAGGCCGTCATTGAAAATAAGAATTATTTCTTAACTGACTTGCCTAGTTAAATACATTTTTTTAAATGTTGTCTTCAACATTTTTGCAATCATAATCTCTGAGGTGACAATATCAATTCTCTTGGGCACTTAAATTGTAGGTTTAAGGTTTAACAAAGCTTCTCTGTCAATCATAATGTGGCCAGAACATAATTTTATAATGATTATTTCTAATTGTGTATTTCTCTCTCCAGCTGTGTGTCAGAAGAAGTTTGCTTGTCTCCAGTCCTTCACATTTGCTCCTACACAACAGACCTCATGTATACAGGATATGTGGGTCTCTCACAAGTTCTTCACAGGTAACAGTGACTGTTCCGCTTGTGATAATCATTAATTTCGTACTAGTAGACAATTTGAATTGTACCCTACTTCCCTTCAGTTTTATATTTCAGAGTTCTTTTTGCAGCCTATGTGTAAATCCCATTTCTGCTTTAGCCAACCCATTTCTGCTTTAGCCAACAATGTACTGTTGTTGAATGCAGAAGTAGTCAGATAAGCAAAATGATTTGATTCCTATGCAGAAATACACAACCAAAAGTATGTGTATGTAACGGATGTGAAACAGCTAGCTTAGTTAGCGGTGTTCGCGCTAAATAGCGTTTCAATCGGTGACGTCACTTGCTCTGAGACCTTGAAGTAGTAGTTCCCCTTGCTCTGCAAGGGCTGTGGCTTTTGTGGAGCGATGGGTAACGATGCTTCGAGGATGACTGTTGTTGATGTGTGCAGAGGGTCCCTGGTTTCCGCCCGGGTATGGGCGAGGGGATGGTCTAAAGTTATAGTGTTACATGTACACCTGCTCGTCATACATCACATTCCAAAATCATGGTCATTAATATGGAGTTGGTCCCCCCTTTGCTGCTATAACAGCCTCCACTCTTCTGGGAATGCTTTCCACTAGATGTTGGAACATTGCTGCGGGGACTTGCTTCCATTCAGCCACAAGAGCATTAGTGTGGTCGGGCACTGATATTGGGTGATTAGGCCTGGTTTGCAGTCGGTGTTCCAATTCATACCAAAGGTGTTCGATAGGGTTGAGGTCAGGGCTGTGTACAGGCCAGTCAATTTCTTCCACACCGATCTCAACAAACCATTTCAGTATGGACCGCTTCAGCACTCAATTGCCCCGTTCTGTGCGCTTGTGTGGGCTACCACTTTGCGGCTGAGCCGTTGTTGCTCCTAGACGTTTCCACTTCACAATAACAGCACTTATAGTTGACCAGGCCAGGAATATGACAAACAGACTTGTTGGAGAAGTGGCATCATATGACGGTGTCACATTGAAAGTCACTGAGCTCTTCAGTAAGGACCTTCTACTGGCAATGTTTTGCTATGGAGATTGCATGGCTGTGTGCTTGATTGTATACACCTGTCAGCAACAGGTGTGGCTGAAATAGCTGCATCCACAAATTTAAATGGGGTCTCCAGTGGAGGTCGGCCGATTAATCGGAATAGCCGATTAATTAGGGCCGATTTCCTTTCGGAAAAGCTGACCACGACTCCATTTTGTTGATCCCTGCCTACAGACAGAAACTTAAACAAGAAGCTCCCGCGCTGAGGTCTGTTCAACGCTGGTCCGACCAATCTGATTCCACACTCCAAGACTGCTTCCATCACATGGACTGGGATATGTTCCGTATTGCGTCAGACGACAACATTGACGAATACGCTGATTAGGTGTGCGTGTTCATTAGAACGTGCGGTGAAGATGTCGTTCCCATAGCAACGATTAAAACATTCCCAAACCAGAAACCGTGGATTGGTGGCATCATTCGCGTGAAACTGAAAGCGCGAACCACTGCTTTTAATCAGGGCAAGGTGACTGGAAACATGACAGAATACAAACAGTGTAACTATTCCCTCCGCAGGGCAATCAAACAAGCTAAGCGTCAGTATAGAGACAAAGTAGAATCTCAATTCAACGGCTCAGACACAAGAGGTATGTGGCAGGGTCTACAGTCAATCACGGATTACAAAAACAAAACCAGCACTGTCACGGACCAGGATGTCTTGCTCCCAGGCAGACTAAATAACTTTTTTGCCCGCTTTGAGGACAGTGGTAGGCTTGATTACCAACAACGACGAGACTGCCTACTGGGAGGAGGTGAGGGCCCTCGGAGTGTGGTGTCAGGAAAATAACCTCACACTCAACGTCAACAAAACTAAGGAGATGATTGTGGACTTCAGGAAACGGCAGAGGGAACACCCCCCTATCCACATCGATGGAACAGTAGTGGAGAGGGTAGTAAGTTTTAAGTTCCTCGGCGTACACATCACAGACAAACTGAATTGGTCCACCCACACAGACAGCATCGTGAAGAAGGCGCAGCAGCGCCTCTTCAACCTCAGGAGGCTGAAGAAATTTGGCTTGTCACCAAAAGCACTCACAAACTTCTACAGATGCACAATCGAGAGCATCCTGTCGGGCTGTATCACCGCCTGGTACGGCAACTGCTCCGTCCACAACCGTAAGGCTCTCCAGAGGGTAGTGAGGTCTGGACAACGCATCACCGGGGGCAAACTACCTGCCCTCCAGGACACCTACACCACCCGATGTCACAGGAAGGCCATAAAGATCATCAAGGACCGCAACCACCCGAGCCACTGCCTGTTCACCCTGCTATCATCCAGAAGGCGAGGTCAGTACAGGTGCATCAAAGCTGGGACCAAGAGACGGGAAAAACAGCTTCTATCTCAAGGCCATCAGACTGTTAAACAGCCACCACTAACATTGAATGGCTGCTGCCAACACACTGACTCAACTCCAGCCACTTTAATAATGGAAATTGATGGGAAATTATGTAAAATATATCACTAGCCACTTTAAACAATGCTACCTAATATAATGTTTACATACCCTACATTATTCATCTCATATGTATACGTATATACTGTACTCTATATCATCTACTGCATCCTTATGTAATACATGTATCACTAGCCACTTTAACTATGCCACTTTGTTTACATACTCATCTCATATGTATATACTGCACTCAATACCATCTACTGTATCTTGCCTATGCCGCTCTGTACCATCACTCATTCATATATCTTTATGTACATATTCTTTATCCCCTTACACTTGTGTCTATAAGGTAGTAGTTTTGGAATTGTTAGCTAGATTACTTGTTGGTTATTACTGCATTGTCGGAACTAGAAGCACAAGCATTTCGCTACACTCGCACTAACATCTGCTAACCATGTGTATGTGACAAATAAAATTTGATTTGATTTTGAAGTTTTCATACCGATTTCTGATCGTTATTTTTGGACACCGATTTTGCAGATAAAAATAATAATAATAATAAAAAAATATATAATATATTTTCAATTTCACCTTTATTTCATCTTTATTTAACTTGGCAAGTCAGTTAAGAACACATTCTTATTTCCAATGACGGCCTAGGAACGGTGGGTTAACTGCCTCGTTCAGGGGCAGAACGACAGATTTTCACCTTGTCAGCTTGGGGGATTCAATCTTGCAACCTTACAGTTAACTAGTCTAACGCTCTAACCACCTGCCTCTCATTGCACTCCACGAGGAGACTGCCTGTTACGCGAGTACAGTAAGCCAAGGTAAGTTGCTAGCTAGCATTAAACTTATCTTATAAAAATCAATCAATCATAATCACTAGTTAACTACACATGGTTGATGATATTACTAATTTATCTAGCGTGTCCTGCGTTGCATATAATTGATGCGGTGCGTATCATTGCTCCAATGTGTACCTAACCATAAACATCAATGCCTTTCTTAAAATCAATACACTGAAGTATATATTTTTAAACCTGCATATTTAGCTAAAAGAGATCCAGGTTAGCAGGCAATATTAACCAGGTGAAATTGTGTCACTTCTATTGCGTTCATTGCACGGAGAGTCGGTGTATATGCAACAGTTTGTTGCCGCCTAATTTGCCAGAATTTTACGTAATTATGACATAACATTGAAGGTTGTGCACAGGAATATTTAGACTAATGGATGCCACCCCTTAGATAAAATACGTAACGATTCCGTATTTCACTGAAAGAATAAACATCTTGTTTTCGAGAGTTTCTGGATTCGACCATATAGAGCAGTCTGACTGAGCGATGGTAGGCAGAAGCAGGCTCGTGAGCATTCATTCAAACAGCACTTTCATGCGTTTTGCCAGCAGCTCTTCGTTGTGCGTCAAGCATTGAGCTGTTTATGACTTCAAGCCTATCAACTCCTGAGATGAGGCTGGTGTAACCAATGTGAAATGGCTAGCTAGTTAGCGGGGTGCGCGCTAATAGCGTTTCAAACGTCACTCGCTCTGAGACTTGATGTAGTTGTTCCCTTTGCTCTGCATAGGTAACGCTGCTTAGCGGGTGGCTGTTGTCGTTGTGTTCCTGGTTCGAGCCCAGGGAGGAGCGAGGAGAGGGGCCGAAGCTATACTGTTACACTGGCTATACTAAAGTGCCTATAAGAACATCCAATAGTCAAAGCTTAATGAAATACAAATGGGTATAGAGAGAAATAGTCCTATAATTCCTATAATAACTACAACCTAAAACTTCTTACCAGGGAATATTGAAGACTCATGTTAACAGGAACCACCAGCTTTCATATGTTCTCATGTTCTGAGCAAGGAACTGAAACATTAGTTTTCTTACATGGCACATATTGCACTTTTACTTTCTTCTCCAACACTTTGTTTTTGTATTATTTAAACCAAATTGAACATGTTTCTTTATTTATTTGAGGCTAATTAGATTGTATTGATGTATTACATTAAGTTATTCAGTATACAGTTCATTTAGTATTGTTGTAATTTTTATTATTACAAATACATTTCAAAAATCGTCCGATTTAATCGGCATCAGCTTTTTTTGATCCTCCAATAATCGGAATCGGTATCGGTGTTGAAAAATCATAATCTGTCGACCTCTAGTCTCCACATACTTTTGTATATATAGTGTATGTTCCCCTTTCTCCAACTCATACAATGCCCATATCTCTCACTAGGTACGGTATGCATCAGACAGGGGAGGTAGCCGAAAAGGCTTCTTTGGGGGGTTCTTGGACAACCTCAAACAGGAGCTCAGCAAGAACAAGGAAATGAAGGAGAACATCAAGAAGTTTCGCGAGGAGGCCAAAAAGTTGGAGGAATCAGAAGCTCTGAAGCAAGCTCGGAGGAAATATGTGAGTGCTCCCATCCATTGAACAGCTTTATTCCTTTATCTTCAGGTGGACATTTGTGGCCCAGCAAATAATTTGAAGCGCATGTCACACGTTGTTTCATTGTCACATTGGACAAAGGATGTTGTTAGGCAGGTTGGATTCAATAATTAATTGATTCCTTTCCTTCACTATTTTACTTTCTTCCTTAGCAAACCATAGAGTCTGAAACTGTGAAGACGTCTGAAGTTCTGAAGAAGAAGTTAGGGACCTTCTCAGAGACTGTGAAAGAGGTACATGGATTGCTGTTTAGTTACTCATCAGCCTTAATGACTAAACTTGAGCATGGTAAATGTAGAGCTGTATGTTGTCAATTAAATGGAAACATTGACATGAATTACATAGTGCCATTGGAAAGTATTCAGCCCCCTTAACTTTTTCCACATTTTGTTACGTTACAGCCTTATTTTAAAATTGATTAAATTATTTTTCTCCTCTTGTTTTACCCAATAATGACAAAGCGAATATAGGTTTCTAGAAATGTTTGCAAATGTATTAAAAATAAAAACATACCTTATTTACACAAGTATTCAGACCCTTTGCTATGAGACTCAAAATTGAGCTCAGGTGCATTTGTTTCCATTGATCATCCTTGAGATGTTTCTACAACTTAATTGGAGTCCACCTGTGGTAAACTAAATTGATTGATTTGAAAAGGCACGCACCTGTCTATATAAAAGGTCCCACAGTGGACAGTGCATGTCAGAGCAAAAACCAAGCCATGAGGTTGAAGGAATTGTCCGTAGAGCTCCGAGACAGGATTGTGTTGAAGGCACAGATCTGGGGAAGATTACCAAAAAATGTCTGCAGCATTGAAGGTCCCCAAGAAAACAGTGGCCTCCATCATTCTTACGTGGAAGAATTTTGGAACCACCAAGACTCTTCCTAGAGCTGGCCGCCTGTCAGTAAAACGCACGTGACAGCCCACTTGGAGTTTTGCCAAAAGGTACTTAAAGACTGACCATGAGAAACAAAGTTATCTGGTCTGATGAAACCAAGATTCAACTCTTTGGCCTGAATGCCAAGCGTCACATGAACTATGGGGGTGGCAGCAACATGCTGTGGGGTTTGTTTTTCAGCGGCAGGGACTGCGAGACTAGTCAGGATCAAGGGAAAGATGAACCGAGTAAAGTACAGAGCGCTCAGGACCTCAGACTGGGGTGAAGATTCATCTTCCAACAGGACAATGACCCTAAGCACACAGCCAAGACAATGCAGAAGAGTCTTCGGAAAAAGTCTCTGAATGTCCTTGAGTGGCCCAGCCAGAGCCCGGACTTGAACCCGATCAAACGCCTCTGGAAAGAGCTGAAATACCTGCGCAGCGACACTCCCCATCCAACCTGACAGCGCTTGAGAGGATCTACAGAGAATAATGGGAGAAACTCCCCAAATACAAGTGTGCCAAGCTTGTATCGTCATACCCAAGGAGACTCGAGGCTGATTTTGCTGCCAAGGGTGCTTCAAAGTACTGAGTAAAGGGTCTGAATACTTATGTAAATGTGATATTGCAGTTTGTAGTTTTTTATACATTTGCAAAAATGTCTAAACCTGGTTTTGCTTTGTCATTATGGGGTATTGTGTGTAGATTGATTGAGGGGGAAACTATTGAATCCATTTTAGAATAAGGCTGTAATGTGGAAAAAGTTAAGGGGTCTGAATACTTTCAGAATGCACTGTATGTAGGTCTAGGCCTTCGGCATGTCAACAGAAATGGTGTGCGAGTGTCTCAGACAAGAAGTTAGTATCTGTTTGTTTTTAGGGTCTGGAAGAGGTCAGTCGTACAGATATAGGGAGGAAGATCAAGGAGGGCGTGGAGGAAGCAGCGAAGACAGCCAAGACGTCTGCGGAGTCTGTGTCCAAGAGTGGAGAGAAACTGGGAAAGACCGGTGCCTTCAGGGCAATATCTCAGGTGAGAACTGGATAGGTTCTCCAAGGTCCAAAAGGACCAATTCAGCACTTCAAAGTCAAATACCAGGTTTGGTCATGTTCACTGCATTATAGCAATCACTTGTTCCATTTTTTTGTGTTGTCACTGCATAAACTAAGCAAGTCAAATGATCAGGAGGAAATGTACAGAAACAACCCATTGCTTAGGGAGCTCATCACAACAGCCCATGCATTTCCCTAAAGCCTGATGTATGTGCACATACAGGGTATAAAGAGTGTGCAGAAGGAGATTGATGATCTTAATCACAGTGGGCCCTACCGGGCCCCCAAGAGACTACGGAAGAGGAGTGACTTTTCATCTAAGGCTGCAGAAAATGAGAACAAGGTCTTCGAGGCCAATGAGTATGTGCTGCCAGTCTCCCACCCTCATTCTGTTTCGGTAGAGCTCTAGATTTTTATTTGAGCAGAATTATCTTTAGAACTCAAAATGTGTGTCTGATAAGAGAATTTTGTTCTCCAGGTTCATAACCCAATTTAATTATATTACTCAGTCTGCAAACCAGAATTTGTAAGATCCCGGTCGAATGAAACAGACGGAGGCCCAGCTAAAATAGTCAAAAAGGTTTATTCACGGGAACGTTCCAAAGTCAAGAATACAAAACAATTCATTTTATACTGACTTCTCACGCCCACACATTCACACAACCATACGCACACACACACACACACACACAAACAAACAAACAGACGCACACACATGGGGCGGCAGGGTAAGCCTAGTGGTTAGAGCGGAAGGTTGCAAGTTCAAATCCCCGAGCTGACAAGGTACAAATCTGTCGTTCTGCCCCTGAACAGGCAGTTAACCCACTGTTCCTAGGCTGTCATTGAAAATAAGAATTTGTTCTTAACTGACTTGCCTAGTTAAATAAAGGTCAAATAAAATAAATAAACATGTCCTGCTACCCAGCCGACAGGGATTAGTGACCTTGTTCTTGGCACGTACTCCCTGTTCTCTCCCAATCTCTAGTCAGGTCGGCACCAAGCTCAGACAGTCTGTTTATAATACCATAAAGACATATTGTCTTTACCCTAATTGTGACTTATTGATTATGATTTTATACATTCTAATCACTTCCATACAATTATTTGTTTCAGGGCGGAATATTCTAATCATTCAAACAACAGATCATTCTCACCTAACAGTGTCTCTGACAAGCTCAATATCACACCATATTTATCAGTGCCCAAATTGTACTTGCAAGGATAATTTGGATTCACAGTAAGGGTGAAAATCAGTTCTAGTCTAGATAAGTGTGTGTGTAGTGGCATGGCCGTGAGCACTGAGCAGTGATCTGTTTTCTAGGGATGCCATGGGGGTGGTGCTGCACAAGGACTCCAAATGGTACGCACAGTGGAAGGACTTCAAGGATAACAACATGGTCTTTAACAGTAAGGACAGCCTGTCTCACTACCAGTTTGTTAATCTTTCTGATGTCTGCCGTAGTCATTGCAGTCTAAGTATCACCCTTTCCGAATCATAATGTAGGAAGATGATATGTTATTTATATGATGAAGACCGAGTAATTCCTCTAAAATATGATATTATTGCTACATCAAAGAATGGTATGAATGTCTGCCGCTGTAAAACATTTGTCCAGTAGATGGGGCTAAGTGTATAAACTACTCATCAGTGGCTTAGTGCTTGTTACTCTGCTGGGCGTGGTGCGTTTCTTTACCAAGTGTCCTTTGTCCTTAACTTTTGACTTTACCTTGAACATTTCCAAATTCGAACTGTCGTCATTGGTTGGAGGTCAGAAACGTTCCGCTCTCCAAAATCCTAGTCATGAGGGTGGACAATGTGAAGCGCTCCAACCCTAGTGTAGATGGGGATCCCGCTGCTAGCTGATTGACTGCTGTATCAGACTGGTGAACAGTGTCCTGCTCCTATTAAAATCGTGGTGCAAATGGGCCCTCGCTAACGAGCAGCAGGTAATGGGAGCCCAGGGACTTCCTAGGGGTCGGGTATGAGAGACTGGGGAGCAGTGTCTTCTTTTTTACTAGGCGCCTTGAAAATGACTGTTCCTGTTGTGGGTTTTCACCGTAGCCGTATACAGGGAGCGAGCAATTAAGCATTACCCAAGGAAACTGCACCGACGATAAATCATGTTTCTGACTTGTGAAACGGATCTATGATTTACAGTAAGGACATTGTGCAAAGTCAATAGAAATAAATTGTATCAAGTTTCTTTCTTATTGTCACATCACAACTTGCCTGACACTGTAAATACATAACGGAATCCAATCTGGGTATGTTGGTACTGCGTGTGTTATCTGAGAATGTGCCAGCGAAGTACAGTAAGCAATCAATCACACAGCAGAGCGATACTGTACAACGACCCACAGCTCAGTCCCTGCGTTTGATCCATACGATACAACTCAATGCCCTGACCTTGGGGTAACACTACTGGTGCTGAGTCCAAACGACGTCTTCCCCCAAGTTACTCTTTGTCTGACTTTGATGCACTGCAATTAAATGAGACGACTCACCTTTTGCACTCACTTCCCAGGGTTCTTCGAAATGAAGATGAAGTATGATGAGAGCGAGAATGCCCTCGTCAGAGCGTCTCGTGCCGTCACAGATAAAATGACCGACATCCTAGGTAACCTACTGACTTCTCCATGCCACCCACACTAAACCCCAAACACGTATTTGGAAGTTGGGCTCGGTCTTTGTTCTTGTTTTAAAGTTGTGTGTATGTCTGGTCAGGTGGGCTCTTCTCCAAGACCGAGATGTCTGAGGTGCTGACAGAGATTCTGAAGGTGGATCCGTCATTCGACAAAGATGTCTTCCTCAAGCAGTGTGAATTTGACATCATACCCAACGTCCTGGAGGTAAAGAAATATCGTTCCTCCCTTGACATTGGTGCGGTACAGATTGTGTTGAAGGCATACAATAGGAAAACGGGTTTCTCGTTTAGAGCTGAAGATGATTGGGGGGCGAAAACCATCCACGTAACAGTTGTATGTCACTGCAGTTAATAGAGACACTATACACATTTTTCGATCTGCGATCTTGAACATTACTTGAAACATTAGTCTCAGTCTCACTTAAATCTGATGAATATCCAGACAAATTGTAAAATCAATGGAGCACTTCTTTCTGTGCAGATACATTTTTATTTTTTTTATTTTTTTTGTCTATGTCTGCAGTGCCTCTTGAGGTGTGGGTATCACCCTACTCTGACCTCTCTGTCTGCATTACCTCTCTGTCTTTCTGTCTGCAGGCCATGATCCGAGGGGAGCTGGAGGTTCTGAAGGACTGGTGTTATGAAGCGGTAAGCACTTTTTTTTATTGACCAGTTTATCGACTATTCATTTGGACACCAGCTGAAGATTAATTGATTCTTTTTGAAGTACTGTAAATGTAGACCTGCAATAGTGATGTTGAGATTTTCAGTCATTTTTCCCCCCTGCCCTTGCTGTTCTTAACCCACACCTCTCTGTCTTGTGTGTAGACTTACAGCCAGCTGGCCCACCCCATTCAACAGGCCAGGGCTATGGGCCTGCAGTTCCACTCTAAGATCCTGGACATAGACAACATTGATGTGAGTTACCCGAGGCGTTTTACGACAGTCTCATCATAATATTTGTTTGTGGGATTTGCTATTCTAATAGTGTGTTTTAATTGTGTGTGTTCAGCTGGCCATGGGGAAGATGATGGAGCAGGGTCCGGTGCTGATCATCACCTTCCAGGCCCAGCTGGTCATGGTGATCCGCAACACTAAAGGAGACGTCATAGAGGGAGACCCTGTGAGTAGAATACACCCTCCATCTCTACTCTGGAAATGAGGATCAATTGTAAAAGTATTCAAACAGGACTCTGTTTGTCTCTGAGCTTGGCTAATCAGACATGGCAATGTTTCAGACCTGGGGGTGCATCTCTTATAGTCTAAAGTGGCTTCCTCCCTTTGTCTTTCGAAGGAGCGAGAGGGAGAGGGAGCCAGACTAGTCTATTGAGGCCCTGCCGACTGTCAGCCAGACTCCACATGAAAGCCTCCTGAGCTGTAAATCTGTCTGATAGGCCAGTGAGGGCACCTCTGGGAGTCTTTGGATTGGAGGAGGGGGGGGCTGGGCATAATGGGAGGGCATCCACTCAGCCGCAGGAAACTGGCACTCCCTCAGTCTACCGCAAGGCACTACCAGGGGATTTAGGGAGGCTGTTTTATTTGTTCTATTGTTGATGACACAACTTTTTTTTCCCCTTGTCTCTCACTGAGAGGATAAGCTGGACAGGCTAGCAGGGAGGGTTGTACACTTTGGACACCTGCTCGAAAGCATTGAAAAGTGACTTAATTTTCATCTTGCCAATACCTTTGTCTGTTTGACCCACAGGACAAGGTGCTGAGGATGATGTACGTGTGGGCCCTGTGTCGAGACCAAGAGGAGCTGAACCCCTACGCAGCCTGGAGACTCCTGGATATCTCTGCCTCCAGCACTGAACAGATCCTCTGAGACCAACACACACATACACCCAGGACTGGAAGACTGAGGAGAATAGGAGGCGGGCTGGACGGGAGAGCATGGAATTACCACAGGGACATGAACAAGCAGTGCTCACCATTTCAGCAACCCAGCTCCTCCTCCCAACTCCTCCTCTAGCATGGTTTTGGGTGGCCCACTGTGGACTGCTTCTTATGGCTGCCCCTCATGTACCAGACTGGCAGTGTTCACAGACCAGGATAGAGGAGACTCAGACTGGATAGACCTGTGTTCCCACTGGGTGACTCTAGGGGCAGTAGTCCACTCAGAGCAGTCGCTCTGTCCTTCTGTCTGTCACACCATGGTCAGATAAGTTGATACTGTCCTCCTCCTCTCCCAGACATAATTGTGTTAACTGGAGGATTGAGGATAAAGTGAAGGGTGTCTTTAATGCATCTCTGCCGATCCCTTCCTAGTTTGGGGAGGACATTTGGGATGCCATGTGGTCCACCAGTGCCCTATACACACATTTGTATGATAGCCCAGTCTAATTATTGAATTGAGAAAATCTATATTTATTATATTAAAAAAAAGCCCCTGCTTCACCTTCAGACATTTTTGTTTGAGGAGTTCTAATTGTTCCCATTGGCTGTAAAATGTTTAGGCTTGCCTTAAATAAACTTGGAAATATCTGCTGATATTTTTGACGGCAAGGTGTTTATTATTAAAAACTCAATGAATTGGGACTTCAATGTATGGCATGAGCTTTTTTTTTTTGAGGACACAAATCCTAAAAGGTTTTCTGTTGCACCAAATATTAACACTATTGTTTTAGTGTCACTAATTAGCATTCAGCCATTTAGCATCTGTGAACTTGGTGGTATGGCACACAGTAGATTTGGAATTCCATTGTTTTTATTTAGGCCTCCAAACAACGCCATGCTACTAATCGGTCCTAACACAATGGTGCCACACAAGGGGCTAGTCAGACCTCATTATTAATAGGGACAGATGTTTATGTACACGTGGATCCACCACTCTTCAGACAACTCATTGTATTGTGAGTTGCTGGTATGTCAGTGTATGTCATACTTCCGAGTGTTTGTTTTTATATCAAGCCCACTTGGCATAGACCGAAGGCTCCACATACTGGTGATTTTTATGATGGTAGTTTCTCATTACGTCATGGCCAAAATGAGTCGACTTAATAAACTTTTCTGAATTCCAACCGTGTTATTTGTTTATGATTTTGTTTTTAATGCCAAACTTGTTTTGGTTTATGTAACTTGTTGAACGTCAGCCCATTAGTGTCATAACAGGTAACATAAAACTTCACAAGAACCCAAACTAGTTTAGCAGTGAGAGAAACAAGATCATTCTTTCAGGGAGTTTGTGGCATTCTAACCATTTTTACAGGGGGTTGGGGGTCTAGTAACATTTACATTTAAGTCATTTAGCAGACGCTCTTATCCAGAGCGACTTACAAATTGAAAATACTATGCATATGGCAGATGGCTGCCATTTTGAAACCTGAGAATGAACACACTTGTAAAGTTTCCCAACTGAGGATGTGAACGCTTTTTATTCTCTGACTGAAGAACAAAAATATATTTCAAAGCAGAGAGACAATATGCTCTATAGACTCCCTGTAAACCAGTGTCTTTACTTGTCCTTTCCTGCATGTGAAAGTCTTACTGTAGAGTATGCTACAATACAGGGAAAGTGGGCCTTATCATGACTGATGTCACCCATTACCCCTGTGAGGCGTCCAGCACAGCTAGAATGCATAGGTGCGGTGCTTGCTGACGACAGTGGGTGGATGTGGATGCTACCAGATCTGATGCACCAGGATTGATTCCCTGGGCCTTGGGGAAATTGATGAACAAGCTCACCTCCTTCCTATTGATTCATACATGGTAGTAAGTAGCCAACCTATTTAATGGCTGTCTGTGATGATGGATCCCCCTAGCTGGTGTGCTACACAATTGAGATGGTTTGGGATGAGTTGGACTGCAGAGTGAAGGAAAAGCAGCCAACCAGTGCTCAGCATATGTGGGAACTCCTTCAAGACATGGAGAAACATTCCTCATGAAACTGGTTGAGAGAATTTCAAGAGTGTGCAAAGCTGTCATGGCAAAGTGTGGCTAGTTTGAAGAATCTCATATGTATATATTTTTGAGTTACTACATGATTCCAAATGTTATTTCATAGTTTTGATGCAAACAGCCATGCAAACCATATACAAACATTGGCAGTATAATGGCCTTACTAAAGAGCTAAGCAACCTTCAATGTGGCACTATCATATGTCAGTTTGTACATTTTCTGCCTGCTAGAGCTGCCCCGGTCAGCTGTAAGTGCTGTTAATGTGAAGTGGAAACATCTAGGAGCAACAACAGCTCACCAGAAAAGTGGTAGGCCACACAAGCTCACAGAATGGGACCACCGAGTACTGTTGTGCGTAAAATTAGTCTGTCCTCGGTTGCAACACTCTCAACCGACTTCCAAACTGACTCTGGAAGCAACGTCAGCACAATAACTGTTTGTCGGGAGCTTCATAAAATGGGTTTCCATGGCTGAGCAGTCGCACACAAGTCTAAGTGTAACGGATGTGAAACGGCTAGCTTAGTTAGCGGTGTGCGCTAAATAGCGTTTCAATCGGTTACGTCACTTGCTCTGAGACCTTGAAGTAGTAGTTCCCCTTGCTCTGCAAGGGCCGCGGCTTTTGTGGAGCGATGGGTAATGATGCTTCGAGGGTGACTGTTGTCATTGTGTGCAGAAGGCTGCGGCTTTAGTGGAGCGATGGGTAACGATGCTTCGTGGGTGACTGTTGTTGATGTGTGCAGAAGGTCCCTGGTTCGCGCCCGGGTATGGGCGAGGGGACGGTTTAAAATTATTCTGTTACATTGATGCTGTTGACCCGGATTACAGGTTGCTGCGGAAAAAAGAGGAAGGTCAAAAGGGGGGGTGAGTGTAACTGATGTGAAACGGCTAACTTAGTTAGCGGTGTGCGCTAAATAGCGTTTCAATCGGTTACGTCACTTGCTCTGAGACCTTGAAGTAGTAGTTCCCCTTGCTCTGCAAGGGCTGCGGCTTTGTGGAGCGATGTGGAGGGTGACTGATGTGTGCAGAAGGTCCCTGGTTCGCGCCCGGGTATGGGCGAGGGATGAAAATTATTATGTTACATAAGATCACCATGCCCAATGCCAAGCGCCGTCTGCAGTGGAGTAAAGCTCACCGCCATTGGACTTTGGAGCAGTGGAAATGCGTTCTCTGGAGAGATGAATCACTCTTCACCATCTTGCAGTCTAACGGACAAATCTGGGTTTGGCGGATGCCAGGAGAATGCTACCTGCCCCAATGAATAGTGCCAACTGTTAAGTTTGGTGGAGAAGGAATAATGGTCGGGGGCTGTTTTTCATGGTTCGGGCTAGGCCCCTTAGTTCCAGTGAAGGGAAATCTTAATGCTCCAGCATATATTTACATTCTAGACAATTATGTGCTTCCAAATTTGTGGCAACAGTTTGGGGAAGGCCCTTTTCTGTTTCAGCATGACAATGCCCCCGTGCACAAATCGAGGTCCATACAGAAATGGTTTGTTGAGATCGGTGTGGAAGAACTTGACTGGCCTGCAAGTTGGCTGGATGTCCTACGGGTGGTGGACCATTGTTGATACACAAGGGAAACTGTTGAGTGTGAAACCCAGCAGCGTTGCAGTTCTTGACACAAACCGGTGCGCCTGGCACCTACTACCATACCCCGTTCAAAGGTACTTACATTTTTGTTTTCTTGCCCATTCACATTCTGAATAACACAAACACAATCCATGTCTCAATTGTCTCAAGGCTTAAAAAATCATTATTAATTTTCACTGATTGAAGTGGATTTATCAAGTGACATCAATAAGGGATCATAGCTTTCACCTGGAATCACCTGTGAAATGTCATGGAAAGAGCAGGTGTCCTTAATGTCTTTCGATATCCACTTTTCATCAGTTATCTTCCTTAGTTGAGGGACACCAAACCAATTGGAATGCATTTCATGGAAGATGACTGGAAAATAATTCCTCAAGTCAGTTGACTATAGTATTCAATTCACTTCCACTTGTCAGGGAAGCTATATTATTTTACGTGATATATTCAGTATTCATGGTTATAGTCAGGCAAATGGCCATCTCTGACACTTGCCCTGCTGTGAAGTTTAAGTTTTTCTTGCCTGTCATTCTTAAATAAAGGTTAAATATATTTTTTAAATAAAAATACAATTATTCTATCAATTTAATCTCCTTTTCTGATGCTCTATTAAGTTGGCTGTAATTGAGTTCCCCCAGCACCCTTCTCCCTAACCAGCAACACCCTCACCTTTATCCCTCTGTTTGTAATAGACGAAGTGCCCGAGGTGAGCAAGCCAGTGAGGAGAAACCTCAATCCCTCAGGTAAAAACCAGGAGTATGTTTCTCAGTTGTCATCATGTTGTTGAAATGTTCGCTCTGGAAAAGAGCCTCCGAATCATTAAGCTTTTGGAGACCACACAACTAAAGATCCGTCTATTTGTCTCGAGTGGATTATACTTCTCTGAATGGTCTAGAGGCCACGGAGAGAGAGAAAGAGAGAGAGAGAGCGTGTGTGTGTGAGAGCTGCCGTGTGCGGTGGTGGCTGTGTCCGTGACTGTGTCCGTGACTGTGTATGGTCGGAGCACAGTAACAAGGCAGTGTGCTGCACAGTGGGACTGGTAGTTGATTTGTCTGTCTGGGCTGGTGAGACTTACACAGTCATTCTTCATCCCTCTCACTGGGTTTCTCATTATCCCGAGTCTCCAGATTCATTCTCATTAAGCCCATGGTCTTATTGGTGTTCCCTTAATACACTTTCAAGGTTAAATCACATTCATCTTTTAATACTTCAACTTGCAGGACAGTAGTGGCATTATCTTGGTCTAAAAATGCTGATAATGGATGTTCCTCTGCAACTTCCTCAGTTTTTTGAGGGGATATTGCTTTTTATTACAATGACTTGTTCTTAAAAGTTATCTTCCTCATCTCCTCATTCTCATCTTTTCATAAAGACAATCTTGTTATTGCTTGAGTGATGCTCTCCAGGACTTTCCAGCTTAGCTACTTTTTGTCCTCATCAAATCCCCTGTCCAATAATAACATCTAATTTTCATACCTCTCCTCTCCTATAAGATAAGCCAGCGATATCAGATGGGTGGGAAAACCATCTGTCATGAATATATCTATCACTAATCGAATAGAGAGGCCATTTTAGATTCTGATTCTTTGTTTTGCATTGGAGATCAGGGTCTAGGATAGTGTGTGACATCGGCACGCCTGCTCAGCACTAATATGTTAGGACTGTGCACTGACCAGTCTCCTCTCTGTCCCTGTCATCTCGGCGGAGAGACGAGGAGGACCGGGGGGAGGGTGGACGTGCCGTAACTCACAGCCCGCACATTAGCATCAGGCGCAGAGGAGAACAGCCAAGCTTGGACGCAATCTCTCTCTCGCCCGTGCACACACACACACACACACACACACACACACACACACACACACACACACACACACACACACACACACACACACACACACACACACACACACACACACACACACACACACACACACACACACACACACACACACACACACACACACAGTTCTTCAATTGTGAGGGTGGATTCTTTACGAGAATCCATGATTCTGCTGTGAGAAAGGAGAACAGATCCTGTGTTCATCCATCTGAGTGTCTCCTTCCCCTTGAGCCTCTGTTGGTGCTGTTTAGGGCGGCCATTTGTCAGTAGATTTAGTGGCCAGTCATATTTGCCTTTGTCAGGAGGGAGACAGAGAGGATTTCTGTTAAAGTACAAAAGGAGCCGGGCTGTAAATACAACTTCCTGTGTTAACCAGACACAAATGGCTTCATAAGTTGTCTGGGAGAGTCAGCCACGGGCATTATCTTTTGGCAGAGGCCCCAGACAGTGTACCTGGGATGCAGCATTGCACACCGCTTACTGTCTGTATAAGCTGGTGCACGAATATCAAAGGGGTGGGTCCGTCATTGAAATCATTTACCCAGGTGAGAGGATGTTGTGCCAACATGTTAGACTGTATTTCTCTTTCAGTATGAACATTCAGTGACCAGGCATCATTCCATCATGATGTAAATAATGGAATAGAATGGCTTTGAGGTTGAGTGAAAGGAGAGAGAAGAGAAGGAGAGATTGTCTGTGTTGGGGGGTTGCCATACACCAGCCATCTGTATCTTTGTGAGTAATATGTGTGGGGGCTCCCCTTCCCTCAAGCTATTGTTTGCTCTGGTTCAATGACAGCAAGAGTAAATCAGTGTGTGGAGCAGTGGGGTGGGCCACAGGGTAGCCCCATCCCTGCTCTCAGTGCTCTATCAATAACCCTAATAGTGATGGAGGTGCTATTGGATTAAGTTTCCACTCCGCTCAGCCCCAGGCACTATTATCAGTTATTACAGAGACCCACTAAATCACAACAGGGCAGACCCTCAACACCACCAGGCATTCATTAACGTGTAGAAGCAGCTGGGAGGTAACTCAAGTCAGGAGGATCCCCTCCAAAGAGAAACCATGGGGAGAACCAGATGGAGAGACAGCCCAAAGAGCAATTACTTGAAGCAGTGGGCTATTGAGCTGGGCTAGAACAAAACCTGCAGCTCGCCAGTGCAAGGGGTTGGTGACCACTGTTTTAAAGACACAAGTAACTAGAAACGTTGCGATACTTTTTTCTACTCTGAGATGGGAGGATAAGAGGAAAGATAGGATGAAATATAGACCAGGAGTTCAAATGAGACTGAGAAGGTAGTTAAGAGGCTTTATGCTAGCCAGGTGTTCTGACAGGAGAAATGGACTAGGTTAAGTGCAGATATGCATTCAAAAAGTACAGTGGTTTCCCCTTAGTCTGGTTGGTTTGCTGTACTTTACTATTAGCATGACTGTGAATTGACAGGAGGGATAAAACATGGCGCTCCCATCATCAATAGTAATGGAGGCCAGGGTTATATAGTGAGCAGCGAGTGAGATCCATTTGACAGCTGAAGGATGTGCGTGAGAATGAGTATGAGGAGGGGGAAAGTTTAACTGCTGACGGTCAGGTCTTTAGTCAGACTTAAAGACCAGCTGAGTGACTTTACAAGAACTAGCAAGGCAACCATGTCACCACAGTTAGCTACAGCTGGCTTTGCTCAGCACGATTTACTTGTATTTCATTAAGGATCCATTGAGAGATTGAGAGAGTGTCGGGGTTATAGTGAACTACACACAATTAATTCATTATAGGGAAGTATAGAATGAGTTTAAAGAACTGAACCCATGGTTGTATTTATTGTATTCCTTGTACTGTAATTATTTGGTATAGTATTTATCAGTCATAATAGTGTCTTTCATTTATTAAAAATGGCTAATTAGCACTGTGACTTACATAACTATGCATGCTAATTCCAGATGTTGAAATCTATGATTTAGCACTTTTAGGTAATAGTGACTTATTATTCCTGGAATATTGAGGTCCCATAGTGTCATACTGCTAAAAACCCTATAGGTGAGTCCAGCCCTGATTTCCCTTAAGGGATGGAAAACCTTGAGAGGTTTCATTTTTAAATCTGTAGTACTTCCTGTACTTTGTACGTAACTACTGTATCTCTGTATCTATTCACAAAGTGCACCTTGACTTACAGACATACTCTCTGTCTGTGTCGGTCCGTCTGTCTGTGTTTTTCTCTCTCTCTCTCTCTCTCTCTCTCTCTCTCTCTCTCTCTCTCTCTCTCTCTCTCTCTCTCTCTCTCTCTCTCTCTACTCCTTGCCCTATCCTCTCCCCTTTCTTCCATACAAAAGGCCAATCAAGAGGCAAAATGATGTTTACTAAGGAGCGGCTCATGGCTCCATAAAAGGCGTGGCCGGGGGTGTCTGGTGAGACGGCTGGGAGTGACGGATGTATCCGGCTCTGCCTGACGGAATAAATGGCAGTATTAGCGGTGCTACAGCTGGCCTCCGCCGCCTCTTACTGGCCTATGAAATGTGCCGCATGGCAGTGCCTGGGCCTCGCCAGCGTGATGAATGGCTTATATTCCTCGCTAAAGCATATTAAAGTCAGATCGCATGATGGATAGCAGGCGCAGGGGAGCAGGGAGATAGGAGGGGAGGAGGAGGGAGGAGATTTAGGAAGCAGGGAAAGCTTTTGATAAAATATGAAAAGGGAGGAAATTAAATCCCAGATAAAAATATCAAAATCAACCTGATGTCCACACCACCTCCCTGTGCTGGTTGACTGATGAAGACAGCAGAGCCAATTAGAAATGTTAATGTCCCCACTCCCCCCCACCTCTCTCTCTCTCTCTCTCTCTCTTTCTCTCTCTCTCTCCACCCCACCCTTGTCTAGTCTAGTGAATGCCTTCATGGCTGCGTTGAAGCTTCTTGTGCATTTGCTTCAGCTAACACCACGTAGGTCAGGTCGGTTCCCAGATTAACAAGCGATTTTCCGTTGACCTGCCAACCTCAGTGCGACTAAACTTAATTCATTGTATACAGTCAGGTGTTCACAGTCAGGTGTTCACAGTCAGGTCATTCAAAATCTGAACTTCCCCTTGAATAACTTTTATGGGCTTTCCTCAGACTTTATCCCAAAAACTGTGAATTTTGAGAGACACATCACTCGTCTATGGACTCTGCTTTATTCAGTGATTTCCCCCATGCAATCAGGAGAGTCCCTATCAATACAAATCATACTTTAGTTTGCTGCAGAAATCCATTTGGCCCAACATAATTACCTCCAGAACTCCTTCACTCATAAGTAATGCTTTCCATTGCTGATGACCTCATGACACCCCTAATGCTTCATTTTAAAGTTGCAGTAAATACACAAAAAATGCAATTTTTCTAGTCAACTGTCATCTTAAACTCTGTCAAATAATTGCTTTTTGATGGGCTTCAATTGTAGATGAGGATTTGTTTAATCCGTGGTTGGATGGACCTGGTGGCAGTTGGTTCAGGGGCCTGAACATGCAATTTCCTGCCTGGTTGGTCACTCCTCGGCTAGGGAAGCCTGAACTCCTTCCTCCCTGGGCCACTGGAGATCCAGACTGATTGGACTGAAGACCTCAATCACTCTGCTGATCTCTGAGGGACACTCCCTGTCAGTCCTTTCTGATGACTCCAGATAAGCCTGTGATTAAACAAAATTGAACCCAGTCTGCTGTAAAACATGTTACATAGACAACTACCCTGTGTAGAAAACATCTTTCTAAGACACAGACTGACCAGGTGAATCCAGGTGAGAGTTGTGATCCCTTATTGATGCCACTTGTTAAATCCACTTCAATCAGTGTAGATGAAGGGGAGGATTCAAGAAAAGAAGGATTTTTAAACCTTGAGGCAATTGAGACATGGATTGTGTATCTGTGCCATTCAGAGGGTGAACTGGCAGGACAAAATATTTACGTGCCTTTGAACGGGGTATGATAGTAGGTGCCAGGCGCACCGGTTTGAGTGAGACATGAACTGCAACGCTGCTGGGTTTTTCACACTCAACCGTTTTCCGTGTGAATCAAAAATGGTCCACCACCCAAATGACATCCAGGCAATTTGACACAACTGTGTGAAGCATTGGAGTCAACATGGGCCAGCATCCCTGTGGAACGCTTTTCGACACCTTGTAGAGTCCATGCTCAACAAATTGAGGCTGTTCTGAGGGCAACAGGGGGTGCATCTCAATATCAGAAAGGTGTTCCTAATGTTTAGTGTACTAGAAAAGATTGAGCCATTACACTAGAGATGGGGGGTGATCTCAAGGGTTAAATCCAGAGTACATCCAGTTAAACCACTGGAGACATACCCTGGTTAGAGGTGCTTTCTCTTACCACTAGCCAGGCCCTGCGTGTGTGTGTATGTGTGTGTGCTCGCATGTGCACGTGCAGGTGCATGAGGGTCTGGGTGAGTTTCTCTTCACTGGCAACTCCCAGTAAAAGATGTGAGGGGGAAAAAAGGAATGTGAAAGTGATCCAAGGCATCGGCGCGGCTGGCTGCATCTCTGGCGCGACTCAACCCTTATTCCTTATTCATCTATTTATATTTTTTTGTCATTAATTCATAAAAATGATCAATCATTTTAAATGTAGCCAGAATTCATTCTCTGGTGATGCTAACCAGGGAGGATTTTAAAATTGAGTTAATTTGAGCCAGTTTGCTACAGCAGGAAAATTATAATGGATTAGTGGATAATAATTAATGGACATTTTTGGTAAGGGTTGATACATTTTTTGTTAGGGTAAATTAAGTCAGACCTTTTTTAAGTGGAAATTACATACGTTAAAAGCCTTGTTAAACCTTGAATACACTACAAATTTGCATTTGCTTGCCGTGCAGGAAAATTCCTGCAACAATAGGATAACCCAGTTAAGATACAGCATCTGTATCGCTCCAGCCCTCCTCATTGACTAAGGGATAGCCAGAGCAGTATGCACACAGAAAGATAAATGTTTAGATGTAGTTATGTCAGTTACGTTATGTAGTACAAATGACTTCACCATGCAGCATGTTATGGACCTACCCTATCCTGTTATGGACCTACCCTATCATGTTATGGACCTAACCTATCATGTTATGGACCTACCCTATCATGTTATGGACCTAACCTATCATGTTATGGACCTACCCTATCATGTTATGGACCTACCCTATCATGTTATGGACCTAACCTATCATGTTATGGACCTACCCTATCATGTTATGGACCTACCCTATCATGTTATGGACCTAACCTATCATGTTATGGACCTACCCTATCATGTTATGGACCTACCCTATCATGTTATGGACCTACCCTATCATGTTATGGACCTACCCTATCATGTTATGGACCTAACCTATCATGTTATGGACCTACCCTATCATGTTATGGACCTAACCTATCATGTTATGGACCTACCCTATCATGTTATGGACCTATATGTCATGTTATGGACCTATATGTCATGTTATGGATCTATATGTCATGTTATTGACCTCCTACCCTATCATGTTATGAACCTATATGTCATGTTAAAGTATTCTCACTGTGGCCTACAATCCATTTCTGTCCTAATTCAATCGGTAAACACGCCTTGCGTACTCTCAGGCTAATGTACCTATCACAGACCCCACGCTCATTCTGGCATCATAAGAGCTGTCCCATTGGAATATCAGGACTGATGAATGCCTTCACTGTATTGATCTGTACCTGTTGGCTCTTTAGAAGTGGATAGTGAATGGGAGTCATCATTCTCCTACATGCTGTGCTGTACAAACTGCCCTGGCTTTGTACACGTCCTGCTTCAAGGTTTCTGGTACATGGAATGAGAGACAGCGTGGTCAGCACAGTCTAGAGCAGCAGTTTCCCCTGCAGCCTCAGGCCAGTCCAGTGTTGCAGTAGCTACATCCATCTGATACCAAGGAGTGTTGTCCTGGATGAGATGTTCCACCATGGGTGACAGAAGCCTCCACAACAACACAGGGATCTGCTGCAACTGCAACAGTGGCAGTCTCTGGCTCAGTTTGCATATCAGTCTGTGTCCACCTGAGCTCCACTTCCGCAGCACGAGTGTCACATTTTCCATTGACCTTCTTCCTGAAGTCCAGGAAGTTGAAGTCCAGTGTCCCTGGCCAGTGGAACCTTCCTCCTCCGTAGGTCCAGGAGGAGGGATGATCTGGCGAACTCCCAAACGGTCACATCGTCACTGTTGAGCATGTTGAGTCTGGTAACAGTGTAAATCCACTCAATATTCAGGACACCTAAACCCCCCTCTCTTTGGCTCAGGAAGACAATGTAACGCGTGGTGTGTGTGTGTTGACGCAGAGCCACTTTCTCACCACTTGAACACTTGTGTTATTCATTTCCCCCAGAACCTTCTGTGGGATATGCACATTTGTAAGCAGATGTTGAATCTTTACTAGGGCCACCTCTCTCACAGCTTCTAGCTTCATGGCCCCAGGAAGAGGGGAAATGTCAATCATATCAAGCCTGGTCAATCATGTCAAGGTCATCAAGCTACTGATTATCCCGCACACCTGTCACCATCGTCTTGCACACCAGCGCCTCATGACACTCACCTGGACTCCATCACCTCCTTGATTATCTTCCCTATATCTGTCACTCCCCTGGTGGACAAACAAAACAGAGGTCTTGAAAAAGAAGGGTCAACACTACAGATATTGACTTTTTGCATCAACGTCATGTAAGTCAATAAAAGCCTTTGACACTTATGAAATGCTTGTAATTATACTTCAGTATTCCATAGTAACATCTAACAAAAATATCCAAAGACACTGAAGCAGCAAACTTTGTGGAAATTAATATTTGTGTCATACTCAACTTTTGGCCACAACTGTACATTATCATCATTACTAGTACTGGGTGGGGGTCTGGGGTTTGCACTATTGTTCAGAGTGATGTCAATCTCTTTAGATTCATGATGTTGCTCGAAGTATGAGAATTTCTCCCTGCAAAACTTTCTGTCCTTTGTGTGTTGAGTCCCACTGCCACTGAGTGATGGTTGAATGGTATCCTGAATAAAGCGCAGCTGCGCCTCAATCCAGTCAGTGAGGGAGGTCACTGTCACCTCCGCTGGGCAATCCACACACACACACACACACACACACACACACACACACACACACACACACACACACACACACACACACACACACACACACACACACACACACAGTGCACTGAGGAACATACACAAGGAAAGACACATTACAGTAGTCCACTGAAGGACTGTGGATGCATTACTGTATGATTCCTTATGGTCATGCTGACATTGACACGTGGTTTTAACACTTTGAAGACGGCGTCTGTTCAGTTGGTGCTTATTGTTGTGGTAATCCACATACAGCCAAGTGTTTGGCTAGGAAGAGATTAGGCTGCATGTGATGTTGGATTTGGGGGAGTGGAGAGTTAATCAAGCTCAACAAAAAAGCTTTTAAATGTATCTCTCTTCTGTCACGTCCTGTAAATGTGTACATAATACGACACCTAAACCAGTCTATATGAACAGGGGTAAATTGTATGAGCTCCTTGTTTGAGCTGTCAGGGCAAACCGCCTTGCTTTTACAGGATACTTAGAAAAAGTCATTTCTTCTGTCTGTTAGTTGAAATACCTGGACTCTGCATGTCCCCATTACGCAGTTTATAAGTGGCTTACAAGTGAAAACTTGCCCTAAACCTCAGAATATGTGAACACACACTAGTTTTCAGAAGTAATGGGCTTTAATTGATCTGGTGGTTTCATTCTACATTTAAACAAAAAAAGAAGTGATGTTGCTTGTGAGGAAAAACAAGGCACCGCATCTTCAGCAAATGGCGCAAAGTCTTTGGTCGGCTCTAAAGTTTAATGAGGTGTGTTTTGTCAGGGACATTTTTAGCACAGTAGGGAAGCGACTTTTGGCTCCAAAAGAAAATTGGTTTGATCAGAATTAACAACCTGGTCATTTGTGTGTATCCAGTTAGGTTGTCGAAGGTTTGAACAGAATAGCGTGTTGGCTAACATGGCTCGCCTCAGAAATGAACCAACAGGGAATACTTGACATTGTTCTGAAATGATTTGGCATCCATTGAAGTTAAACTGACTGTGTTTGTAATTCAGGGAACAAAGTTGATCATGGAAATTAAACCAAAAAAAAACCCGGATTTGGTCCCTTTGCCAGCCAAATGATGGAAGGTTGCAAGCAGGAGTAGTGCTGTAGTAAATCTAATCGTGGGCGTCCGGAATACAGGACCCGTCTGTAACGACTCTGTGGCTCTGCCCTCACCTCGCTCATCTGATCCATCAGAGGGGGCATTGGCTAAGTGCTTTGGCTTGCACTGCTGAAGCCTGGCAGTGACCAGAGGATGGCAGCAGGTGGCACAGTTGGGCCAGCTGCCACCTCCCATGGACCGAAGCCTGGGAGAAAGGTCCTGGGACTGGGGATGGAGGGAGGATGGATGGAGAAGCAGAGAGGGGAAAGGATGGATGGTCAGGCTGGAGGAAGCATGTTTGGAGGTGAAAGAGGAACAGGGATGGTGGTGAGGTGAGATCTGGCAGAGACACAGCAGAGACTGTAGATGAGTATTGACTTCACTGTAACTGATACTCTCGCTCATCTTATGTTCCAGTCAGAGCCCAACAAACATCGTAGAAACTCAACTCAGCACACTAGCAGGCTACTCATTCAGTATTATCAGATTTAGAGATTTATAAGGAACATTTGGGGATAAGGGCTAGACAAAAATAAAATGAATAGTCTGGAGGACTAGGGGTTAATATCAAAATGAGCTTTGGGCTGCCATGTGGCAGAGGGCAGATGAACAGAGTCAAAGGTGAGTAGACAGGTGGGAGGTGGGAGGTATGGTGTCCCATCAGTTTTATAGAGCAGTATGAAACATGCAGTGTTGAAATTACACAATGACTGATGGGGGAGCCCTAAAAATAGAGGGCTGGATTAACATTCATATTTCAGACCCTAAAATGGGTAAGGGTTAAGTGCCTGAATTTCACCACAGTATCTTGAAGCCTTATGAGGTGTCAAAGGAACGCAGATGATGGCATTTGTGTGCCCCATGGAATGAAAAACATGCATTGTCCTCACACTTGTATACATTAATAATGTACAAAAGGTATGACACAAATAATATTACAGTAGGCTACTATCATTTGTGTTACTGTGTTATGTGATGTATTTTTTCCTGATTGGATGACTGTCTCCAGAAAGGGAAGTGGGTGGGGTGCTTTAAGAGTCTCGCGCAAAAACAGCCCTCATATCATATAGTCGTCCCCAGGCAGCAAAGCGCAAGAGCACACATGCTTTTGGGACGAGCGAACGTCACAGCGCACGAAGTTGGACCAAACCGGACTCTTGTAAAGGATAAAGACTTGTCACCTTTCAAGAACTCAGGTTTGTTAACACTATTAGCCTACAGTTTTGAAAAACAGACGTGACATTGTTTTTGATAGGCTGTCATAGGTTTTGAGGCGCATGTGAAAGTAGTTATGTCAATCTGCGCTTTCGAAGTGACTTTGGAAATACTGTAGTAATGTGGAAAATATATGTAAGGCACAGGGGCTTTTAAATACATTGCATGTCAATAAGCAGGGGCGTCATTTCAGCTAAACCTGTGGTCTGGTGTTGTGTCAAATTGAAGCTCATTTATTGCATTTTTTCACAATTTAAAAACTCAAATGCAATTTGGAGAACTGCAAAAAACAAGCAAAATTGATTTCAGCCAATCACCTTGTTGCTGTTGCTTCGTTCGCCTCAGTCAAATAGGGGATTTACCATTCTACCAACATGTCATACAAGAATTAGCTGCTACGCACTAGCACAGCACCATGATTAAAACTCGAGTTTAGTTTTATGTCATTGTTAATTAAACCAAACGGCAGTTACCTAGCCAAAACCATCTTAATTTTGTTTTGGAGAATATTCCTGCAAAGCAGGAAATGCAAACTTGTAATGTAAATGAGTTTTAGAAAGGCTTGTAAAGTTTGTAATTTTAAACTTGATTTGCCCTAACGAAATTGTTTAATTATAATTCACATTTCCTGTTTCTGCATGATTATTTTCCTGCTGTAGCAAACTAATCCTACATCTGTATTACAGCCAACTTTACCTTTGCACTGTTTTGAGACGAGCCTAACCTCCTGCTCTCAGGAGTCCGCATGGTCCTAAAGTCAGTATCAATACGCTAAACTGCATTTGCCTTTTAAACGGGATTTGAATCATTTTAGAAGTCTATTTTAAATTGTTGGTGTTGAGCTAGGTTATGGCGACCGCCATACCTTGCCATACCCAATTGAGGCCCCTGTCAATAAGTGTCCCTGTATTGTAAAAGAATACAAAACATTTTACAGATAATGAAAAAAAAAAATTGATCAGTATTTTACAGTAGTGTAGACTTCGCAGCCATATAGTTAGCTGTTTAGCATAAAGTATGTTCTGCTGAGTTGCCTCAATGTCTTTCTCAATAGTATATAGTTGACTACAGAATATATAAATTCAACAAATGCCAAGACATAACCCAGCTAGTACATTTGGTTCCTTGGAAGTTGTGGGAATGTATGTTTTTGGTTTCACATTGGTTGTGGGAACAAAGCCATACTTTTCCTGAATGGTAAAAACTTCTGAGAACAGATTTGAAAATGTGTCCTTTTCTGGGAACATGTATTTTTAGGTTGCATGGAGGTTCTGAGAACGATTTACTCTGGTTCCTTGAAAGTTTTCCTGGGAGGTCTTATTAACGCTCTGAAAAGGGAATTTACTTATTGTTTCAATGAGCCTTTTAATAATCCTGCTATCTTATTTTTGGTTAACTTTTTTAAAACTCCAAGCACAGATAGGACACATGGAAATTAATTTCACATGGAAATTAATTTCCTTAGACATTAATCATGCAAACTCTTATTTTGTATTGTGACATGGCATCAGTGAGATTCAAACCTATTATCTTCTGTCCACTGTGCCACCAGGATGAAGCTAGCGTGACACACACAAATATTTATGGTCATATTTTTGACTTTATTTTGTTTTTTTTAAATGAAGCCACCCCTTGTTTAATTTTCTCAGTCTCCCAGGTATTTGCGTTGAGGGTAATGTATATGGTTACCACCACTAGGTGGAGCTGTGACAATGGGGAGCGTTAGTGGGATCGTGAGGTCTTGGATGTTTCTTCTATCTTGGGGAATGCCTGATAGTGAACACTGCTAACTTTTTTCCGACTCATCATTCAACCCTGTTAATTCAGGTATGTAATGTGCATAAGTACAATATGACTCACAAAATATTAAGATGACATGCTTAACTACATAGTCCATGAGTTTGATGTTTGAAGGTAATTGAAAGGAGTTTTAACCGAGTGAAAAAAAGTGCTTGTATTTTCCCCATTATAGGTAATGGAGGTACGCTAGGTTCGGTAATGGTTTACATGTAAGCAAAGGGAACAAGATGGCATCCAAACTGTTTGTACTTTTGCAAACAATCTTGCTATTTGATTTATTTTCTATGAACAAAGTCAAAGTTTGCTTCAGGTAATATGTACATATGCAATGTGAAGATAGAATGTGTTGAAAGTGTTTATTGTTAAGAAAATAGGATTTAACAGTTTGCTAACTTTATGTTACCTGAATTTAGATTTGCTAAGCACTAGCTAGCTCTAGGCTATTGGGTTTCAGCTATTGTTAGCTCACGTGTTGATGATTTAGAATGTAATGTTTCTAGCATTGTTTAGCACAGAATTCCAGTCATTTGTAGCTTTATGGGATTTGACACTGCTAGTACTGTGCTCTCTATATAATGTAATGTAGCCTTTTATGGTACAATTGGATTGTTTTACATGAAATAGCTGAATACTATACTGATTTATTAGCTTGAGGTTATCTGCACGATTCATTTGACTATTAGTGAAAGATAAATGTGAAGATGTATGGAGGTAGCTTTTTGAATTTGAGACATTTATTTTGATACCTAATATGGAATGTGAAAAGACTTAATACTACAATGCAGTTGTAATGTGTACTTGAGAAACCGAAAAGAAAGATACAAAAAAAAACGACATTTAAAAAATCTTGGAGAATGCCTGCTACTGAAAACTACTAACCTCTCATCTTTCCACCCTGTTGATTCAAGTCTCTGCTGACCACGTCTGTCCGAGAAGTGTAACAGATTTTCAGGCTCGTCTGGGATTGGCGCCACCTGTTGGAGGTATCTGATCCATAGAGTTATGAACCATGACGCTTGACCAGAGCGAGAGGGCTACAAGTGGGCGACTCATGAAAGGGGATCCTGACTGAGAGGAGTGCAGCACTATGTACCTTAAGTGTTTTGAAGCGTGCATCATGTCCAATGACAAAAAGGGTCTGGGCCATTAAGAAAAGGTTGCCTACACTGGCATCTCATTTAAGTTTTCCAGTTGAAAGTCTTGATGTGGTAGCAGAGCTAGACCCAGCTAAGCTAAACAAGTCTAATGAGGAAGGTTGTTTTGACAGTGTGTGAATTCATGTGTTGCAAGACCCTGCTTGAGCTACAGGATAGGGGTATGGCTGAGTTACGGTTTTATAAAGGATGCTATTTGATGAGGTTGTGAAGGTAGTCCAGGATGTGAAGGTAGTCCAGGATGTGAAGGTAGTCCAGGATGTGAAGGTAGTCCAGTGACCAGATATATCCGCTAATGTAGCTACTGCTGATACTGAAATACAAGAGTCTGAGTATCAGTGGATTTTGACCAGTTATAAGGAGCTAGGCAGAATACACTGAAGGAGTTGAGTAACACCTGCCACACCCACACCAGACAAACCACCTACTGTAAAGGAACTTAGCAGCTTGTCTAAAATCCTGAGCACAGACCATGCAGCACACCTCACAGCTGATGGCATGGTCGCCATCAGAGACCTACCATATCTGCAGCACAAGATGTGTGTGTGTGTGGGGGGGGGGGGGGTGTCATAGGTGACAACACTTCTGACATTAGTTACAACAGCATATGTAAACAAATAAGAGGGGTGAACATTAAAACACAGTAAAGCTGAAATCATCACAGGCGTCTTCTGCATCATCAAACCAGAACTTTAAAGACATGCTAATAAATAAGAATGAAAGGATTGTTGCTGAGCTGAAACATTTGTTTCGGACTCACTTAGGAGAAAAGAGCAGCACGTCGAGGTAAGGATGGACCGCCTGGGCAACGGTGATCCAGATCTGTCAATACAGGTGCCGTTTCTGGTTAGTCTCATGACACTAGAGCAGCCGTTCCCAAACTAGGTGAAGCCGCCTGATATGACAATGGGGTCGTGGCAGAATTAAGACCCCTCCTCTCTTATTACCCTATCAGATAAAGCATTACTGAGGCATGTAATCAAAATAACAAGCAATGAAAGTGAGAGACCGGGTAGGTTGGGCCAAACCTTCCGTCACAAGACGACCCACCCATAGTGCCCAGCTTGAAGTGGGTGAAGTCAAAGTTCTCCAGTGGAATGGACTAAAGCACCCTTGGGATACTGATCGACACGTTAGCCAGTCCGCCTGTCTTAGCCTGCCTCAACTTTGACTTGCCTTCATGCACCACGCTGATGCCTCTGACAAGGGGCTTGCTGCTACCAAGAAACTGATGCATGAATGGGGAAAACTACGCATTGACAATGGTCTCCTGTACCGGAGAACCAGTCAAAGTCATGAGCTAGTCTTACCAGGCCTGTACAAGCAAATGGTCTTGAAACAACGTGTTAATGATGACATGGTTCATGTTGGAAGACATTGGCGCTGTATCAGGCAAAAGAAGCCAGTCACACATGTACAAGCACCAACTGGCAATATCAACCACAAGTTCACCACTAGAGCTAGTCTCTATCGACTACATGCATCTGGAGGCCAGCAAAGGTGGCTTTGATTACATCCAGGTAGTCCTCAATCATGTCACAAGATTCGCACAAGCGTATCCGACCAAGAACAAATCCGGAAGAACAGTAGCTGAAATGATATTCAATGACTTGATCCCAAGGTTCGGATACCACTCCCAGTTACACCACGATCAAAGTTAAGAGTTTGAAAACAAGTTCTTCAAAACACTGCAGCAAATGACTGGAGTGGTTCACCCAAGGACATCTCCCTATCACCCTCAGGGCAACTCGGCTGAAATATTCGATAGGACCCTACTTCAAATGCTGAGAACGCACACCGCCTACAGTCCTTGTACGAAACCTAAGTGAGAGAGGTGGACCTGGAAAGTTGAGGTCATACTGTGAAAAGACAATATATGTAGTTAAAGAGCAATTGAGTTACAATCCAGTGTACAAACTCTGTCCAAAGATGGGTGGGAACAAGACCTGTATCTTCCACGCAATCTCCTGCACCTAGTCAACGACTTACCTGCAGACTTACCGCCCGCAGCCTGCACAGACAAACCCACCTAAAGAGAAAAGGAAGAGCTGACCCAAAACAACGATACAAGACTCGGATGACGAAAGCACAGGAGCACATGCCTGGCTGATAATACCTGTAAGAAAATAGCAAAGAACAGACAATCTATGATACTCCGAGGAACCCAGCACGTGTAGGACCCACACGACGCTGTACCTACCAGAGTTATTGCACCCGAAAGAGAAATCCAAAGACCAGAAGAGTCGGAAGGAGGAGAACAAGAAGAGGAATACTTACCCACTGAACCAGCACGGTCAGACACGGAGATGGATATGGACGAAAAATACCTGTACGAAGAACACCTGTGCAAGAGGAAAGACTCCTAGTAAACCCCCCACTAGTTGACGCAGGTTGGACAGGCTAGGAGGCCCACACGTGAGAGAAGGCCTGCACAGATGCTTCTTAGCACACGCTAGGTCAGCCATCTTTCCAGCCACACACCGCAATCAAACACTAGAGGTTTTTGGGGTGCCACCTATGACAGTCTGGGGAATTCCAACGTATGACATTCCACAGCCATACCAAACACTACCCTACCCCACACTAGTGCCTTACCGTATTAATAGGAAAGAATTTGAAGTGAAGCACTTATACATACCAATGACATGTAAATAAGGGTTAAATGTCAGGAGCAATTTTCTTTTTGTCAGGGAGTGTGTTACGCACACAGTTTTGACGTTTTATTTATTTATTTTATGGCACCATCCCTTTAATTTTCTAGGTCTCCCAGGTATTTGCGTTGAAGGTAATGTATATGGTTACCACCACCAGTGGGAGCTGTGATGTCAATGGGGAGTGTTAGTGGGATCGTGAGGTCTTGAATGTTTCTTCAGTCTTGTAAAATGCCTGATACTGAACACTAACTTTCTCTCTTATCATTCAGGAATGTAAAGGAGTAAAAGTACAATATGAGTCCTGAAATATTGAGATATCATGGTTAACTACATAGTCCAAGATTTTGGGGATGTTTGAAGGGAGTTTTAATTGGGTTAACTGGTTTGTATTTTCCTCGTTAAGCAATGGTTGCTAATGGTTTACATGCAAGCAAAGGCAACAAGGTGGTGTCTGAAACGTTTGACTTTTTCAACAATGTTTTTAGCTCCTATTTGTTTTCTTTTCTATGAACAAAGGCTCTGTTTACTTCAGGTAATATTTGTACATATGCAATGTGTCGATAGAATGTGTTTGTATTAGCATTCAAAATAGCATTTAACAGTTCGCTAACTTTATTCTAACCAAATGTAGCTTTGCTAAGCACTAGCTAGCTCTACGCTATTGGGTTTCAGCAATTGTGAGCTTGAATATTGATAGTTTAGAATGTAATGTTTCTAACATTGTTTAGCACAGGGCTCCAGTGATTTGTAGCGTTATGGGAATTGACACTGCTAGTACAGTGAGCTCTATATAATGTGATGTAGCCTTTTCTGGTACAACTTCATGGTTTGACATTCTAAATAGCTTTTGTTGGTATATGCTGAATGCTACACTGATTGAATAGCCTCAGGTTATATTCACTATTCATTTGACTATTAGTGAAAGGTCAAATGTGAATTTGTAGATGTATGGAGATGGCTTTTTGAATTTGATACCCAATATGGAATGTGAAAATACTTTAACAGTGCAGTTGTAATGTGTACGTGATGATTGATTTAGACAAAAAAATGACCAAAAGAGAACTGATACTGAACACTAACTTTTCTCAGTCTCATCATTCCACCCTGTTAATTCATAATAATAATAATAATATATGACATTTAGCAGACGCTTTTATCCAAAGCGACTTACAGTCATGTCCCGGGAATCGAACACACTACCCTGGCGTTACAAGCGCCATGCTCTACCAACTGAGCTACAGAGGACCAATTCAGGTCTATTAACTGCTGACCACGTCTCAGTCCGAGGGCAGTTAATAAGCTTTACACATACAAAGCTGTTAATTTTAGTCTATTCAAACAGACCCCATTTTCAAAGGAAACATGCACTCATTAAGATCAAGAGTGTTCAATTAGTGGGCGCGGCCTGGTCAACGGCATCAATGTAACAGTATAACTTTAGTACGTCCCATCGCCGGGCTCGAACCAGGGACCCTCTGCACACAGACAACAGTCACCCGCGAAGCATTGTTACCCATCGCTCCACAAAAGCCGCAGTCCTTGCAGAGCAAGGGGAACCACTACTTCCAAGGTCTCAAAGTGAGTGACGTCACCAATTTAAACGCTATTAGCGCGCACCACTGCTAACTCGCTAGCCATTTCACTTCGGTTACATGTAAACAAGCATGACATGCTAACTGTTACATGCCTTGGACTGAGACGTGATCAGCGGTTAATAGACCTGAATTAACAGGTTGTTGTATGCAAAATAACCATAGAACGACCACATTCTCACCCATCTCTAAGAAACATATGGTTCTCAGAACGATATGTGCTAGCTGGGAATTAGCTAATTATAGTACATTTGCCAAAGTGCAGCAATAAAATGTTTATGTGAATGCTCTGACAAGCAGAATATTGGGAATACTGTTTTGGCACAATATTATTCAGCAAAAAAATGTTACTGTCAGTTATGATTTATGATACTAATGTGCAATTGTTTACATTGCTTTTAAGATTATTTAGTTTTTTGTAATTATGTGAAAAGGCATTTGTATGCTTTCTTGGACCATAACAAAACGATATATCATTGTTTTATGTCAAGTTGATCAAACATGATTTAATATCACTCATGTCATGGAGCCTGATGAGATAATAGTAGTTAGAGGGATCTATTTTGGATTTTAAACACAGGGTATAATCCCATCAGAAGCTACAGTGAACACACTTCATCTGAATTACAATGTCCAGCCATGCTACTCTCAGAGAGGCCATATTTCTGCTATACATCATCTAACAAGAATATAATGAAACTTGACTGATCGGGAACAGTGAGTGCACTCACAGAAAATACAGTTTTCAAACAAATTAAGGTGAACCATGGAATAACCTGCAGCCTCCTATATGAGGTGGACCAAATACCAATGTGCCATGAAATTGTATGACAGTGAGTGTGTTCGTGTAACAGTTCCTATGTATGATGTGCATACGGTCTATTTTGGTTTGAAAGAAGACTGGTATCTAAGCAATGTCATCGAATGAGCAAGGAAAATCCTGTGTAATATTTACTGAAGGAAGAATACTGGAAGTGTAACAGGTGTCCGTGTGATGCTAACAGCTTAGCTTCCTCCAGTGATCCTCTGCTTTGCAACACATGTGACTGCCTTCCTTGACAACGTGTAAACCGATTTTGAGACATACAAATGGTGTGAGTGCACTCAATTGCTTTCAGTTCAGTTCCAACCGCGATGTCCCAGTCAAATGTCCCTCTATAGAGGACGATGATCATTGTAAAAGCGGTAGATGACAAAGTTGTTTGTAGAAGATGGCAGTTCGCACTGGTGCCTTGCCGGTGGTACAAAACCGGTCAAGATTCTCTGTTCACAAACGTCATAGGTAAAATATGCCCCATTTCCCTTCTGGTTCTTATCTTTAGTAGTACATTAATTGTAGACCGTATCCAACGTAATCGTACGCCGTTTCGTGGTGGTTGCCATCTGCTTTAGAGACGATAATGCCTGTGCAGTAGTGCTCTGGACCAGTGCGAGTTAATATCTTTGGCTGTGATGGAAAATAAATTGCCTTCAAGACAATTACTTGAATAATTCTATGGATATTTGTTTTGGCACGAGGGTGAAAATGAAATAGCCTAAAAAGACAGTCTCGACTTCAGCTAAACTGCAATACTGAAAGTGTCCTGAGCACAGTGGAAAGTGTGCTTCTTGACTGGAACCCTGGGGCCTTGCTCCCAACCCATACAATTAGTGTAAAGAAGTCAAACAAGCGAGGGCTACATTAGCAGGATTAAAAAATAATAATAATAAAAATTTAATTAGCATATTTGTTTTTGATATTTCTATTCTAACCCCCAATGGTGCATTAAAAATAACCCACCTCTTTAACTTAGGTGTGTGTGATTGGTTAAACACAGTCAACGGCAAATTTTAAAACTGACAATCAGACTAAAATCGGACCCCCTCCCGGGAAAACCGGCCGCCCATCATATTTAAATACTTTTTTATTTTTAACATGTTTTGTCTTATCAGGTGAATGATAATGGCAAGGAGACATAATCAACATTTTAAAATGAATAGATTTGGTCAATAGTTTTTCATTATTTTCTAAACTCTAAAATACATTTCTAGGCTAAGTCTAAACACATTTTCGCTAAGAGTACTTGTTTAGTAGGTTAAATTAAAAATACACTCATAATATGACCTGGCCTCTACAATTACCCGACCTCAACCCAATTGAGGTGGTTTGGGATGAGTTGGACCGCAGCGTGAAGGAAAAGCATTCCAGGCAAAGCTGGTTGAGAGAATGCCAAGAGTGTGCAAAGCCATCATCAAGGCAAAGGATGGCTACTTTAAAGAATCTAACATCTATATTTAGATTTGTTGAACTTTTTGGGGGGTTGCTACATGATCCCTTATGTTATTTCATAGTTTTGATGTCTTCTCTATTCTACAATGTAGAAAATAGTTTTAAAAAAGAAAGAAAAACCCTTGAATGAGTAGGTGTGTCCAAACTTTTGACTGCTAGTGTGTGTGTGTGTGTGTGTGTGTGTGTGTGTGTGTGTGTGTGTGTGTGTGTGTGTGTGTGTGTGTGTGTGTGTGTATTTCCGTGGACCCCCTGCAGTATGCGGACCACCGGTGTGAATACTCCTGGACTACGTCTTTCATTTGATCCTCATTATGTCCTGCTCTTTGCCTGTTTCATAACGGATGTTAATCGGAAACACCAGGAGCAGCTGCTTATCTTTTATATTGTCCTCCATCTATATGTGTGCTATTGGATCAAATCAAACTTTTTGTCACATGTGCCGACTACAACAAGTGTGGACCTTACCGTGAAATGCTTACTTACAGGCCCTTAACCAACAGTGCAGTTCAAGAAGAGTTAAGAAAATATTTACCAAATAGACTAAAGTAATTTTTTTTTAAATAAATAGTAGCACAATAACGAGGCTACATACAGGGGGTACCGGTACCGAGTCAGTGTGTGGGGGTACAGGTTAGTTGAAGTCATTTGTACCTTGTAGGTATGGGTAAAGTGACTAGGCATAGATGATAAACACTGAGTAGCAGCAGTGTACAGGGGGTGGGGAGGTCAATGTAAATAGTCCAGTGGCGATTTGATGAATTGTTCAGCAGTCTTATGGCTTGGAGGTAGAAGCTGTGAGGAGCCTTTTGGACCTAGACTAGGTGCTCCAGTTCCGCTTGCCGTACGGTAGCGGGGAACAGTCTATAACTTGGGTGACTGGAGTCTCTGACAATTTTATGGGCTTTCCTCTGACACCGCCTATTATATAGGTCCTGGATGGCAGGAAGCTTGGCCCCAGTGATGTACTGGGCCGTACGCACTTCCCTCTGTAGCGCATTACAGTCAGATGCCAAGCAGTTGCCATATCAGGTGGTGACGCAACCGGTCAGGATGCTCTCAATGGTGCAGCTGTAGAACCTTTTGAGGATCTGAGGACCCATGCCAAATCTTTTCAGTCTCCTGAGAGTGGAAAAGGTTTTGTTGTGCCCTCTTCACGACAGTCTTGTTATGTTTGGACCATGATAGTTCGTGGGTGATGTGGACACCAAAGAACTTCAAACTTTTGACCCGCTCCACTACAGCCCAGTCGATGTTACAGCAGGGCCAGCGGCCACACACACACACACACACACACACACACACACACACACACACACACACACACACACACACACACACACACACACACACACACACACACACACACACACACACACACACACACACACACACACACACACACACACAGGGAAGAGCAATGGGCTATCACCGCTGTGCATACAGAATGGACATCTATTGCCTCCTCGACACCTGGAGTCAGAGCTATTGGAGCTTGGGTCTCTCACAAACAGCACAGATTTCCTAAGGGCCTCCTCTGAATTGTGTTGCATTGTATTACCATCCTCCTCGGTTTGATTTCCTGCCGAAGATCTCTCTTCAAATATTCATCGTCCCTATATTCTGGAGCCATTTGATAATTGACACTGGGCCGGGTTTTATGACCTCTCTTCATCTGAGAGTGTGGAGCACTATTAAAGATAGCCCTTTAGCCTCCCACACCGAGCCAGACCTCCAGTATTAAACCTGTCTTTGTGTGGTGGCCAACTGCCTACTTGGACTAGAATCTGCTGACTGTTAAGGGTTCTTCTGTTAAGCTCTCCCTTTCTTCTCTAAATGCGTTAGGTCTGCTTTTCTTTGATAGATATGATTCTGAGGCTTGAGGATTTCCCCCTAGCCCAGCGATCAGTTTTACTCACTCTGACTTTACCAACGTCATGCATCCATGTCTTTGTGGGGACAAACTCTTTATTGCTAAATCCATTCTTCAGGGCTCAATTTATACCTTCGAATGTGAATGGGATCTGGACAGTCAGCATGTCCTGTATATGTGGAGCCCAGCTATCAGCTTGACTGGAGAATCTGTGTTTTTAGTTCTCAACTGCCCTTTCATTTAATCTAAAAGACAGACTTAACTTGTGGCCAGAGATGACAAAAGAGGGCGTGGACTATCCGGTCCCAATCTGTCAGCATGTCTTCACAGACTGAAATGTATTGTATCCTTAAAGTTTCTCTAACCTTTCTGACCTTTTGTACATTTTCAGTAAAGTTTTGACTTTGCTGACTCTTTGCCTTGGTGCTCTTCGGAGCGTGTGATGTAATGCGTTGATGTTCCGTGATCTGGCACGGGCCCCGACGGTCCGCTGTGGGGACAGTCAGAATACTCAGAACAGAGGAAAGTGCTGTCCTCTGACTTTGGGACTGCTGACATCTCCATATTCCTGCCACCCGCTCCCTCCCAGATCCCTCTGATTGATGTTCGTCTGCCTGGCTGACTATCGTGCGCGTTTCTCCATGGATACAGACAGACATGAATCACAGGGATTAGCATTCCGCTCTTCCTATCTCTCCCTGCATCCGTCCACCTCTTTCTCAGTGGGGTCTCAGTTCCTTACACGCGTCTGGCAGTTCGGCTGACAGTGGGGGGTCTGGGATGAGTGGCTGGGGGCCCCGCCAGAGCGAGCCCTGTCGGACGCTGCCTCACTCACTGCCACTTCGGATGGCCCTCGTCTCGCTGAATATTTCATGGTGTGATTTGGGATGTAAATTAAAGATGTGTTTTCAGGTGGGTTTGACCAGACTGAGTGATATTCTCTGTGACTGGTGGGGGGAGTGGTTGTTCTAAGGCTGCCCTTCACCTTGGCAGTCTCGTAGGGACACAGGGTTGCATTGATGGTCTTTTCTTGGTGGTGTTGTTCTTCGAGACAGTCTTGTTCTGCTTTTTCACAGGGAAATGTAGATCAATATAAACTGAGAATGAAGTGAGGGAAAGGACCCCACGAAAGTGTCTGTGTGTGTGTACTGTAGGGTATGTGTTTGTACTAATGAGAGATTTCTAAATGGGTACTGCCTACATCCCACCCTCTGAGAGGAGGCTGTTTTCTCAGTCAGTATTGAGGGACACTGAAGACTGATATTACTCATCAGCAGCATGGGCTCTTTTCTAGAAGGCCACAGCCTGACGCACACACTGACGGCTCAGACAATCAGGGAAATTACACTCACATCCTGGAGTGGAAGCAGCCGTTCTAAACTAGAGGAGGAACCTCTCCCCAGCTAGGTTGAAGTGTGCTGCTTTCCTCTCTTACCAGGTGACCATTTGTCTAGCACAACACCAGCCCAGCAGGGCATATGTTCACGTTCTAATACATTTTGTCTCCATAACTGATTCAAACACTAATAGGAATTTGAACTGACTGATCACGTCAGTGCTTCAAATATTCTGCATGATGCGTCTGTGGGATAAGAGTGGGCTTTGTAAAAGGAAACGCTGAACCTTTGTGCTCCTGTCTAGAGCAGATTTGTCCTGCCTCTGCCTGTCATGCATCACAGTGATAAATGTGTTTTAAGGGAAGCCATGGACAATTCCTAATCTCCAAAGGACACAGTTTCATCAGGTCTGAATGGCCTATACTTCAAATTTACGAGTGGCGAATGGGAGAAAAGTACATTTTTATATATGTAAATTGACATGCCTGGAGAATGTATGAATATACAATTAATCTCGCTTTAGTTTTTAGTCGCTACAATGTTTTTTTGTTTGTTTATGCCCCGGCACCACCGCCTCAACATACACACTGCAAAAAAAGAGTTTGGTCCTCTTCTCATTAAAGTGGCAGGCTGACTAGAAGGTGATGGCAGGGCTTAACAGGCACTTCAAGATGGAACAGCTGTATGTTTATCTGCTTAACTTGATCTCAATTACATCAGTGTTTTGAATGGCGGCCTGCATCATTAAGTACAGCGTCCGTGAGAGACCAGGGCCATAGCCTGAGAGGAATCCTAAGTGTAAATGGAAATGCCACTTTGCCATTTTTTTGTCTTGTTGTCTCTTAAAGTCCCCTTGAACAGAGGTGGGTGAGGGTGTAGTGTTTTTTTATATAGACTGGTGGTTGCGGTTGAAATTTGGTTGGTTTTTGTTGTTGGGAGCCCAAGGTGACCTGGTGCTATACTGCTTTTCTGTCAGAGTTGGAGTCCCCTTCATGCTGTGATGAATGGAAAAGGACAAACACTAGTATATCTAGACATGGCTCAAATCAAAGAAGCACGTTAATAAGTGCCATGATGGATAGCATCAATAGGATCTCCCATGGACCATACAGTCTGGCCTCTTCTGTATAGTATTAGCGTATGTGTTTTCATGCAAACAACCTGAGGTTTGTTGACTGACTCCTCTACCCTTTTCTCAATTCCACTTTTATCTTTATAAAACACTGAAATGGAAAGTGTTTATTTAATTCCCTGTAGTCCTGTGAGACTGGAGGACGTTAGGATGTTTACAGGAGGGGGCTCCATCTCTCTCTATCTCTCTGCCACTCACTCGCTCTCTGTACCCTGTCTCTTTATCTTTCCCTCTGTTTCTCTCTTTATTTTTTCTCTTTACTTTGCTCTCGCTTTCTGTACCCTCCCCCTCTCTCGTCAACTTTAATTACTATTACAGAAAGGACTCAGACTAGCCATAAATAATGACAAATCAAGCCTTTTATTGTTTCCCTCTTCCTGCTGAGCCAAGTGAAGAATGTATTTAGGGGTTGCAGTTAGACGGCTTGATAATACAGTAATGGTGTTGGACTTAATGAAAAGATATTGCCCTGTCACGTTACTGCAGGGTGTGTGTGTGTGTGTGTGTGTGTGTGTGTGTGTGTGTGTGTGTGTGTGTGTGTGTGTGTGTGTGTGTGTGTGTGTGTGTGTGTGTGTGTGTGTGTGTGTGTGTGTGTGTGTGTGTGTGTGTGTGTGTGTGTGTGTGTGTGTGTGCACACTTAGAGAGCATGGAAAGGGCAGAGCGGGGGGCTGGTAAGGTAAATGAATGTCATTTATCTATTTCTTCATTTACTCTGATGAGCTCTGTCACCATCGGTGTGACCAATGGTTGTGTGCAGGGCCACCCGGGGGGGTGGTGGTGGTGGTGGTGGTGGTGTGTGTGTTCTATGAAGAGTGATGAGGCCCGTGTCCCCTCTGCACCTCTCAGAGGACTCGTTCCAGCAGCAGGGCTGAGAAGAAGTGTCCTCATGGAGTAATGGAGCGGGCGGGTGAGCCTGATGGAGGGTGATGGTTGGAGGGATGGCTAACGAGGAAGAAAATAAGCGGAGCAATCTCCCTGCTTCCTTCCGACTTCCTTCCCACTGCCTGACTGACACTGCACTCACTGAGTGACTGTACACACTCAGCCCACTGGACACAGACGTCAGTTCAACGTCTATTTTTGATTTACATTTGGTTGAGTTGTCAACTAACAGCAATTAAACGTTTAATCAACAAAAATTCACCATGCCATTGGATTTAGGTTAAACGTTGGTTGAAAGGGGCCTCTCGAGTGGCGCAGCGGTCTAAAGCACTGTGCTTGAGGTGTCACTACAGCCCCAGGTTTGATCCCAGGCTGTGTCACAGCCAGCCGTGACCGGGGGGACCACAAGAGGCAGCGCACAATTAGCCCGTTGTCCGGGTTAGGGGAGGGTTTGGTCGGCTGGGATTTCCATGTCCATTTCTCCATGTCCCAGCGACTCCTTGTGGTGGGCCGGGTGCCTGCAAGCTGACTTCTGTCGCCAGCTGGACGGTGTTTCCTCACACATTGGTGCGGCTGGCTTCCGGGTTAAACAAGCAGTGTGACTTGGCAGGGTCGTGTTTCGCAGGACGCATGGCTCTCGACCTTCGCCTCTCCTGAGTCCATACAGGAGTTGCAGCGATGGAACAAGACTGTAACTACCAGGTGGGGAGAAAAAGGGGGTAAAAAGTACACAATAATTAATTTTTCAAATCAAATCAGTTTTCCACTGATCCCAACATGTCTGCATGGCACTTAAGGGTACAGAAAGCACCTCCTCCAAACAGCTAGGCTGCCCACAACAGCTGAAACAGAGCAGTACCTAGCCAATTGCTTTGTCCTAGTTTTTCTTTTCAGGCTCAGAATCTAGAGGCCACGCACTGCAAGCCTGTGTATGTGGCCGAGACTGCCAAATATCAGAGCCACCAGCTTGCACCTACACCCGAGACTGTCCAAGCGCCACGAGGAGCTGGTATTTAAGCAGCTTCTAGGCAAAGGCCTGCACCATGTAGCCGTTCAATGAGCAGCCCACTTCCAGAAGGAGCTCCTCCCCCTGGCCTTCCCCCCACAACAACAAAATCTGGTGTATTTGGCCCACAAGACAACACATCATCAAACCAGCGTCCACTTACACAATAATGTTTATGCATGTTTACATTTACATTTAAATAATTTAGCAGACGCTCTTATCCAGAGCGACTTACAAATTGGTGCATTCACCTTATGACATCCAGTGGAACAGCCACTTTACAATAGTACATCTAAATATTTTAAGGGGGGTGAGAAGGATTACTTTATCCTATCCTAAGTATTCCTTAAAGAGGTGGGGTTTCAGGTGTCTCCGGAAGGTGGTGATTGACTCCGCTGTCCTGGCGTCGTGAGGGAGTTTGTTCCACCATTGGGGAGCCAGAGCAGCGAACAGTTTTGACTGGGCTGAGCGGGAACTGTACTTCCTCAGTGGTAGGGAGGCGAGCAGGCCAGAGGTGGATGAACGCAGTGCCCTTATTTGGGTGTAGGGCCTGATCAGAGCCTGGAGGTACTGAGGTGCCGTTCCCCTCACAGCTCCGTAGGCAAGCACCATGGTCTTGTAGCGGATGCGAGCTTCAACTGGAAGTCAGTGGAGAGAGCGGAGGAGCGGGGTGACATGTGTGCTGTTGATGAGACTACTTGTTTCACCTCGCTGGCTATCAGGTTGACAAGGCGGTCATGTCTAGCAATGTACAAATCCTTTTATGAACAGCAGCCATTCACTGCTGTCCATTCATGGGCAATGGACTCCATTACATTTGACTTATGTAGAATACAAAATGGGGCATGGTTCGCAGGGTGCCAGAGTGCTAGATATTGTGTTGGTAACTTGCAGCCTCTACTTAACAGTAAAAGTGAGAATGTCCTCACCAACGGCAGCATTCTGGCACATGGAATGGGAGACTGGGTGGTCAGCACAGTCTAGAGCAGCAGTTTCCCCTGCAGCCTCAGGCCAGTCCAGTGTTGCAGTAGCTACATCCATCTGATACCAAGGAGTGTTGTCCTGGATGAGATGTTCCACCATGGGTGACAGAAGGCTACACACACTTTGACTGACAGCCACAGAACAATTATTTCCCTTAACGCCTCAGTGAAAGAGAGAGTGGATAGAGCTTTGTGATATCCTCTTTCTAGCACACGATCAAGGTCCGTTCTAACGAGTTTGGGATTTTACAAAGCTACTAGATATCAGAACCTTACATTTGGATAGTGCTAGGTCTCTCTGTACACTTGCCAAATGTAAAATGTAACCTTGCAAACGTTCAATTCCAAGTCAAATCAATAGTTTGGGGGTTAGGGAATGACCTTTTTAAAGAACAGTGCAACTCCAGTTAAAGTTTCCTATGATTGGATGATTGAATCCATAGCCACTGTTTGTGTGGAGGTGAGTCTGCTCACTGGAACATGTGACAGGTGATTAGTTAAATGTTTGTCTCAGGGTGATTTCGAGCCTATTGAACAGCAGCCAGTTTCATAAGTACTCTGTCTCTGTCACACACAGAGACCCACAGGCACAAAGCAAGGAGCCACAGGTACTGCAGGGAGATGTACTTCCTGTCCCGTTGTCATTCCCCAAGGGGGACATTCTCAGCCAGCAGTCAGTCTGTTATGCCTTTTTTACTTACTTAACTACATTCTTTTTCTACTTCTCTACTTCCTTTTTTTCTATTCTGGACTTGTCAGAGGAAATCATTGAGATGCCTCAATTGTGTGTATGTGTGTGTTTGGCTTATGTGCACGTGTGATGAACCCCCATGCAGAGGGACATGTGTGGCTCTGAAGAAGCAGATGGACAGTCTCACAGCTAGTCAGGCTGATCTGCATGCCTGTACTGTGTTGTGATGTAATAGTTGTGTGTGTCCTGTGGTGCGCTGCCATCTGTCTCTGGTCTCTGTGCCATGCTGGGCAGGCACTGGTTAGTGGAGAGGGAACCACTACTGCTGGGCAGCACTAACTCCCACAGTCAGAGGGAGACGTCACCTTGCAAGGTTTCCAGCTTAAACACGCACACAGACACGGGTCCCGCCGTTTCCGAGACCCGGTACTTTTTGTTATTTTAATGAACAAAAATAAATAAAATTGGTGTCCACATTTTACATTTTCTACAACCAACAACACGAGGAATCAACAGCAAAAACCCCATTATGGAATAGTTGACTTATTCAATTGTTCAGCCTGTCGCAGTCTATGCTACAAAATTATATTCCTCTCGAGGCACATTCAAATTGCGAGTGGTGCACAGGGGGAGAGAGATGCGAGCCCAGTCATTGTAGCCTAATATTCTTAATGCAGTCGCGGGAAAACACACCAGTGCATTCTAGCAACCAAACCGTTATGAAACTTTTATTCAAACAAATAAGTCTCACACAGCAAATTAGCGATTCATTTTTTTGTTGACCAAATTCCACACTCATTAACCCACATCCAAATGCCTCACTTTGGTCTTATTTTTCGTGCACAGATTTTGGGCAGAGTAAGCCCTCTTGCTTAGCCTCTTCCTCTCTGATTATATTCACAGTACATGATCCCTGGTTGGCTGAGTGCCAGTGGATCGTTTTCTTGTGGGCATTCAAGTCATCAGTGTTACTATAACAAGTAACAAGATAACTCTATAAACATTAGGCTAAGTGATCTAGCTAATGAGGAGCCCAATAGGGTAAATGCAGATGGGCAACCCTCAGCCTATTTATTTATAGCCACTATGCTGAATCAGCCTGATAATATTGACCAATATGTTATATTGGGCTCATTTCTCACCCCTAAACTAGGGACCCCCCCCCCCCCCCCCCCACCTCCCAAATGAACCACTACACATACGCACGCAATCAAATTTTGCCCCTTCTCAATTTATATTAAAGTACCCTCACTCCTGTTCTCAATTTTAGTGCTTTAATGAAAGACCATCATGCTCAGTGTGTAACATGCATGTAGCCAGTACTTACAGCTGGGGAGGCAGCCATCCAGAGTCAGTAGGGAGCTGTATGTCAGGAGTGGAGACCACTGGGGAGGCAGCCATCCAGAGTCAGTAGGGAGCTGTGTGTCAGGAGTGGAGACCACTGGGGAGGCAGCCATCCAGAGTCTGTAGGGAGCTGTGTGTCAGGAGTGGAGACCACTGGGGAGGCAGCCATCCAGAGTCGTTAGGGAGCTGTGGGTCAGGAGTGGAGACCACTGGGGAGGCAGCCATCCAGAGTCAGTAGGGAGCTGTGTGTCAGGAGTGGAGACCACTGGGGAGGCAGCCATCCAGAGTCGGTAGGGAGCTGTGTGTCAGGAGTGGAGACCACTGGGGAGGTAGCCATCCAGAGTCTGTCAAGAGTGGAGACCACTGGGGAGGCAGCCATCCAGAGTCGGTAGGGAGCTGTGTGTCGAGTGGAGACCACTGGGGAGGCAGCCATCCAGAGTCTGTAGGGAGCTGTGTGTCAGGAGTGGAGACCACTGGGGAGGCAGCCATCCAGAGTCTGTAGGGAGCTGTGTGTCAGGAGTGGAGACCACTGGGGAGGCAGCCATCCAGAGTCGTTAGGGAGCTGTGGGTCAGGAGTGGAGACCACTGGGGAGGCAGCCATCCAGAGTCAGTAGGGAGCTGTGTGTCAGGAGTGGAGACCACTGGGGAGGCAGCCATCCAGAGTCGGTAGGGAGCTGTGTGTCAGGAGTGGAGACCACTGGGGAGGTAGCCATCCAGAGTCTGTCAGGAGTGGAGACCACTGGGGAGGCAGCCATCCAGAGTCGGTAGGGAGCTGTGTGTCGAGTGGAGACCACTGGGGAGGCAGCCATCCAGAGTCGGTAGGGAGCTGTGTGTCAGGAGTGGAGACCACTGGGGAGGCAGCCATCCAGAGTCGGTAGGGAGCTGTGTGTCAGGAGTGGAGACCACTGGGGAGGCAGCCATCCAGAGTCGGTAGGGAGCTGTGTGTCAGGAGTGGAGACCACTGGGGAGGCAGCCATCCAGAGTCGGTAGGGAGCTGTGTGTCAGGAGTGGAGACCACTGGGGAGGCAGCCATCCAGAGTCGGTAGGGAGCTGTGTGTCAGGAGTGGAGACCACTGGGGAGGCAGCCATCCAGAGTCGGTAGGGAGCTGTGTGTCAGGAGTGGAGACCACTGGGGAGGCAGCCATCCAGAGTCGGTAGGGGGCTGTGTGTCAGGAGTGGAGACCACTGGGGAGCTGGTGATTGAATAACACTGATAGAATAGCACACCATCTCCGGCTCAGAGGTCGAGAGGAGAGAGAGGAAGTGAGAGAGCGAGTCTACAGTGTAGACTAGTATTAGCACAGGTGACAATGTACAATGATACACTTTTTTTCTAGATACAGTAGTGTGTCAGCGTTATGTGTGAAGCACCTTGTCAAGGACGGCTTGCTAGGGAAGAGGTAGAAGATGCCAAAAAACTGTACTCCAACCTGGCTCTGTCCAACCTCTCTGTGCGCCAAATTACCTCTCTTTCCACTGAATGGGGCCATTGTGCATGGGGTTTGTGGGAATGGTCTGGTAATGGCCTGGTGTACTGTACCCCTGATTTGAAACCTGATCCAGCTGTCCTGGAGATGTGATTTTATATAATTAATGAGAAACCATTTGATTCCATATTACTTTTTTTTCTCCATTGAGCAAAAAAACAACTGCTGAAACAGTGCGCTAATGTACGAATGTGACATTTGCGACATCAACGTTTACAAGAGTGTATTCATTATGGTTAATGCTCTTCTAATACCACTGTAATCAAGCAGTGTAACACTCGCTACAGCAGCTGGGAAATGTCAGAATGTAATTGCTACTTATTGACCCTAGTCTAACAATGGGAGTATTTAGTGGAGTTTGCAGGGTTTTAAAAGTTCTCTGTCGTGGATATGGTCTAACGAAGTTCTTGGTCAAGCATTGACCATATAATTTTAAGCCCCATAACAATCATAAATAATGGATACAACATTATGTTAGTCAGTTGTGATAATGGGAATGATGACTGTTATGTTTTCCATGTGCTTTCAGGTTGTGTGGGGGGAGGAAGTTGTGAAGTCACGCGGAGGAGAAGCAGTTACTGTTGGGTTACAGACCCGGAGTAATGCTTGGCTCGGCACACCAGAAGGAACCAAGCCTTCTTTCAGAGGTCCTCTTCTTCCACACAGTCATACCCTACCAGTGACTGTGCAAATCCATTCACAGACGGACACAGAACTTAACAAAATCTCTTGTACCCTATATTTGAAAAGGAGTTTTCAATCCTAAAAGTACACAATCTATCGGATGACTGCATGGTGAAAGTGTTACCTTGTTAGACACCCACAGGGCTATAGACAGAGGCTCTACTTATCAAACCCACTCACTGTTCCTACCCTGGAGAAAAAGGCTGATTTAGCATCTAACGCTAGCATCTAACGCTAGCATCTAACGCTAGCATCTAACGCTAGCATCTAACGCTAGCATCTAACGCTAGCATCTAACGCTAGCATCTAACGCTAGCATCTAACGCTAGCATCTAACGCTAGCCCGATGTGCTGCGTGTTGCTTTCACATTCAGCGCCATTGATCCACTGACCGCCCTGTAATTTGATTAGCATTCTAGCCTGCCTTATTATTTTAAAAACACACACACACAGGCAACCCTCCAAATGACACTGTTTTCACAAATATTATTGGCCCTGTTGACCATGAGGCACATGCTGCTGTCAGCTCATGCAATCACCATCCACTACAGACAACACCTGGCTATTAGCCCCCATTGAGAGTACTACTACACTTCTCTGTGTTGTACTGCTATGTTTATTCACTCTGGCAGGTGCTAGTGTCATGTCCTATTTGTCCGGGCGGCTGTCTGTGTGAATGGATACGACAGGGTTATGATGAACACGTGCTGTTGTCGTCTTCTACTGCCTACGGTTGAGTCACTGTGAGGGGAAGAGATCCTAGGTCTGATCATACTGTTTGTCTATCACCCTGTCAGAAGGGATCAAGACCAAATCTCTCTTGAAGTAGACACTTCATCTCAAAGAGACTAACATCTCAAAGGATAAACAAAGGCTGTCTAGAACACATCAGTCTGTCCAACCGTCTGTCTGGTTGTACCCCCAACTGTGGCCCACCTCTTGCCCGCTCCCCCCACCATCCAGTCTGTGTGTAAGTTCTGCCGACGGGCTGCTTGGAGGATGAGCGATGTCCCCACCCTGGACTATGAGCTGCTGCTGTCCCCTGGGCCATCCCTCCCTGGGCCCCCCAGCAGCCCTGCTCTGGTGGGGGGCGACGCGGAGCAGAGGACGGCCTTTGCCTTCGTGGGGCTCCTCATGCTCTTCCTTGTCTTCCTGCTGGTGCGCTGCTTCCGCATCCTGCTGGACCCCTACAGCCGCATGCCATCCTCCTCCTGGACCGAACACAAGGAGGGCGTAGAGAGGGGGCAGTTTGACTACGCCCTGGTCTAGACCTGGGTCGTGTTCATTAGGCACCAAACGGAAGAAAGGGGACTGAAACAGGGAGGGACTACCCGAACTTGTCCAATAAGAAATGTTGTTTTCATTTTCCGTTGCACAACGTTTCGCTACGGTGTGCCCTAATGAAAACGACCCCGGTAGTGTCTAAAGGGGGCAGTTTGACTGGCCCTCCGGTAGAAACAGAGACCACAGTTGTCAAGACCGGATCCCTCAACACCCAGACCAAGACCTTTGACTACATGCTGCTGCAGAGACCGAGGAAAGATGAGCCGTTTTGACTATATGTTGCCATCAAGGCCCAAAACCAGACCACCGGATTGCTTGAGACCCAGACTGTTACCAAGACTAGACCATTTGAGACCTAGACTTGCAATTCGGAGCCAGAGGTAGAAATGGGTTGTATGTACTGCACTGTTGCCTTAATTTGCTGCATTCCCCTCATAACACTTCCTCCTCATCTTTTAGTCCCTGTAGATTGGCTAATATTATTATTTATTTTTTTTAACCTTTATTTTACTAGGCAAGTCAGTTAAGAACAAATTCTTATTTTCAATGACTGCCTAGGAACAGTGGATTAACTGCCTGTTCCTTCCGGTTACTAGTCCAATGCTTTAACTACTAGGCTACCCTGCCGCCCCATATATGCAGGGGAGTGCTGACAAAGCCATTACAAACACAATGGGATTTCAAACAAGATCCTTCCAGATGAAACGTATAGGCTATATCAGAGTAGCTTTCAATATTTACATCACACCTGTTTCTGTACCTCCCAGTTCATGATTTGTTACAGTATATTTGACAGTCGTGACCTTTTTTTAAATATTGATTGTCCTCTGACAAATGATCAATTGTATTTTTCCCTCATAGATTTACGACTGGGTTGAGATGCATTCCGCCCTTTTAAGAATCCAGACTGGTGATTTGTCTTCAAAGGAACATTAGTAGTGTGTTTTGTGTTGGTAGAACTGAAACAAAGCCATATCTATAATATATATGTACACATACATACATGTTGTTTGGTTGCCCTGTCAGCTTTAACCACCTTGCCAAGCTTAGTGAAAACATGCACTCTACAACTGCGACTTTTAGACCAGAAATGCTTTATTTTTGTATTCCAACTAAAGTTTGGATGTTTTCTCTGATTTGTAGCACTCTCAATCTTGTCTTTGGTCTGTGATTCTTGAGTTAGCCTAGCTACACAACGAAACATGATATGCTTCCATATACGAAGCACTGCAGCAATTTTTCAACTCGCCTCTACTTAGCGATATTTTCTTTGGTCTCGATTTGGAAGAAACACGTCTCTTATAAATGTCTGTGTTCAGTTGTAGGTGGTACTCCGAAAAACAGAATTCAGAAAAATATTACATCCACTTTTTCCACTGCATGAGGTTTCTCGCCATGTTAGCTGCCGCACATCTCGCATTTCCCAACATCTTTGCTGGAACTAGTCAATGCTCTTCACACAGTACGACCAAAACAAAGATCTACACACATGCAAGAGGCATTTCTCACTCAGAGCCATAGCTACAATATTTTTGAATTGGATTTTTATTTATTTTTAACTCATTCGGGGTCTCAACTTACTGTTGAGTTAGAATAGTAGAATACACAAGGTGCAATTTCTAAACTTGGTTGTGCTTCAGCAGTTTTACTCGTTATCTGTCCCTCAATTAGCCCAAGTCAGTTAACATGTTTTAAATTTCTAAATTAGTCTTGCTAGTTATTTTATCATGGCTGAATTAGCATGCCTAGGGACCCTGACCTCCAGGGGGAGCCATTTGATTTTGTTAGTCACTCTCACCCAGATATCATGTTAACGTGGCGAAATGTGTAGAATTGCAGGGAATTATCTTTAAAACTGCAAACATTTCTCCCCACCCCATGGCAAAATGTGTAGAATTGCAGGAAATTAGATGTAAAACTGTAAGAATAACAATCTTATTTGTTTACCTTTTTAAATCAAATATTTGTTCTGCTAACAGATCCCTCTACATAATAAATTATAGTTTTTAAACCCAGCGCTGAGTTAATGTGTAGCGGCTAATTGTATACTGTATGTGAATGAAGCTACAGCAACCAATGTGATAATGTCCGGGGTCATTTTTACTTGTTTTCGCTGTTCTCCAAATAGCATCTATAAAAATGCAGTAAATTAGCTTCAACGTTGTTAAACCCAGAGCAGACAGCTTTGCTTGCGTTTAAGATTTGTAAGTAGATATTTTTCACAACTGCTTTGTTTTTGCAACGCAGGGTTTAATTTTGTGAAATAAAAATGTGTTTTTCTTCAATTTCTGTTTCCAGTGTGGGAGTGTATTCCTCTTCCTGTAAAATCAATAAAGCATTTCACCACATTACTCCACTTTTAATCACTTTAACGAAGCACCAATGGGTAATTTACAGGGCAGGAAAATGAAACTCCAAGACAATCCTTTAAAAATATAACCCACAATACTTTTATTGCCATTTATGTCACTGACAAAAGTTTACAAAATAATGAGAATCATCCAAATGTCATAGATTGCAAATGTCCATCCAATAGATGATAAATCTTGGGTGGATGGATTTTGTCCCAGCATAAAATAAAGAGATTTGAAAATTGGAAAAGACTAGTTTGTGAGGGATGTTCAGTTTTGCCCCAGATCGAGTAATAGTTTAATGATTCTTATTGAAACCATCAGCTGGTTTCTGAGAGATCTATAGGCGTTGAGTCTACATTCTCTTACCCCCCCCCCTAAAAACCTCTGAAGATCTAACATTTGAGTTCTTTACTCCCTCAAATTCAAATGAGCATTGACCGATGGGGTGTTGATAACAGTGAAGTTCAAGGTTGCCGCTGAAGCCGAGATACAGTATGCACACGCACATTCTTTCCTTAACATAGTGGCAAATAAAATAACAAACCAGATACAAAGTTCCCATGTTAAATGTTTGATGCATAAATATAGCCCAGGCTGTGGGGACAGTGCAGTAACCTTGCATGTTCAGAGAGCAAAATCATAGTTGAGCACCAGAGATCGGTTACTAAACAAGAGACACTCACTGCCAGTGTGAGATGGCCACGTTGAGTTTGCGTTGATCCTATAAGCTTGTTACAGTGTCAACTTCACAATACTGAGACCTACTGTAGTGAGAATGTTACCGTAGCTGTGTGTTTTGGTCACTGACACTCAATCTAGCCTGGTCTGAGATCGGTTTGTGCCGTCTTGCCAACGCCTATGGTCCGTTGCACAAACATATCAGGTACCAGGCTGCTGGAACTCTGCACCCACTAACCGACGGCATTATGAGCTCAGAGACTACAGTATGAGCTGAGTAGGACAATGATAGGTAAACAGGGGTACTTAATTAAGGCCATGTTCTAATCTACTGCATGATCACAAAATGGATGCCACTTTAGGATTTGATTTGATCTTTTTTTTCTGAGCAGAACAAAGTCACCAGCACTTTAAGGACTTCAACCGTGGGTTTACAATAAGTATTTGGTTTGGGCAGCCTTGACGCTTTAAAAAAACAACAAAAACATCTACATTTCACTTAAAAATATACAATTACATTTTCAAGAAGCAAGATAATATTGGTTCTCAGCATTAAGACATTACGAAAGACAGACAAACACAAAACAGAAAAAAAACCTAGTAAAAATGTCACTTTTTTTTCCGCAATCAAGATTCAAGACCGCAATCTTTTTTTTGTACAGCGTAAGAGGGAAGTAATTTAGCACCTTTTTCTCGCTGAGAGAAAAACAAAAACAAAGTATGCCCTGATGGATGCTTGTTTTCAGTAAGGTTCAGAGTTCACCTGTGTGTGTGTGTGTGTTGTATATGTGTGTGCATTTATGTGTTCTGTAAAAATCTCAAACGTTAACTGTCTGTTTGCAGTAGCGTTGTCATGTACCATTGAGGTCGTTACAGTATCTTTCATCCCCAGCTAAGTTTCTCTATGGGCAGCAGATGGTTTCAGCTGTCCAAGAGTTCTCACTGCCAGTCAGAATGTCAACTCTCACAAAAGCTGAATCCCTCAGGACCTGTTTGCTGGATTTTGAAGCAAATCTCCCCTGATTAAATTCAATGAGCAGTTTCAGTGCATGATAATAAAACTGCAGTACAATGTCCTGGCAGCCTATTGGAGAGAGGACCTAAGGCGTTGCCCCTAACCACAGAGCTAGGATCAGATTATCCTACCTCAATCCTAACCTCAACCATTTAGGAGATAAAACAAGATCTGAATCTGGAACAGTGATTAGAGGCGACTTCTACCTCTGTCTCTGGACATGGCTCATGCTGAGGGACAGTGTGGCCCTCTCCTGGCCAGCGGAGGCATTACAACAGCGCTAATGTATGGTGAGTGGAGGAGATGAGTGAGAATAATTGAGGTAACAGAACACCGGCCGGTAGCACACGGCATCACACCAGAGAGTCCCTGCTTACCACTGCTTTACATGAAAGCATGATTATAAACAGTATAAAGCCGGTGTTTTACTCCTAGAATTGATACTATGCATGATGACCAACTCTCCATTACATTAGTGTTAAACCTGACATGTTGCGCAAATGTTGCAGTCCTTCTTGTGAACATTTTTTTAACACTACAATACATTAACTGACACGCTAGAATACTGAGTAGGGTGAAGCATGACCTCTAACCCCAGTGTTGTGATTTCACAGAGATTACAGACAGGCGAGGGACTGCTTGGACCACCATTCACCAACACACACCCCTATTTGTCTCCTAGCAAATCAGTGGTTCTTTCATTTCCACTTCACCATAAGAAGATTGTCCTACACAAACTCAACAGTAAAATACTTCTCCCTTATACTTTATAACACTTTCTTTACCATTTCAAACATGTTCTGCTTTTTGTGCATCTCCTTCCATTTCCACTTATCCCAGTGCTTCATGGATTCTCGTCAGCCATTTTGTGTGTAAAATCTAAAATGGCAGGGGTTTGTGGTCCAAACACGGCATACCTTTCTGTAATCTCCTCCACTCCTTCTCCAAGTGGAATAGGAGGGGTGGGTCGGGGGGGAGGTAAAAAAAAAAGAAGAACATTGACAATTAAAAAGTGGTTGGGCTGGTTGACTCAGTCTTTCAAAGCCCCCTACCCCGATTGGTTGGGGATGGTCCTGGGGTTAAGGTCAAGGGTCAGAGGGGTCATTATAAAGTCAGTCCAGGGGCTGAAAGGGAAGAAAGTAGGGAGCCTAGGGAGGGTTGGAGCGCTTGCAGCTCAGTGCAGGTGGATGTGCAGCTTGATGCGCAGGGCGTCTCCTATCTCTCCCAGCAGGTAGTCGCTGTCGTGTTCCTCCTCCAGCTGTCGGAGGCGCCGCGGCCCGAACAGGGGCAGACTAGCGATCTCCAGGCGGTAGGAGCCAGGGGGAGGCGACTTCCTGCCCAACCTCAGCACGCTCTTCCCGTCGCGGCGCTCCAGCAGGCGAAAGTGCTCGCCCTGGTTGCCGTGGGTGATGACGTAGCGCACATGGTGCTCCAGGGGCTCCAGGGCCGGCAGCAGCTCCAGCAGGGGCTCCTTGTTGAGCAGCGAGGCCAGGCTCAGGTTCATGGGGATGGACTCCTGGGTGTCCACGCTGGCCATGCTCACCTCCTGGAGAGACGAGGGAGGAGAGGGTCAGCACATAGCGACATAACAACAACATACAAATACACACAACTGGTAGACGTTTAGAACCAGTAGATGTAAGAACGAATGGGAGTAGAGACAGCACCTTGAGGTCGTTGTCCCCAGCAGCGTGACGTCTGTGTCGTCCCTTCTTGCCGACGTCTCCGTTGATCTTACATTCGTAGCAGGCCTCTGGAGACAGACTGTCCTCATCGTCTCCCTCGGAGCTATACTGATCCTGGAAGCCCTGGCCCGTTATACAATGACTGGGGAGTCAACAGAGAGATACAGACGTCAGGGCATACTACTCACATTTATAAACCGTGTGGTTCGAGCCCTGAATGCTGATTGGCTGAAAGCCATGGAATATCAGACCGTATACCACGGGTATGACCAAAAAGTATTTTTTTTATTGTTCCAATTACGTTGGTAACCAGTTTATAATAGCAATAAGCCACCTCGGGGGGAGGTGTGGTATATGGCCAATATACCACGGCTGAGGGCTGTATCCAGACACTCCATGTTGCGTCGTGCATAAGAACAGCCCTTAGCCATGGCATGTTGGCCATATACCACACACCTCCTCAGGCCTTATTGCTTAATTATAACACAGGGAGATAGTCTTTCTTGTGGAGATAATAAGAGTTAGACCGCTGGTACAGTGCTGTGTGGTATGAGGGTGTTGTTCCCACTGGTTTCAAATACATTTTTGTGCTGCGACCAACCTAAAGCTTTTGAAGTCTTTTTGAAATAAAAAATAAATACATATCTTGACACAATAAGTGATTAAAAAACCAACGCTTGTAACCAAGACGCTGCTTTGAGCCATTAACCCGTAAGAAATCAGCCCATCAGTGGGTACGCCTGACACCATTTGGGAAACCACTCACCCCTGTCCAGCACACTCACCCCTGTCCAGCCCACTCACCCCTGTTCAGCACACTCACCCCTGTCCAGCCCACTCACCCCTGTCCAGCCCACTCACCCCTGTCCAGCCCACTCACCCCTGTCCAGCCCACTCACCCCTGTCCAGCCCACTCACCCATGTCCAGCCCACTCACCCCTGTCCAGCCCACTCACCCCTGTCCAGCCCACTCACCCCTGTCCAGCCCACTCACCCCTGTCCAGCCCACTCACCCCTGTCCAGCCCTGTAGTAACCTCCAGGACAGCCACACAGGTATCCTCCGTCTGTGTTGGAGCAGCCGAAGCTGCAGGGGTTACTGCCCATGGAACACTCATTGACATCCTGGCAGCCGCCCCCTCCCTGTTCAAAGTCAAAGCCGGACGGACACAAACACTTAAAGCTGCCCAGGGTGTTGTAGCAGGAGGCCGAGCCACACACAGACGCACCCGAACACTCATTCTCATCTACAGGAAGGGGAGGGAGGGAGAGAGAGAGAGATGAGTAAAACACCAACCTAAGCACATTGTGCACAGATCACATTTTGTTCTACCTTTCATTTGTCTTTCTCATTGACGCGGACACTTGGTAAGTTAGGTCCTGAGTCTCCATTGAGGATATGACACACAGAGCACAGAGCCTATGTCCTCAATAACGGTCAGTGACATATCTCGTGGCCGTATGCACCGCTTGAATCAAAATGGGTTTAAGTAAGTGACTGGTGCGTGTCTGTCCCACTCACCCACACACTGGTTCCACTGGTAGTGTTGTACATAGCCCTGAGGACAGCCACAGCGGAAACCTCCCATCATGTTCTGACACCCGTGCTGACAGCGATGGTTACTGCCACACTCATCCACGTCTGAAAGAGAAGTCACAGACATGAGAAAATACATTTTTTGGGGGGCAAAAACTAGCAAAAGTGGGTGGTGTGTTATGCGTGTGTGCTTATGACGGGGAGCGGTGTGTGTCTGTGTGTGTGCGCGTCAGGTCCTCACCTTCACACTCCAGGCCAGTGGTGTCCAGAGAGAAGCCTTTCCCACAGTCACAGTTGAAGCTGCCGGGAGTGTTGACACAGGAAGCCCTGGAGCCACACACACTGTTCTGCCCATTACACTCATTGTTGTCTGCGAGAGATGAAGATACACATTCCTGAGATTTCGTTCAAAACCATTCAACCACCCAGTTTTAAGTCTAAAGAGTTCTTGGACGTTTCTAGGAAGTAGAATTGTCCTAAACAAAGTGTGTATCTTGCTCATGGCCCCTCACCGATGCAGGCGGTTTGGTGCTGGGTGAAGCCTGCAGGACACTTGCAGGTGAAACCGCCGATGGTGTTGACACACAGGAACTGACAGTTGTGCTGCTTGGTGGAACACTCATCCAGATCTGGAGTAGAAATATGGATTTGTTGATAAACGGCGAAGAAAGCAAGTATACTGGATGTAATTGAAAGTACCAGTTGGCATGTTAGACAATTCAGACAGAGGGATCATGTGGAAATGGGAACTCGTGTTTCAGTATTTATCAGACTGGTCTTGAAGGCTGTGCGTGTGGCCAGGAGCAGGGTCCCCCCACCTTTGCAGGTCTTTCCGTCAGGCTGCATAGTGTATCCTCTGGGGCAGGAGCACAGGTAGCTGCCCTCTGTGTTCTTACACAGGAAGTTACAGGGCTTGGGAGACGCGGAACACTCATCCATATCTGAAACGCCACAGACAGTGGTGAGTAATAAGGTCAGAATGAGAGCAATTTCTACCCCGCAGCCAGGACGGTTTGGTCCAAGGCTCGGTAAGAGAGAGATGGGTCATACCAATGCAGGAGGTGCTGGTGAAGTCGGTGGTATAACCCACGTTGCAGTGGCAGCGGAACGATCCGATGGTGTTGATGCACTGGCCGTTCTTACACAGGTCTGGCATCACCGTGCACTCATTGATGTCTGTAACAACAGCGGGCGGGGGTGTCAGATACACACACACACACACACAGCCCTCGTACCTCTCTCACCCCGTCCTCCGTTACCATCTCCTCTCCCCCTCCCTCAAACCCCGTCTCACGTCCTCTCCTCTAGCTAACCTCTGCCGTCGGTGGTGTACCCGGGTCCCAGTGGGCACATCCTCTTGTACTGCACGGTGCCAGGCAGTGGGCAGAGCTCACACTGGGGTCCCCAGCCGCGCCCAAGATTGCAGCAGCACTCCGATTTGGTGACACTGTTCCTGTTGGTGGAGCCCTGCTGACACATAGTCTGGAGCACCTCGGTGAAACAGAAGCCCTGTCGGTTATCTGTAGGGGTGGAGGGAGGGGAGAGAAGGACAGGGGGAGGGAGGGAGAGATGAGTCCGCAATTTACAGGAGCCGCATAATCAAGTATGTGTGGGGAAGGGGTGATACAGTCTTTCATGCTTTGGTTTTGATGCGGCTGCATTGACATTGCGTGGATGGGTTGTGCACCCTTCTGCAGAGTCCTCTGAGGTGATATTCTCACCGATACAGTCCGTTCCGGTGGAGCTGGGCTGGAAGCCCTCGTTGCACACACAGCGGTAGCTGCCCACTGTGTTCTCACAGCGCCCGTTCTTACAGACGCCAGGCTTCGCGCGACACTCATTCAGGTCTGCCAGGGGGAGGAGGATGAGAGGAAAAGGAGGAGCGGACGAAGGAGAAGATGGGAAAAGATGAGAGTTTAGAACAGTGTGACATAAAATGGAATCACTTTCAAGAAGTGATTTCTCTCCTGCAGTGTGTGTGTATTTGTTTGCGTGTCTGGGTGTGTGTATTAGTCATTGAGAGAGAGAGTGTGTGTGTGTGTGTGTGTGTGTGTGTGTGTGTGTGTGTGTGTGTGTGTGTGTGTGTGTGTGTGTGTGTGTGTGTGTGTGTGTGTGTGTGTGTGTGTGTGTGTGTGTGTGTGTGTGTGTGTGTGTGTGTGTGACTCACCCATGCAGCCATCTCCGTCAGGTCTGTGCTGCATGCCAGGGGGGCAGACACACATGAAAGTGCCAATCAGGTTCTTACAGGACATGCCCTTGGACTCACAGTCATCCAGCCCCTCCGAACACTCATCCTGGTCTGGAGAGAGAGAGAGGGAGAGGGAGAGGGGAGGGAGAGAGGGAGGGTGGGAGGGACGGAGAGAGGGGAGGGAGAGAGAGAAAGCAAGTTAGAGAGGGAGACGAGGAGAGGAAATGTTTAAAGCAAAATAGACAAAGATGTCTACTGATCCATTTGACCAATAAGAAGCGGGAAAAAACAAATGACTAAAACAGATGAATGATTATACTGTAACGTACAGTATGTTCATAATCCAGCCATGAATCAAGTTCACTGTAAAACTGCCATCTCTAAAGCATGACCATAGAAAACCAGCCGGGTGAATTTACGATGATAAACTAACTTCACTTTAACACAGCTGTATAATAGCTACCCCACATGGCTTAGTCTTACTCAGGGTTTTCCTATGACTGCTGATAGAGAGAGAGAGAGAGAGAGAGAGAGAGAGAGAGAGAGAGAGAGAGAGAGAGAGAGAGAGAGAGAGAGAGAGAGAGAGAGAGAGAGAGAGAGAGAGAGAGAGAGAGAGAGAGAGAGAAAGAGAGACACAGAGAGAGACAGAGACTCCTGTGTGGAGGGAGGTTATGCCGCGTCCCCTCACCTCTGCACATGCGGTGGTCGTCTCGCAGCACGTAGCCCGAGGGACACATGCACTCGTAGGAACCAAAAGTATTGACACAGCGGAAGGCACACAGCAGGGGGTTCAGAGAGCACTCATTGATATCTGGGGAGAGAGAGATGAGTACATGAGCATTCTGTCATACAAGAATAATTGTACAATCGGACGGTATATCATCATAAGCGTTTGTAATTTCCCAGGTGAAAGGTCACGGGTGTGTGTTTGTATGATGTTACATACCTTCACAGGTCATCATGGAGCCAGGTTCGAAGCCTTCATGACAGGAGCACTCAAAGCCTCCCACCACATTAGTACAGGTCCCGTTACCACAGGGGTTTCCTATAGAGCACTCATCAGTGTCTGAGGAGGGGGATGAGGGAGAGGAGGGAGGAGGGGAAGGGTGATCATGTAAATGAATTTGTCTTCAGGTATGTTGACTTCTGACAAGAATGTAATCTTGAAGGAAAGTAAATCTAATCCTCCTCATCATCATTATCACCACCAATAGGGGTCAGCTCACCAACACAGTTGACCCCAGTATAGTCCAGGTTGTAGCCAAAGGGACACTCGCAGCGGAACGATCCGTCTGTGTTGATACAGACACCGTTCACACAGACGCCTGGGTTGTCCAGACACTCGTTCATATCTACAGAAAGACAGATGAGGACAGTTTATTGTCCAGACACTCGTTCATATCTACAGAAAGACAGATGAGGACAATTTATTGTCCAGACACTCGTTCATGTCTACAGAAAGACAGATGAGGACAGTTTATTGTCCAGACACTCGTTCATGTCTACAGAAAGACAGACGAGGACAGTTTATTGTCCAGACACTCGTTCACATCTACAGAAAGACAGATGAGGACAGTTTATTGTCCAGACACTCGTTCACGTCTACAGAAAGACAGATGAGGACAGTTTATTGTCCAGACACTCGTTCATGTCTACAGAAAGACAGATGAGGACAGTTTATTGTCCAGACACTCGTTCACATCTACAGAAAGACAGATGAGGACAGTTTATTGTCCAGACACTCGTTCATGTCTACAGGAAGACAGATGAGGACAGTTTATTGTCCAGACACTCGTTCATATCTACAGAAAGACAGATGAGGACAGTTTATTGTCCAGACACTCGTTCATGTCTACAGAAAGACAGATGAGGACAGTTTATTGTCCAGACACTCGTTCATGTCTACAGAAAGACAGATGAGGACAGTTTATTGTCCAGACACTCGTTCATATCTACAGAATGACAGATGAGGACAGTTTATTTTCCAGACACTCGTTCATGTCTACAGAAAGACAGATGAGGACAGTTTATTGTCCAGACACTCGTTCATGTCTACAGAAAGACAGATGAGGACAGTTTATTGTCCAGACACTCGTTCATGTCTACAGAAAGACAGATGAGGACAGTTTATTGTCCAGACACTCGTTCATATCTACAGAGAGACAGATGAGGACAGTTTATTGTCCAGACACTCGTTCATATCTACAGAAAGACAGATGAGGACAGTTTATTGTCCAGACATTCGTTCATATCTACAGAAAGACAGATGAGGACAGTTTATTGTCCAGACACTAGTTCATATCTACAGAAAGACAGATGAGGACAGTTTATTGTCCAGACACTCGTTCATATCTACAGAAAGACAGATGAGGACAGTTTATTGTCCAGACACTCGTTCATATCTACAGAAAGACAGATGAGGACAGTTTATTGTCCAGACACTCGTTCATGTCTACAGAAAGACAGATGAGGACAGTTTATTGTCCAGACACTCGTTCATGTCTACAGAAAGACAGATGAGGACAGTTTATTGTCCAGACACTCGTTCATATCTACAGAAAGACAGATGAGGACAGTTTATTGGCCAGACACTCGTTCATGTCTACAGAAAGACAGATGAGGACAGTTTATTGTCCAGACACTCGTTCATGTCTACAGAAAGACAGATGAGGACAGTTTATTGTCCAGACACTCGTTCATGTCTACAGAAAGACAGATGAGGACAGTTTATTGTCCAGACACTCGTTCATATCTACAGAAAGACAGATGAGGACAGTTTATTGTCCAGACACTCGTTCATATCTACAGAAAGACAGACGAGGACAGTTTATTGTCCAGACACTTGTTCATGTCTCAAGAAAGACAGATGAGGACAGTTTATTGTCCAGACACTCGTTCATATCTACAGAAAGACAGATGAGGACAGTTTATTGTCCAGACACTCGTTCATATCTACAGAAAGACAGATGAGGACAGTTTATTGTCCAGACATTTTTGACATCTGGTCATCAGAGAGCTGATTCAGTTGAGGGGTTGGTATGTCTGGGGTTTGCCCAGTCGTGCCACTTGTCACTCACCCTCACGGGTTTCCCCAAGTCCAGGCAGGGATCCATGGCCGTAGGGACACAGGCTTTTAAAGGACGCTGGAGACACAAGGAGACGTAAGACGTTAAATGTACACACACTGACAGGACAGGATCCAGTAGGCTTAGTTCTCATCAACTGGCTTGTGTTGAGGAATATGTTATCATAACAAACATTGAATGGAAAAGTACTGGAAGTGAGGTGTGTGTGTGCGGAACGTGTGTGTCGTGCGCGTGACTCACCCTCGCTCTCGTGTGGGCACAGCTCGCACGGGTCTCCCCAGCCCTCGCCTGGCATCTTGCTGCAGCAGCACTTGGCCTTGGTGGTGTTGAAGGCCTTGGGCACAGAACACTTGCCTGACTCGAAGCGGGTGAAACAGAAGCTCTCTCTGGTATCTGTCATACAGAGTGGGTTGGGGGGGGGGGAACACACAGTCAGGTGGATATAGCAGACAATAGACTCCCACTAGTGGGTCTGCTGAGAAGGACAGAGGTGCTGTGATTTCTAACACATCTGTTACTTGGCCATTTAATGACCACTGTAACGTACAGTTCTCTCTCTCTCTCTCTCTCTCTCTCACCCAAACAGCGGCGCCCATTGTCCGACAGGACAAAGCCATTCTGGCAGATACACTGGAAGCTTCCTGGGGTGTTGGTGCACGTGCCAAACTGGCAGATATTGGGCTCCACCTCACACTCGTTGATATCTGGAAGAGAAAGTGAGCGACCGACAGGGCAATAGGGATGAGAGGCAGGAGAAGGAATGAGTGCAAAATCACGGCAAACTCTAAGGCCAGATGGTGCTGCTGCAACAAGGCTATAAGGCTGTTACACAGCGTGTGGTGTGGGTGTGTGTTGGGCCAGAAGGCAGGATCACTGCAGGTCGTTGACACCCTGATGTGTAGGTGGGGGCGTGTGCTGGCTCGATCTTTGTGAGCAGGTGGGATCAGAATGTGCAGAGGTAATGAAGTCATGTTCTCTGTGGTAGCTATTCAGTGTGTGTGTGAACTTGCGTCAAAGTTAATGGTCTCTTTCACCTTCAATAGTTAAGCGCGCGACGGAGTGTGTGTTTGTGTGTGTGTGTGTGTGTAGGGCTCCTACCTATACACTGGTCGTTCTGGACCTCGTATCCAGTTGGGCAGATACAGCGGAACGACCCGTCCAGGTTCTGACAGGTTCCAGGAGAGCAGGTACCAGGAAGACTCACACACTCATTGATATCTGAGGAAGAACATTGTGTGATTATACAGGACGCCTCCATGGAAACACACTATACACCCCAAGACATACATCACACACTTCCAAATACATTGATTTAGCTTGGGGTTTGCACTTTGGGGACCGTTGCATTGGCTCCATTGTACCAGGCTAATTAAATCAAGCAGGATTAAATCAAATATTCGAAAGTATACAACAAATGTACTTGACCCAGGTTTAGAGTTGCTAGGGTGTTGACGTTGCTTACCGACACAGTTCTTTCCGTCCGGGGTGAGTTCGTAGCCATCCTGACAGAGACACTGGAAGGATCCCAGGCTGTTGATACACTGGCCGTTCCTACACACCTGACCCACCAACGCACTGCACTCATCAATGTCTGGAGGGGGACGGGGACGTGGGGAGAGTTCATATTTATTATGCTACTCGAAAGAATCCCTTTTAACATTTCGACTGAACTACTCCTTAACTGTCGCCATGGCGCTATTTTCCAGGATGAGATACCTCGGGATGTCATACGTACGTACCCATGCAGTCATTGTTGTGCGTGAGCTCGAATCCAGGGAAGCAGAGACAGTTGTAGGAGCCCACTGTGTTCTTACAGGTTCCGTTCCCACACGGCTGTCTGTCACACTCGTCGATATCTGAGACGGGAGCGAGACCAGGGTGTGAGACAGAGGTGAGATGATTGAAAAACTAACTGTAGAGTGTCTACTGTGTGGTAAGTCTATGGGAAGTCTATTGAGTTTACTGGGACTCTTTACTCACCCATGCACATTGTCTGGTCGGCGGTGGCCTTGAAGCCGTTGTGGCAGAGACAGCGGTAGCTGCCCTGGGTGTCGATACACTCTCCGTGGCTACACACGTTAGGGATCTCCTGGCACTCGTTGCGGTCTACACACACACAGGGAGAGGAGATACACACCTTTTTAGTTTATTTAAAATAAACGATCTAACCAGGAAGTTCCATTGAGATCATAAATATACACTGAGTACACAAAGTATTTCCATGACATGCTGACCAGGTGAATCCAGGTGAAAGCTATGATCCCTTATTGATGTCACTTGTTAAATCCACTCAGGGTAGATGAAGGGGAGGAGACAGGTTAAAGAAGGAGTTTTAAGCCTTGAGACAATTGAGACATGGATTGTGTGTGTGTGCTATTCAGAGGGTGAATGGGCAAGACAACATATTTAAGTGCCTTTGAACGGGGTATGGTAGTAGGGGAGATGAAATACATTAATATTGATCATCTCAGTGTGTTTTCCCATTGACTAATAAACCATCTAACTCTCAAAACAATTATCTCTCAACAGGGTAACTCACCGTAGTACATTTCACTTATAAACTATCAACATAATCTCATCTCTCCACCCCCCCTTTTGTTCTGAGATGGTAAATCCTCGCGGCCCCGGGGCACAGAGTTGGGACTCACCCACGCAGGCCCCGCTGGGGGACAGCTTGAAGCCTGGTGAGCACTCGCAGCGGTAGCTCCCTGGGATGTTGATACAGTTGGCGTTGCGTTGGCACAGGTTGTCTCCGCTGTTACACTCGTCAATATCTGGAGGGAATGAAAAACAAGAGCGGGCAGCGACCATCAGTCACAGTGGTCATAACTGTCCAGTAAAAGCCCAGTGTGAGGTAATGCAGAGGCTGAGGAGGGCCAAACAGAACAGTGCCAGACTGGCTGGGGTTCAGTTCCTCGGTGCTTTAGCGTGATTTAAGTCCCCTGGACTGGCAGAACCTGGCATTAGGCCCCTACAGGGCCAGTATACTCTGCTGTCTGTCTTCACGATTCATGTGGGAGAGAGAGGGCAACATTAACTTTACTGCTTATTAAGCGTGAGTGTGTGGATGTGCGTGTGTGTGTGTGTTGTGTGCGGGTACATTTGGTTTGAGGGCCACATAAAGTGTGTAGGTATGTGTATATGAGGGAATGTTTACGATCATTTTTTTTATGAGAAGGAAAAAGGTGATGATTGTGTGTGTGTGTGTGTGTGTGTGTGTGTGTGTCTGAGCCTTACCTTCACAGATGAGCAGTATATTGTTGTAGCTGAAGCCCATGGGACATTCGCAGCGGAAGCTTCCTATCTGGTTGATACACACTCCGTTTGCACATATCCCCGGGATCTCTCGACACTCATCAATATCTATAGCGAACAACACAGCAACAGCTCTGTTAGAAGTCATTCGCTCACAACGCTACTCCATAAAGCCACTATATAATAGCACCGTATCATATTTGATTATTATTGTTCTACAGTAGTACCACATAATGATTGTAGTATCTATCGGTTTTGGCAGTTCAGCAGTTTCTGTTCTGAAGAAGCAGTGGGCCAGAATGACCTATTTGACCTACTGATGACCTTACCGATGGGCTTGCCCGTGTGGATGTCTATGATGAACCCAGGAGCCTGGTTTCCACACAGTACCTGGTACTCCGCTGTGGCAGAGAGGACAAAACGACGGCGTGAACTTAGGCACCAAGAACATACCAAATTTCGAGGCTGTCATGAAAGAGTTGGAGGTAGTGTGTCTATGAGTGTGTATATGTGTGTTTATGCGAGTGTGTGTGCGAGTGTCTTATGTTCCAGCTCACAGGTGACAGGGGTAGGGCAGGCTTCACAGGGCTTGTTCCAGGCTTTGCCCACGTTATAGGCACAGCAGCACATCTTCTTGGTCATGTTGAACGACAGCTCGTTCTCACACGTGTCGTTGAAGTTGCGGTAACACACGCTCTTCCTCATGTCTGTGATGTCAGCAGAGACGGGGTTGAGAATGACTCATCATAAATATACAACTCATTGACTGTTTGTAAATTGCTTGTCGTTTGTAAACCGTTACTAAACTGTTTGTATGTTTATTCGCACACGCACACGCACGCATGCACGCACGCACACACACACACACACAAACACTTTGGACACACCTACTTACTTATTCAAGGGGTTTTCTTTATTTTGACTATTTTCTACATTGTAGAATAACAGTGAAGACATCAAAACTATGAAATAACGCATGGAATCATGTAGCAACCAAAACAGTGTTATACAAATCTAAATATATTTTCTATTTTAGATTCTTCAAAGTAGCCACCCTTTGCCTTGATTACAGCTTTGAAGACTTTTGGAATTCTCTAAACCAGCTTCATGAGGTAATCTTCAATTAACATGTTCATTCTCTTTGTTTCTTAATGATTTTGAGCCAATCAGTTGTGTTGTGACACGGTAGGGGTGGTATACAGAAGATAGCCCTATTTGTTAAAATACCAAGTCTATATTATGGCAATAACATCTCAAATAAGCAAAGATAAATGACAGTCTGTCCATCATTACTGTAAGACATGAAGGTCAGTCAATCTGGAAAATTTCAAGAACTTTTCAAGCTTCTTCAAGTGTAGTTGCAAAAACCATCAAGCTCTATGATGAAACTGTCTCTCATGAGGACCGCCACAGGAAAAGAAGATGCAGAGTTACCTCTGCTGCAGAGGATAAGTTCATTAGAGTTACCAGCTTCAGAAATTGCAGCCCAAATAAATGCTTCACAGAGTTCAAGTAACACATCTCAACATCAACTGTTCAGAGGAGACTGTGTGAATCAGGCCTTCATGGTCAAATTGCTTCAAAGAAACCACTACTAAAGGACACCAATAAGAAGCAGAGACTTGCTTGGGCCAAGAAACAAGAGCAATGGACATGAGACTAGGGGAAATCTGTCCTTTGGTCTGATGAGTCCAAATGTACGATTTCTGGTTCCAACCGCCGTGTCTTTGTGAGATGCAGAGTAGGTGAACAGATGATCTCCGCATGTGTGGTTCCCACCGTGAAGCATGGAGGAGGAGGTGTGATGGTGCTTTGCTGGTGACACTGTCTGTGACTTATTTAGAATTCAAGGAACACTTAAACAGCATGGCTACCACAGCATTCTGCAGCGATACGCCATCTCATCTGATTTGCGTTTTATGGGACTATCATTTGTTTTTTCAACTGGGCAAGGACCCAAAACACACCTCCAATCATCTGCCCTCAACCCACACCTCCAATCATCTGCCCTCAACCCAATTGAGATGGTTTGGGATGAGTTGGGCTGCAGAGTGAAGGAAAATCAGCCAACAAGTGCTGAGCATATGTGGGAAGTCCTTCAAGAAAAGCATTCCTCATGAAGCTTGTTGAGAGAATGCCAAGAGTGTGCAAAGCTGTCATCAAGGCAAAGGGTGGCTACTTTGAAGAATCTAACATCTATTTTGATTTGTTTAATACTTTGTTGGTTACTACATGATTCCATATGTGTCATTTGATAGTTTTGATGTCTTCACTATTAAAATAGTAAAAATAAAGAAAAACCCTTGAATGAGTAGGTGTGTCTAAACTTTTGACTGTTTACTGTATATATCATTTAGTAAGTACCACCCAGTGTGGTCTGACTCACCCATGCAGTTGTTTCCTCCGTTGACCTGCATGTACTCAGGAGGACACACGCAGGTGTAGTTCCCCAAGGTGTTGTAGCAGGTACCAGGGCCACATATTCCAATGTGGGCTGTGCACTCATCAATATCTACACACACAAACACAGAATACACATGGTTACACACAGTACTGTCTTTTATTATCTTCCACTATTCTGGGCTTTAGGCAGTCAACTGAATCAGATGAATACCGGGAAAGTCCGGAGAAAGACCTCATTTGACCCTTCGGTGACCTTTTCCCTCTTACCCTCGCAGATGCGTGTCTCCTCGTTGAGGTAGTAGCCTGCGGGGCACTCACACTGGAAGCTACCGAAGGTGTTGACACAGTTGCCACCCTGGCACAGGCCTGGCAGCTCCTGGCACTCATCAATGTCTGGTGGGGGCAGTGGGAGAAGGAGTCCGGTTTAGTTTGTTGGGACATACTCTTAATAAATACAACAGGATTATAAGATATGGACCAACAGTGTTTACCTTCCAGGATGACAGTGATGGGGTTAGGTCTGAAGCCCTCTCCTCCGGGACACAGTGTCTTGTACTCCGCTACAGACAAAAAAAAACAACCCCAAAAAGATCATACCACATTTTCCTCAAAAATATATGTGGAATTGGCCAAGATGTTTTGTTCGTCTACAAAAAGAGCATGTCTGTCGTGATTTGGGTCGACCAAGCTTTATAGTACGTACTGGAGTTGATGGGGGGACAGAGTTCACAGGGGTTTCCCCAGGCTCCCCCCAGGGAGCAGCAGCAGGAGGCGCGGGTGACGCCCACACCGATCTCAGCACTGCAGGAGATGCCACCGTCGCCACGCGCCAACGTGTCCAGGAAACAGTTGCCCACTCGTGTGTCTGAGATGAGGGGAAAGGAATTATTATTACACACCCATCAACACTTCCTGCCACTCACTCATTGGCTGAGGAGTCTCCATCTCCATGGCTACCAGACATTAGCATTGCTCTGATGCCAGGTGTCCAGTACTCACCCACACAGCCCACTCCAGTTGGATTGAGCTCGAAGTCCGGAGGGCAGTTACACAGGTAGCTTCCTGGTGTGTTCACACACAAGCCGTTGATGCAGTTCACAGGGTCCGCACATTCGTTAATGTCTGGAACGCACACACACACACACACACACACACACACACACACACACACACACACACACACACACACACACACACACACACACACACACACACACACACACACACACACACACACACACACACACACACACACACACACACACACACACACACACACACACACACACACACACACACAATATATGAAAGCTATGCACTTAGACTGAGAGGACTGGAAAAGCAGAAAGAGCCTTGATAAAGTCACAGACTTGCTGCGGCTGCACATGACAGATTGAGTGGCACAACGAGGGAATACAAAGTCCAAATTGATGGCGAAATATGAGGGCTGCCAGATTGGCTTGGTGCTGATGCCGTGGCAGAGTTATCAGAGTATGGCAGAGGGTGTGTGCTTCTCACCAGTGCAGTTTCCTCCGCTGCGGTCCAGCTCGTAGCCGTCGTCACACACACACCGGAACATCCCCGGGAGGTTCTGACATGTTCCAAACACACAGATGTTCTGGAAGTTACACTCGTCGATATCTACCGGAGAGGGAGAGAAAGATACGGTCAGTGGCTATGGTCAGAACGATGGTGTGTGTGTGTGTGTGTGTGTGTGTGTTATTCTGACCCTGGCAGGCCTTGCTGTCCTCAGTAGGGGTGAAGCCCATTTCACACTCGCAGCGGTAGCCACCCGGAGCGTTCAGACACTGGCCGTTCTCACACAGGTTCACGTTGTCAGCGCACTCATCCATATCAGAACAGGAGAAGCCGTCCCCGTTGAAGCCCTCCTTGCAGGCACAGCGGTAGGAGCCGGGGGTGTTGACACAGTCTGCGTTGAGGTTGCAGTTGTGCTCCTCAGTGGAACACTCATCCACGTCTACAGGGAGAGAGGAGGGTCAAACATAATCAGTTCACTTGGTGTCCGTAGACGAGGCAGCCGCGCAATACTGTAGACATCTCCTGTTTCTCGAGAGTTAACGAACGTATGGCTCAGTTGGTAGAGCGCGGTGCCTACAATGTCAAGGTTGTGGGTTTGATTCCCACGACCATCCATACCTAAAAATGTACGCGGGCGTGACTGTAAGTCGCTCGACAAAAGTGGCTGTTAAATTACGTATTTTTTTCTGGTTTGTTTTCCATTTAACAGGCTTTTGTTCCAGCCCAGCACTAGTATACTCACCCACACACTTGATGCCGTCCCCCACCCAGCCGTCACGACAGCGACACTTGAAGCTTCCGGGGACGTTGACGCAGGCAGCATGCATGTCACAGTTATGGGCTCCAATCTCACACTCATCAATATCTAGGAGAAGGAAAAACAGCAGAGAGATAAATGTAGAGACAAGACATGTGAGTGTCTCTCTCGTTCTGTCTGTACTCTGGCTTATACCGGGCGTTATCCACAGGAGTAAAAAATGACCAAAGCTACATGACATCGTCATAACTAAGATAGTGTTTTACAGTAAATAGCCTTACAGTTACGACCAGCGTGTGTGTGTGTGGTACGGTCGTGTGTGTGTGTGTGTGTGTGTGTGTGTGTGTGTGTGTGTGTGTGTGTGTGTGTGTGTGTGTGTGTGTGTGTGTGTGTGTGTGTGTGTGTGTGTGTGTGTGTGTGTAGCCCATGGTGTTGTGTGCGGTACGGTCGTGTGTGTGTGTGTGTAGCCCATGGTGTTGTGTGTTGTACGGTGTGTGTGTGTGTGTGTGTACACTGTACCTGTGCAGCCGGTGGAGCCCTTCTTGACAAAGTATCCCAGCTGACAGTGACAGATGAAGGATCCCTTGGTGTTCTCACAGTCCCCATGCAGACAGATGTTAGGGTTCAGCTCACACTCGTTCACATCTGATACACACAACACAGAGGAACACACACAACACAGAGGAACACACACACAGGAACACACACACAGGAACACACACACAGGAACACACACAACACAGAAGAACACGCACAACACAGAGGAACACACACAGAGGAACATGAGTTAACTGGTCTTGGAGAGGGGACAGAGGAGTAAAATATATGTCTAACAGGTAAGGGTAAAATTAGAGGGATGGGGGAGGGAGAGAGAGAGATGGAGAGAGAGAGAGAGCTGGAGAGAGAGAGATGGAGAGAGAGAGAGATGGAGAGAGAGCGAGATAGAGAGAGAGATGGAGAGAGCTGGAGAGAGAGAGAGATGGAGAGAGAGAGAGAGAGAGAGAGAAGGAGAGAGAGCAGGAGAAGAGAACATGGTGTACTTCTCACCAATGCAGGTCCTCATATCCATGGAGGCCATGAATCCGTCGTAGCAGAGACAGCGGTACTCTCCGGGGACGTTGGTACACTGACCCCCGTCACAGATATCAGGGCTGTCCTCGCACTCATCGATGTCTGGACAGGGGAGAGATCGAGTGTGACTGTGTGTTTCTACACTATACGACGTGTGCATGTACAGCACGCGGGTGCATTGTGTTACTGTGTGACTTACCAGCGCAGGTTCTGAGGTCGGGCATGAGAGCGTAGCCCTCACTACAGCTGCACTCGTAGCTGCCCTCTGAGTTGGTACAGTGTGTGTCACAGCCGCCATTCATGATGGTACACTCATCAATATCTGCAATCAGCCGGGTTACAGGTAAGCATAGACGCACACAAACAGACACTCAAACGGTGCCTTTTCTGCTCAAGCTCCGGATGTGACGCTTAGAAATGGTCAACAACCACGGTGCTAACATCCACGAGACAAATGATGACATGTCTCAGTCAGGTGGTCACTCACCCACGCAGCCCTGTCTGTCTGGTGTAACCTGGTAGCCCGTGTCACAGGAGCACTGGTAGTTCCCCACCATGTTGACACAGTGGCCGTTCTTACACAGGTTGTTGCTCAGCTGGCACTCGTTCACATCTGGAAACACACAGTGACAGTGACAGTTAGCTTCAATCAAAGGAATTAGCCACCACAGTAGACAACATCATGTAGGAGAGAATACCGTTTACTGTCTGGTGAACTTGAACATGTATCCCAGATGACTTGAGGATGATGTAAAAACGCCAAAACAGAGATCTAATATGTCTCATATTTTAGGTGATGTAAAGTGTGTGTGTGTGTGCTGTATACTATGCACTGTGCAGTGATATACTGTTTGACTACCTTCGCAGGAGGAGCCGTCGGGGCTCAGCTGGTGTCCGGGGGGACATTCACACTCGTAACTCCCCTCTGTGTTCAGACAGGCGCCTCCTTGACACAGCAGTGTGTTCCTCTCACACTCATCAATATCTGCAGGGGAGAGAGGGAGAGGAAGAAAGGTAGGAGAGAGAGAGGGGAGGGAGGGAGAGCGAGAAGGAGAAAGATAGAAGAGAGAGAGGGAGAGAGTGCAACAAGGTCAACATTCAATAATGATCTCGGAGGAAGTTCTCCCACTCTCCCGTCAGGGGAGAGTTATAGGTGTGTTCCCCCGTCTCACCCATGCAGTTCTTCATCATCATGAAGCCGCTCTCGTAGCCCTCGAAGCATTCACACTCGAAGCTGCCGGGGGTGTTCACACAGGTGCCGTGGCCACACAGGTCCGGAGAGATACGACATTCGTCAATATCTGTGGGAGTGGGAGGAGAGACAGAGGGAGGAGACAGAGGGAGGAGAGAGAGGGAGGAGAGACAGAGGGAGGAGACAGAGGGAGGAGAGAGAGGGAGGAGAGACAGAGGGAGGAGAGACAGAGGGAGGGAGAAGAGACAGAGGGAGGAGAGACAGAGGGAGGAGACAGAGGGAGGAGACAGAGGGAGGAGAGACGGAGGGAGAAGAGACAGAGGGAGAAGAGACAGAGGGAGGAGAGACAGAGGGAGGAGAGAGAGGGAGGAGAGACAGGGAGGAGAGACAGAGGGAGGAGAGAGAGGGAGGAGAGAGAGGGAGGAGAGAGAGGGAGGAGAGACAGAGGGAGGAGAGAGAGGGAGGAGAGACGGAGGGAGGAGAGAGAGGGAGGAGAGAGAGGGAGGAGAGAGAGGGAGGAGAGACGGAGGGAGGAGAGAGAGGGAGGAGAGAGAGGGAGGAGAGAGAGGGAGGAGAGACGGAGGGAGGAGAGAGAGGGAGGAGACAGAGGGAGGAGAGAGAGGGAGGAGAGAGAGGGAGGAGAGAGAGGGAGGAGAGACATTAGTTAAGATGCTTTTATATTGTATTAAAAAAACATGACTATGCTTTCTCTCTCTCGTACCAGTGCAGTTCCTCTCCTCCATGTTGAGGGCGAAGCCGCTGCTGCAGCGACACTTGAAGCTGCCGATGGTGTTGCGACACGTTCCGTGAGAACACAGGCCGCTGAACACCTTACACTCATTCACATCTGCAGGAGAAGAACAGAACAGAATAATGCCAAGGGTCAGGGGTGAACTGTGTATGGAATTCACATGAAATTGACCTGTGCTATTTTTTCAAATCTAATCCAGTAATGATTTTCTCAAAAGACATTTCTAGTTGTTTAGATATGTGATGCTGTGGACGGCTGGCACCTGTACATTTGATCATTTGGCTTGCTCTTTGTAGCTCCTCAGTCGAGTTGGGATAGACCCTAAATGTGTAAATGACACTAAAAAAAAGTCTCCTGACATTCAGACAAGGAAAACGGGACAATGAGTGATTGTCCCTACCTTTGTAAAAGGGTCTGCCAGTCAGGATGTCTCCTCGGTTGGCGAAGCCTGGTCCTCGGGGGCAAATGGCCTTGTTCTCCGGGGTTCCCGCCTTGGGACACTCCTCACAGTCGATGCCCCAGGCCGCGCCCACCGAGCAGCAGCACATGTCCACGCGGTAGCGCCCGGGCAGCGGCTCGCCACACTCATCCTCGTGCCACTTCATGTAGCACTGCTCGCTGCGCACGTCTGAGGGACGGACAGATGGACGGAGATACAGTACTGCTGACCACACAGTAGGCTCAAGATGCTAACATCTTTGGTGACCACATTTGTGTGACGAATTTGCTTGTTTATCAAGGTTTACGTCGGTTACGGTCTTGTCTTACCCACGCAGGTGCGTCCGCTCCCGTCCAGGGTGAGACCCTCAGCACACTCACAGATGAAGGAGCCCTGGGTGTTGACACAGCGCCCGTTGGTACACACCCCCGGGAACACCTCACACTCATTGATGTCTGGAGGAGGGGGGAAATCGGGGGTTATTAAAGGAATGACTGTACTGTATGACTCATCGGGAGGGAGTGGAATACCACAGGGAGGGAGACAGAGGGTCATTATGACTGTGAGAATGTCTGCTACCAACATAATGGATAATAGACAGTAGCAGCAGTGTGTGTGTGTGTCGGGGTCAATGTGTGTTTTACCTTCACAATTGACTCCCTTCATACGAGCGAACCCTCTGGAACAGGCAGTGTCTGTGGAGAGAGACATCAGTTACCATACACACCTCAGTATCTTCATTAGGAGTGTGTTTGTCTACAGGTCTGTGTGCGTACTGACCGATCTCGCAGCGTTCACAAGGACTGCCCCAGGCGGCTCCCAGCGTAGAGCAGCACTCAGACTTGAGTGTGGCGCCGTTGATGTTGACCTCACAGCGGCCATCTTGGATATTCAGCCAGCACGTTCCTTTCATGCTGTCTGTAGAGGGAGGAAGGGGGAGAGAGAGAGAGAGAGAGAGAGAAGGAAGAGAAAGGGAGGAGAGAGGGAGAGGGAAAAGAGAGAGAGAGAATGTCAGTAAGCGAAGGCAATCAAGAGAACCCTGCCAAGAAAAGGCCCTTCAATTCAAATGTACTGTGACGCATCAACACACATACACACATCTCTCATTGATATACTACATTCATTCCAAGCACAACACTACAGGCAGTGGTTAGTAACTAACTACAGGTGTCCCTTTCAACAGCTGCTTATACCAAGACACATGCATCAATGACTTTAATCATTTGCTATGGCACTCCTAATGGACTGAGAGCATAGTCATAACAAACGGGATGTGCATTTTCTCTCCCGAGACCATGAACCCAAAAACTCGACCACAGTTTACATTCTTGCCGCCGAGCGATGACTTTGAAGCAAATATATGACTCTGCTTTGAAAATAAAACGGCTCTATATTTTAAAGTACAGGAATCTATCAGACTGACAAGGCCGGCTCACATTGGTATTTATTTGAATGACTCATCCCAGATTCCATCTGTAGATGGATGTTCAGATGCGTCTGGACATACTCCCGAAGCTGACATCGACCTGTTTATTTAGTGGTCTAAACCTTCTAAAACGCCTATTAGGCTCGAAACCTTGGCTCAAATCTCCTTACTCTGACTGTCTATATGATGATTCTCTGACAGAAGTTTGCCTCAGGACCCCGTCGTTAAAAAATAAATAAATTGGGTCCAATTTTAAGTCGGCCAGTTATGACAGACGCCTCGGCCTCTTACCCACGCAGATGGTGTTGGTGGAGTCCAGCTTGCTGCCGTGAGAACACTCGCAGTTGAAGGACCCGGCGATGTTGCGGCAGATTCCGTTGACACACGGGCTGGAGTCACACTCGTTGATATCTGAAACACATGGACCAGAGCAGGGTTAGGTATGGCAGTGCAGAGAGCCAGGTAAATGGTCATCCTTAACATCTAGACAGGCTTCTACTTCAACAATGTCATGACTCTCCTGGTCGAGGATCCTCAGATCAGCTTGGCAACTGGCTGACAGATAGCCAGAGAGGAGGAGTGGCCGGCTCTGGGACGGTTTTATGACACCTCGTGCCAATTGTAAATCTTATGCAGCAGAGAACCCTCTCCTGTTCTTCAGTACCAACCAAAGGAATGCCTTTGTCCTCCAGAAAACTTTCGCTGCCAAAACCATAACGTCCCAAAAAAGTGAACATTGGAACAATATTTCTAAGATAGGAATGTTAAGAATGGTCAGTGGGGATCTAAATAATAATCATGTCATATTGCTTTTCATTTTGTGATGTCATTAAAAACTGTATGAACCAAATACTGTAACCTAGGAAGGAAACATATTCAAGTTGTCAAGTTTCCATCCAATATGATGCTAATACAATATGAAGAACGATGAAACTATTTTTGTTAAGAAAGGAAGGTGATTTTAGTTTTCGAACAAGATCATGGTTTTCATGTCCGTTGCACATTAACTAAGCCACACCCCAAATTAAGTCAGAAGAGCGTGTCAGTGTGATGGAACCGCCCTTTTCGACCAGAGTGCTTAAAAGGACTCGCTAAGAATTAACATACCAGACCAGCAGACGTGAAGCGTGAGCTAAACGTTACAAATGGTTGAAACTCTAAGACCAGAAAGCGTGCAGCTGTGGCTACACATTGGAATGGTTAGAAACTCTGAAACTCTCAACACAAGGTGAAGAAAATAACCTCACTAGAACAAAACATTGACCGTCTGCAGCTGTGCATGTAAAGGGGTCTAGAACTTTGACTATCTACCCAAGGAAAAAAGGAGGTGAGAAGCTCACCTCAGAAAATCACTGGCGAATCATTGAAGCCACAGACAACTAAGAAGGACATTGTGACCTCTGGTGGACAATCAGAGCATCATACCCATCGACCCATTCCCCATAGAAGGATAGATTGGTTTCAACCGAGATAGAGACAACGAACAACGAACAAAGACATCTAACTTACACGTAAATATATTGCATTTCTTACCCAAACGGGCAGCAGCTCATGTGTAAGATATAGGATTAATGTGAGAACAGTCCTAGAATGTATCCACAATAAATGTTCCTTTCTCTATCTTTCTCTTTCCCCACACCCTCTCCATTGTGTAACAAGCCGTCATATCTTCTCAGTCCACTAGGAACTTTTGGCTTATGTAAGTGTGTATGTGCATTCTGTGTTATTATTTAGTTAGTGAGTAAATAAATCATTAAATCAAACGGTGTAGAACTGAATAATCAGAAAAGGCTGGGGTTCTTGAGGATTCAAGAAGTCTGCCACGTTCAGAATGAGACTGATATGAGGTAATGATTAATAAGTGACTGTTATTGATATATAACTTATATATATATATTCTAGAGTTTAATTTGGGAGATGGCAACACGTTAAACAACTTATTCCGTGGTGCCCCAAATTCCAAATGAGTTAATTGTTACATGATTAATTGAATCTAGTAACAATTGAACATAGTTCGTTGATTTGATAAATAACAGTCATCACATTAATACAAGTCACGTCATGACAACAAAGACAGAAAACGTTATGAAATTGATTCAAGGACAGAGGATGTAAGCAAACATGTGGTTATATATTTTCATGATCTATTTGACTACCTTCTCTCCATGTGTGTTTAAGTGTTAAACAGTTGCAGGTGTACGCACATCTAGACGATTAGACAGCTGCAAGGTATGAAATAGCACTGAAGAGTGTTTTAATGCATTGAGTCTTCGAACATAGTTGTTGCTCCTTTGGCATTTGTATGAGGTGTTTACCTTCGCAGGTCTCAGAGTCTGGTTTGAAGACGAAGCCTTTGGGACAGGAGCAGGTGTAGCTGCCGGGGGTGTTTCTACACAGGCCGTTGTCACACAGCAGACGGTTCACGAGACACTCGTTGATGTCTGGGAGACATGAAAGAGTCGAGGAGAAGAAAACAACAGGGTTGATCAAGTGTAGGGGAGAGTGGGGTAAGTGTAGGGGAGAGTGGGGTAAGTGTAGGGGAGAGTGGGGTAAGTGTAGGGGAGAGTGGGGTAAGTTGAGCCATTTCTTTCCGGCATCACTCCGCCAACGGAAATAGTGTTCTCTCTAACAAAGATATCTACCTATATTTCAGGATGTTTTGTTTTCCTGGAAATAATCAGAATTCATGTAAACATTACAGTTTTGAAAACATAGCTTGTCCCAAAAAAGTGGTCTCTTGGCACCACTTACCGCAGGCATGGGGTAAGTTGAGCCACGAACAGGGTAAGTTAAGCCACCTACAAACTTCTGTACTGAATGAAATATTGCACCTACCTTTTTAAAACCACGTCTATCTTTATTAAAACCATGTCTATCATGCCTATCCCATTAGCATCGTTAACTGGCTACATACGGAGTGATTGACAAATTAATTGGCAGATATTGGGTTACGTTTGTCTTTTCAAGCAGGGAAAAGTACCCAATTGTCATACTTGAGTAAAAGTCAAGATACCTTCATATTAAATTACTCAAGTAAAATTACTCAAGTAAAAGTCAAAGTTGCCCAAGTACAATCATACTTGAGTAAAAGTCTAAAAGTATTTGGTTTGGTTTAAATATACTTAAGTATCAAAAGTAGAAGAAAAAGTATAAATCATTTCAAATTCCTTATTAATCAAACCCATATGGCACCACTTTCTTGTTTTTTAATTTATGGATAGCCAGGGGCACGCTCCAACACTCAGACATCATTTACCGATAGCCAGGGGCACGCTCCAACACTCAGACATCATTTACCGATAGCCAGGGGCACGCTCCAACACTCAGACATCATTTACCGATTGCCAGGGGCACGCTCCAACACTCAGACATCATTTACCGATAGCCAGGGGCACGCTCCAACACTCAGACATCATTTACCGATTGCCAGGGGCACGCTCCAACACTCAGACATCATTTACCGATTGCCAGGGGCACGCTCCAACACTCAGACATCATTTACCGATAGCCAGGGGCACGCTCCAACACTCAGACATCATTTACCGATAGCCAGGGGCACGCTCCAACACTCAGACATCATTTACCGATAGCCAGGGGCACGCTCCAACACTCAGACATCATTTACCGATAGCCAGGGGCACGCTCCAACACTCAGACATCATTTACCGATAGCCAGGGGCACGCTCCAACACTCAGACATCATTTACCGATAGCCAGGGGCACGCTCCAACACTCAGACATCATTTACCGATAGCCAGGGGCACGCTCCAACACTCAGACATCATTTACCGATAGCCAGGGGCACGCTCCAACACTCAGACATCATTTACCGATAGCCAGGGGCACGCTCCAACACTCAGACATCATTTACCGATAGCCAGGGGCACGCTCCAACACTCAGACATCATTTACCGATAGCCAGGGGCACGCTCCAACACTCAGACATCATTTACCGATAGCCAGGGGCACGCTCCAACACTCAGACATCATTTACCGATTGCCAGGGGCACACTCCAAGACTCAGACATCATTTACCGATAGCCAGGGGCACGCTCCAACACTCAGACATCATTTACCGATAGCCAGGGGCATGCTCCAACACTCAGACATCATTTACCGATTGCCAGGGGCACGCTCCAACACTCAGACATCATTTACCGATAGCCAGGGGCACGCTCCAACACTCAGACATCATTTACCGATAGCCAGGGGCACGCTCCAACACTCAGACATCATTTACCGATAGCCAGGGGCACGCTCCAACACTCAGACTTCATTTACCGATAGCCAGGGGCACGCTCCAACACTCAGACATCATTTACCGATAGCCAGGGGCACGCTCCAACACTCAGACATCATTTACCGATAGCCAGGGGCACGCTCCAACACTCAGACATCATTTACCGATAGCCAGGGGCACGCTCCAACACTCAGACATCATTTACCGATAGCCAGGGGCACGCTCCAACACTCAGACATCATTTACCGATAGCCAGGGGCACGCTCCAACACTCAGACATCATTTACCGATAGCCAGGGGCACGCTCCAACACTCAGACATCATTTACCGATTGCCAGGGGCACACTCCAACACTCAGACATCATTTACCGATAGCCAGGGGCACGCTCCAACACTCAGACATCATTTACCGATAGCCAGGGGCACGCTCCAACACTCAGACATCATTTACCGATAGCCAGGGGCACGCTCCAACACTCAGACATCATTTACCGATAGCCAGGGGCACGCTCCAACACTCATACATCATTTACCGATAGCCAGGGGCACGCTCCAACACTCAGACATCATTTACCGATAGCCAGGGGCACGCTCCAACACTCAGACATCATTTACCGATAGCCAGGGGCACGCTCCAACACTCAGACATCATTTACCGATAGCCAGGGGCACGCTCCAACACTCAGACATCATTTACCGATAGCCAGGGGCACGCTCCAACACTCAGACATCATTTAGAAATGAAGCATGTGTTTCGTGAGTCCACCAGATCAGAGCAGTAGGGATGACCAGGGATATTCTCTTGATAAGTGTATGAATTAGACCATTGTCCTGTCCTGCTAAGCATTAAACATGTAACGAGTACTTTTGGGTGTCAGGGAAAATGTATGGAGTAAAATGTACATACATTACTTTAAAAGTAAAAATTGTCAAAAATATAAATAGTAAAGTAAAGTACAGATCACCAAAGTACTTTACACCAATAGAGGCTAACCAGGGTCGGATAATGCAATGTGACTTTGATTGGACAGAACCCAGGAGCTTTATGTTTCTGACAGTTTGCATTGAACACATGAGAAAATGTACTTTCAGAATTGATTGGCGAGTAACTCATAGGTGGGCTGGGAGATACGACCGATCTACCTTTTGAAGACCCTGATTTAGATACACGTTTAGTTTTTGGACCTTAACTTGCTTAACACATTTTCCATGTGGTTTCTTCCTTTACAGACTCCATGAAATAACGACCTCTTCCTAAATACTTGATCAAAATAATCATTTTGTGTATGGTTTCCTAGAAACAAGGGTGGCTCAACTTACCCAATTGGTTGAATTGACCACACTCTCCCCTAACACAAACCAACCAAAACAATCAACCCCAGTGTTTAAAATGATCAGCGATTGGTCATCCAACTTTGTTCATACGTCAAAGTTAAGACCACGAAAGTACAGCAGATATGGAACTCAGTTTGACTTCAGACCACTGTTATATTCAGATATGAAAACGTGACAAACTCTCATTCAGGCCCGCTGCTTCTCCCAGCAGACATCGGAGAGTGAATACAGGAAGCCTGGACTCACCCACGCAGTTCTTGCCGCTGGAGTCGGACTCGTAGCCGATGTTACAGATGCAACGGTAGCTCCCTCTCAGGTTCTCACACATGCCGTTCTGACAGATGTCAGGGTCCAAGGCACACTCGTTGATGTCTGAAGAGACACAGACCCACATGAGACACAGCCTCATCTTAAATAAGGCTCTCTCCAACAAAAATATTCATTGTATTTTTTTTCACTCTGTGATTTGAAATTCGGTGGGAAAGTCACACATTTTCGGAGGGACGCATTGGAATGTCCGAGGGGAGGCCTGTTAAATGTCAGAATAACTATCAGTGATAGTAGAGCTCCACACCACACAGACTTAAGATCGAACCGTACAAGTCACATGACTCACCTCTGCCGTCAGCGGTGATGCCAATCCCACTGCTGCACACGGCCTGGAACTCAGCTGAAAGGCCATTAAAAACACCTGTAAGTCACCTGCTAATATATCCAGTGTAACAAAAAAAAACACCATTTACATCATAATTCTAACAATCACTTCTGCAGTACTTGGTATTGAGTTCTACAGGATCTTAGCCTGGAATCTGAACTGTGATGTGAAACTATTCTGAAACAGAGCCAACAGGATCTTAATAACGGCACATGTAAACCACTGATGCTTGCTGGTGGGGTTAGGGTCAGCTTTGGTCACCTGAGTTGCGGGCAGGGCAGGGCAGGCAGGGCTCTCCGAAGCCGTGTTCAGGACTGGCACAGCAGCACTCGGACTTGGTGACGGCGCCCGGGAAGGGCCGCGAGCACGTGCCCATCTTGATGGCGCCGTAGCAGGTGGTGCGCATGTGTGTGTCCACACACACTCTCCCGTCCACGTCGATGGCCAGGCCTGGCGGGCACTCACAGCGGAAGGAGCCCTCAGAGTTGATACAGCGTCCGTTCATACAGATGCCTGGGGTCTGGCACTCATCAATGTCTGAGGGAGGAAGGAGAGAAGGGAAGCGATACAGTAAATAATTGAATAGCCTTATTTCATTTAGATAATCACTTCAATAACACTTTATTAATCCCTCCGGGAGAAATCTGCTCCCTTGAAGATGATCTGTAGATCATAGGAGGCTGGTGGGAGGAGCTATGGGAGGACGGGCTCATTGTTAACGGCTGGAATGGAACCAACGAAACCGTATCAAACATACAGAATCCACACGTTTGACTCCATTCCATTGATTCCATTCCAGCCGTTACAATGAGCCCGACCTCCTATAGCTCCTCCCACCAGCCCCCACTGCTATAGATGTTGATCAACTGCAACTCTGTTGACTTCAGATAACTGCAACTAGTGTATGGTAGATGACATACCTGTGCAGTAGCGTCCGTTAGGTGCCAGGGCAAAGCCAGGTTTACAGATACACTTGAAGCTACCATCCTCATTGATACACATCCCATTGAGACACATGTTGGTGGTGGCACACTCATCATGATCTGGAAGAGCACAGGGAGACACGTTGTCATTTATAATGGCCTAGTTGTGCAATAATCTACCACAGATTCCGTAGGTTGAATATATAAAGGAATGTCCATTGTTACCGATGCAGTTCTTCCCATCAGGAGTGAGTTCAAAGCCAGCGTTGCAGATGCACTGGAAGCTTCCGCCAGTGTTGACACAACGTCCGTTACGACACATCACTCCGTTCACGATGCACTCGTCAATATCTGTGGAGGGGAGTTTAACCGTTAGCCAGGTCAGGTACCAGTCTGTTTCTGTCCTGGACACCGCCAGAAGGCCAACGTACCCAGTCTATCCATACCATCCAACTGTTGGAATACAAAATGATCATGGTGAGTGATTGGAACATACCAATGCAGGCCTGTTTGGTGGGGGTGCCCTGGTAGCCTTCGTGACACTTGCAGTGGTATGACCCAGGTGTGTTGACACAGTCTCCATTGACACAGGGGTTGCTGACGCACTCATCTACATCTGAAGGAGGGATGAGATGAAGAGAGATGAGTTCATCAGTAAAACCCAGGGTGCTCCAATTACAAATCTGAACACTCCCATACGTGTTGAAAAAGGTTAGAATCAATGCTAATGTGTAAAGATACCCTGAGTTTTACATCAGAGAAGAGAAGTCCCATGTGTGGTCAGAAAATGTCAGTGGAGTATATGTCATTTTCCTAACTGACTTTGTAGTGGGCTTACCGATACACTCCCCGCGTACATCCTGTCTGTAGCCCATGTTACATTCACAGCGGTAGCTGGTCGGGGTGGGGATACAGCGTCCGTTCAAACACAGGTTGGTGAAATGTTTACACACATCAACGGTCTCATTGAGTGATACTGAGGATACACAACACAACACACAATTACAGTCCATTACTAACCAAGGTTTATTATTCTCAAAAACACAGTGAAGAAGATGAAGGGATGAAAGGTTGCTCCCGTCATTATTTTTGACATTCAGGTGAGTCTCATTGAGATACAATCTCTTCTTCAAAAGACCTAGTCCATGAACTGATCAGCAGGCTATACAGTGCATTCGGAAAGTATTCAGACCCCTTTCCACATTTTGTTACATTAAAGCCTTATACTAAAATGAAATAAAAATGTATAATCCTCATCAATCTACACACAATAACCTTTATTGACAAAGCGGAAACAGATTTTTAGAAAATGCAAATATATTACAAATAAAAAACGGACCCTTTTCTATGAGACTCGAAATTGAGCTCAGGTGCATCCTGTTTCCATTGATCATCCTTGAGATGTTTTTACAACTTGGGAGTCCACCTGTGGTAAATTCAATTGATTGGGCATGATTTGGAAAGGCACACACCTGTCTATATAAGGCCCCACGGTTGACAGTGCATGTCAGAGCAAAAACCAAGCCACAAGGTTGAAGGAATTGTCCGTAGAGCTCCGAGACAGGATTGTGTCGATGCACAGATTTGGGGAAGGGCACCAAAACATTTCTGCAGCATTGAAGGTACTTAAGAACATAGTGGCCTCCATCATTCTTAAATGGAAGAAGTTTGGAACCACCAAGACTCTTCCTTGAGCTAGCTGCCTGGCCAAACTGAGCAATCGGAGGAGAAGGGCCTTGGTCAGGGAAGGGACCAAGAACATGATGGTCACTCTGACAGAGCTCTAGAGTTCCTCTGTGGAGATGGGAGAACCTTCCAGAAGGACAACCATATCTGCAGCACTCCATCAATCAGGCCTTTATGGTACAGTGGCTAGATGGAAGCCACTACTCAGTCATGACAGCCTACTTGGAGTTTGCCTAAAGACTCTCAGACAATAAGAAACAAGATTCTTCGGTCTGATGAAACCAAGATTGAACTCTTTGGCCTGAATGCCAAGTGTCACATCTGGAGGAAACCTGGCACCATCCCTATGGTGAAGCATGGTGGTGGCAGCATCATGCTGTGGGGATGTTTTTCAGAGGCAGGGACTGGGAGACTAGTCAGGATCAAGGGAAAGATGAATGGAGCAAAGTACAGAGAGATCCTTGATGAAAACCTGCTCCAGAGCGCTCAGGACGATGACCCTAAGCACACAGCCAAGACAACGCAGGAGTGGCTTGGGACAAGTCTCTGAATGTCCTGGGGTGGCCCAGCTAGAGCCCGGACTTGAGCCTGATCGAACATCTCTGGAGAGACCTGCTCCCCATCCAAGCTGACAGAGATTGAGAGGATCTGCAGAGAAGGATATATAGATAAACTCCCCAATATATAGATATACTCCCCAAATACAAGTGTGCCAAGACTCGAGGCTGTAATTGCTTCAACAAAGTACTGAGTAAAGGGTCTGAATACTTACGTAAATGTGATATTTCAGTTTTTTTTTAGACATTTGCAAAAAAAAAAAAAAACTGAGCTGCCAGAATAATAGTTTGTGGAGGCGCTGATTAACGGCGAATAAACTATAAAATATCAAAATAAAGAAAGTCGCACACTCCATGTATAATCTCCCAGCAATTTAATGGGTATTTACCAACGTGTGCCTTCCTCAGGGTTTATAAATTTGCAAACAATCTTTTTTTTTTTTTTGCTTTGTCATTATGGAGTATTGTGTATAGATTGATGAGGGAAAAAAAAACAATTGAATCCATTTTAGAATAAGGCAATAACGTAACAAAATATGGAAAAAGTCAAGGGGTCTGAATACTTTCCAAATGCACTGTACACTCAGTTTAAACCATAGAATAAGGAATTAAACTATTAGTAATCTTATATCATCTCTATGGTTTAAACAATATCTAATATCTCTGATACAAAACGTAAAACCACAAGCTAATAATAACCAACTCACCGATATTACGCCCCCCACCGTTTCCTCCGAAACCATTTCCTCCTCCTCCTCCCTGTCCCCCTCCTCCAATTCCTCCTCCGTTGCCATGGTGACCATTGCCATTAGGTCCGTTTGGGTTGAGCTTGTAGCCGTAGCTGTAACCGTTACCGTTGCTGCCACCACCATTGGGGAAGACTCCGTGGGGGAAACCTCCGTTACCTGTGCCATGGGGAACCCCATCGATGCACAGCCTTCTGTACTCATCTACAGGAGAGAGCATGGAAAGGGTTAATGTTGGTTCATCTTCAAATGACTCCCAAACACACACACAGACGTTTACATACACTGAGTTGACTGTGCCTTCAAAGAACTTGGAAAATTCCAGAAAATGATGTCATGGCTTTACAAGCTTCCGATAGGCTAATTGACATAATTTGAGTCAATTGGAGGTGTACCTGTGGACTTATTTCAAAGCCTACCTTCAAACCCAGTGCCTCTTTGCTTGTCATTATGACAAAATCAAAAGAAATCAGCCAAGACCGCATAATATAAATTGTAGACCTCCACAAGTCTGGTTCATCCTTGGGAGCAATTTCCAAATTCCTGAAGGTACCATGTTCATCTGTACAAACAATAGTATGCAAGTATAAACACCATGGAACCACGCAGCTGTCATACCGCTCAGGAAGGAGACACGTTCTGTCTCCTAGAGATGAATGTACTTTGGTGAGAAAAGTGCAAATCAATCCCAGAACAACAGCAAATGACCTTGTGAAGATGCTGGAGGTACAAATGTATCTATATCCACAGTAAAACGAGTCCTTTATTGACATGACCTGAAAGGCCGCTCAGCAAGGAAGAAGCCACTGCTCCAAAACCACCATAAAAAAGCCAGACTAGGGTTTGCAACTGCACATGGGGACAAAGATAGTACATGTTGGAGAAATGTTCTCTGGTCTGATGAAACAAAAATAGATGTTTGGGCATAATGACCATCGTTATGTTTGGAGGAAAAAGGGGGAGGCATGCAAGCCAAAGAACACCATCCCAACCGTGAAGCACGGGGGTCAAGGTATTGGAGTAGCCATCACAAAGCCCTGACCTCAATCCAATAGAAGATTTGTGGGAAGAACTGAAAAAGCGTGTGCGAGCAAGGATGCCTACAAACCTGACTCGGTTACACCAGCTCTGTCAGGAGGAATGAGCCAAAATTAACCCAACTTAATGTGGGAAGCTTGTGGACAGCTACCCGAAATGTTTGACACAGGTTAAACAATTTAAAGGCAATGCTACCAAATATGAATTGAGTGTATGTAAACTTCTGACCCACTGGGCATGTGATGAGAGTAATAAAAGCTGAAAAAAGCACTCTCTACTATTATTCTAACATTTCACATTCTTAAAATAAAGTGGTGATCCTAACTGACCTAAGACAGTGCATTTTTACTAGGATTAAATGTCAGGAATTGTGAAAAACTGAGTTCAAATGTATTTGGCTAAGGTGTTTGTAAACTTCAGACTTCAACTACATGTGAGCTAGATAGACAAGACCATTGTCTTCACCCAGATCTTTTTCATATTTCTCCTTTAGTTTTTAGTCATGAGGTCATACTCTTCAGCACTTTATCTTCGGTGAGGGGATGTGGGACCGTGGATCACTTACATTGTCAGTTACAGTTTGGGTCTAGAGCGGTCACCCCTCTCTTCAAAGGGGGAGACACTCTAGTCCCAACTGTAACAGACCGATATCTATCCTACCTTGCCTTTCCAAGGTCTTCGAAAGTTAACAAACAGATCGACCATTTTGAATCCCAATGTACCTTCTCCGCTATGCAATCTGGTTTCCGAGCTGGTCATGGTTGCACCTCAGACACGCTCAAGGTCCTAAATGATATCATAACCGCCATCGATAGGAGACAATACTGTGCAGCTGTATTCATCGACCTGGCCAAGGCTTTCGACTCTGTCAATCACCACATTCTTATCAGCAGACTCAACAGGCTTTGTTTATCAAATGACTGCCTCGCATGGTTCACCAACTACTACTCAGACAGAGTTCAGTGTGTAAAATCGGAGGGCCTGTTGTCCGGTCCTCGGGCAGTCTCTATGGGGATGCCACACGGTTCAATTCGGGCCGACTCTTTTCTCTGTATACATCAATGATGTCGCTCTTGCTGCTGGTGAGTCTCTGATCCATCTCTACGCAGACGACACCATTCTGTATACTTCTGGACCTTCTTTGGACACAGTGTTAACAAACCTCCAGACGAGCTTCAATGCCATACAACTCTCATTCCGTGGCCTCCAACTGCTCTTAAATGCAAGTAAAACTAAATGCATGCTCGCTGCCAGTACCTGCCCGCCCGTCCAGTATCACTACTCTGGACGGTTCGGACTTAGAATATGTGGACAACTACAAATACCTAGCTGTCTGGTTAGACTGTAAACTCTCCTTCCAGACTCACATTAAGCATCTCCAATCCAAAATTAAATATAGAATCGGCTTCCTATTCCAGTGTTTAATTGCTAAATTGTAATTATTTCGCCACAATGGCCTATTTATTGCCTTACCCCCCCCCCCTCATTTGCACACATTGTATATATACTTTTTTCTACTGTGTTTGTTATTGACTGTATGTTTGTTTATTCCATGTGTAACTCTGTGTTGTTGTCTGTGTCACACTGCTTTGTTTTATCTTGGCCAGGTCGCAGTTGTAAATGAGAACTTGTTCGCAACTGGCCTACCTGGTTAAACAAAGGTGAAATAAATCAATAAAAAGGACAGGCAATCAAAGCTATTCAAGGTGTTCATTCATAACACATGCACGAAATAACTCAGCAAAGGGGACTGTGGGTTAGAAGTTGTAAGTTGTGTGTGGGTCTGAGACAGACGAGGAGGAGAGTGAGTGTGTGTGTGTTCGTGCGTGTACTCACCGGACCCTCTGACAGGGCACATCTCAGGGATCTGTCCAGAAGCCCAGCAGCGGCCCGTGTCACAGCAGCACTGCATCTTGGTATACTGGCCCTGCAGGTCACCTGCACAGCGCCCACTCGCTAACGCTGAGAAACACGTGCCCACACGCTGGTCTGAGGGAGGAGAGGATGGAGGGAGAAGGAAGAGAGAAAGAGAGTTGAGAAGAGAGGTTAGTTTGCTTCAGGGTGAGTCATTCAAATCGCTCATGATGTTGTAAACACGTTTGACTTCCAGGTCATGTAGAACATCTCATGTTAGGCAGACCATGTTATAATGCATAATTTACAATACTGTAAATACTTTGGTGACAAGGTACAGTGAGGGAAAAAAGTATTTGATCCCCTGCTGATTTTGTAAGTTTGCCCACTGACAAAGAAATGATCAGTCTATAGTTTAATGGAAGGTTCATTTGAACAGTGAGAGACAGAATAACAACAAAAAAATCCAGAAAAAAGTATGTCAAAAATGTTATAAATTGGTTTGCATTTTAATGAGGGAAATGTGCAGAGGCTGTGTCAATTTGGGACGCAGAGCTGTGTCAATTTGGGATGCAGGGGCTGTGTCAATTTGGGACGTGGGAGGCTGTGTCAATTTGGGACGCGGGAGGCTGTGTCAATTTGGGACGCGGGAGGCTGTGTCAATTTGGGACGCGGGAGGCTGTGTCAATTTGGGACGCGGGAGGCTGTGTCAATTTGGGACGCGGGAGGCTGTGTCAATTTGGGGCGCGGGAGGCTGTGTCAATTTGGGGCGCAGGAGGCTGTGTCAATTTGGGGCGCGGGAGGCTGTGTCAATTTGGGGCGCGGGAGGCTGGTATGTTGTTCCGGGGTCCTTGTTGGTCCCCGGTTTTATGGGGGGGAATGTGACGACCCTCCAACTCTGTCTGCCATATTCTCACTTTGTTCTTGTTTCCTTATTAGGATGCCGGTGGGCGGAGTTGGGAGGGTCGTCAGCTACATGGGAAACACCTGGGCCAGGTGTCTCCCAGGATAAATAGACCTCTTCCACATTCATGGGGGAGACTCTCTCCATGCAGACACCTTTGTAGATTCTGTTGTGGTTCTTGGTGGCCTTTTGTTTGTTTGCTTTGGCACCTTTCATCACCCTGCATTATCACATTCATGCATGCAAAACACTCACTTACACTACTGATTACACACACCATTGTATATTATACTTAGTTACTTATTTAATAAATATATATTTTGCTACTCCTTATCTCCACGTTGTGTCATGTTTTGTCTTATATTGTCTTGTCATTTTGCTTTCCCTTCTGTTCGTTTTCCCCCTGCTGGTCTTATTAGGTTCGTTCCCTTTTTTCTCTCTCCCTCCCTCTCTCTCTTCTCTCTATCGTTCCGTTCCTGCTCCCAGCTGTTCCTATTCCCCTACTCAATCATCTAGTCTTTTCACACCTGTTCCTTATCTTGCCCTCTGATTAGAGTCCCTATTTCTCCCCTTGTTTTCCGTTTCTGTCCTGTCGGATCCTTGTATATTGTTCGCCGTGCTGTGTCTCGCCCTGTCGTGTCTTGTTTCCCTCAGATGCTGCGTGTGAGCAGGTGTCTGAGTCTGCTACGGTCGGTGCCTTCCCGAGGCAACCTACAGTTAATGGTCGAGTCTCCAGTCTGTCCTCGTCACTACGAGTGGAATTAAGTTTTTTATGTTTTGTTTTCTGCTCCGATTGTCCAGGAGTATTGCCTATTTCCTTTACTGGAATAAAGACTCTGTTTTCGCCAAGTCGCTTTTGGGTCCTCATTCACCTGCATAACACGTTGTCTCCCTTTGTTACGGGCTTTGAGCCGGTTCGTGACAGGAGTGTTGTGGAAATATACAAAAGTAGACATCCTATGCTGTTTGTTTTTGTTTTGATACAAAATTCCCCAGATTGGGTCTGCGGTTCGGCTTGGATTTCTCCCTAAGGGGTAACTCTGCAGGGAGGTCGGCAGTATGATAAGGGAGTATAAGCACATTTGCAAAATGGATTGAACAAGTGTGTTGTTGTCCTAGAAATGTTGGTATTAAGAAAATTGGAATGTAATCATTTGTCACACGGTGAATAAATCGTCTGAAATTCCAGAATCAGGAATGTCTTAAACTGTTGTTTTGTTCTGTCCTCTCTCAAAGTTATGGCGATAGTGACTACAGGTATCTTGATGTATGGAAGAAATAAAATGACGAGAACAGCGTGAACTTCAACCCCCCCCCCCCTAACTGGCTGAAGACGGGACCTTGTTCTTCACCACTTCTACCGTGAGACCTGAGTCCGTGCCAGCAACCTGTACACAGCATCCAGTCGAAGCTATTCACTGCCTTTTCTCTCAGGAGTGCGACATGAGTCCAGGTGGCATGAGCATGGAGAGAGATCCCGTCCACACTTCTCTCATGCTGCTGGTGAACTGGTAGGAAAATGGACAAAGACCTAATGGACTGTAAAGGACTGTGGCGGCTCAGGTGAGAGACATTATCAAGGGCCATCCACTTTGGGAGAACGAACTGAAACACTGTAAACACTGTGCCTGTAAATTAATTTAGGGTTGCTCTAAACTGTTTATTTGGGGTGGTTATATTGGTGGTTTACACACTGGGAAGCTTATTGCAATTTGGATTGAAATGCATTGAGATACCGATCTGTCATTAACATACCACTGGCGACAGTAAAACAGGGACAAACGGGGGCTGTATAATGAGAACAGTTAATACTGATAATATATGGTCCCCTGTTTGTAAATGTACATTCTAACCGTATCGGTGTGTGCTAAGTTTAGGGTCTTGAATTTGAGTGATAGACTCAACGTGGAGCACCGAAGACTGTCGTTCTAAATGTGGGTTGTATAACCATGATGGGGACATTGATAGTAGGGGTTTTGTTTTACCATGTTATCAGAATTCTAATGTCAAAGCGCATCAATACAAATAGCTTTCTGGATGATAGAGTACAATTGACTTAAGCATGTTTTAGTATGCTTATAACTATACAAGTAGACTAGCGGTAGTGACTAATATGTTTTGGGTTCGATGGAATGATGTATGTGCAAATGTTTTTGTAACAGGAGGCTTGGTACATACAGGGCACGTATTTGAGACAATGTTTGCATAAGGGTGTTAGCTGCAGAGATAGTGTTGTGATTTCAGACACTTTTGTCAACTTTCAGTGAGGAGTTGAAAGAATAGCCACAGATCCCTGTGTACCGGAGGCCACCTCACCAGAAGGGCAGTTCGCTGTAGTAGTAGCATCATATCTCCGGCAGAGGGTGCCAAATGATAGGTGACCATTGTTGTTCATTCACACCCCGGGGTGAGGGTAACTTGACGATTGTCGTGGAACATCTGAAAGAGCTCAGCGGTGATCGCGCAAACGAACACCAATCAAGACAACGATTGGAATCCGTTTGGATGGGTTCAGTCATTGTTTGGTGTTATGGGAGAGCCAATATTTCATTGGTTGATTTATGGCTTAGTTATCTTTTTTTTGTTGCAAAAATGCTTATTCTAACTTATGTTAAGAAATTGTGTAGGAAAACCGTTGACACTAAATCTCCCCATGCCATTATTGACCCCTGAACCCAATTGACTTTCTTATGCCTGATTACATGCCTGATGAAAACGGTCATAATCCATAGCACCAAGGTAAAAACATTGAGTTAGTTTTGCAGCATGTTCATAAGCCATGCCCATGATGCGGGTCATGTAAATGGTGCTCACATGGTAATGTAGACAGTGTCAACGAGGCGGTTCGATTCAAATCAAACCTAATATTATTTGTCACAGGCTCCGAATACAACACCTTACAGTGAAATGATTGCCTTGTGTCTGGGGATGAAGCGTGTACTAATGTTTAATTCATGTTCCTTTCCCCTTTCTGAGAATGAATTACACTATGTGAAGGTTTTAAACTCAATGACAACGGAGGTCATTTACAACTGTAATCTGCTAAGTGTAAGAAAGTATTTCCTTTTCCCTCTTTCCAAATAATGTTAATGCTTGTTTGATGAAAATGCTTTTTTTTCTCCATTAGGTTGAGACTTAGTCTCAAAAGGGAGTAAATGTTTTGGAAAATTACACAATTAGACATAATATGCTGTTTTTACCATTGTCCATTGTTATATGCAAGTGTTTTTTTTCTGATGCAGGCTTGTTGTCTTGTGTCTTAGTTATAAGTCTGGGCGTACAGATAAGAGCTGGGTGCGACCTCAGTATGTGACATCCCGTTTGTACTATCTGCAGGAACTCCTCTGTGTGGAAACTTGCAGGAAGGAACAGACAATGGTGGCAAAGTCAGCTATCTTAATCTACACAGACAAACGCCTTTTATACACTATGTTCCCCACCCCTGTTTGCACACATCTGCTAACTGCCACAGAGACAAAGAGGTTTGACTTTTCTATAAAAGCTGAGAGCCAACTCTGTTCGTTGGGCCTTAACTATGCACTGTTGAAGTGCATAGTTAATTACTAGATTTTTGCTAATCTTATTATAAAGTTGTTGTTTGAAGATTCTGCAGTCTCTTCCCTTCGAACAGATCAAATCCCCTACAGGAGGGAGACGTGCAAGTCGATTAACTTGTCTAATGAGCTAGCAGTCCGGAATTAATAAGTTCCATGTGGAGCAATCCTGGACAATTATATTGGACATGAGAAGCTCTGTGTCTGGAGCTTATAGACATGCACTTTAAACAGCCCAACTTCCCCACCCTCCTTCCCAAGGGACCAACCCAGCTGGGGGCAGAATTGTGAGGGGTGGGTGGGAACAGGCCATTAGAGGGAGGGAGAGTGGGTGAGGGAACGGAATGGAAGGGAGGGCGGTGATGGGGATGACTTAAATTGGAACCAGACCCGTAGCTAGCTAGCCTATACAGAACAGCACAACTGCATGCTTTCTTTTATACAGACTGGGTTTTCACAATGCGACGGATGAGGCATTAGGGCTGATTAGTGTCGGGCTCAACAGGTCCCTCCGGTCTGCTTCTCCACGCTACGCTGTCCCAGAATAACGCCAGCCCAGGGCCAGGGGAGGCATGCAAGAAATCAGCTCGGCCAGAGCCGACATTCCTGAACCTGGAGCCCCTCGCTCACCTCATGTGTAGTTTCTTAGTCTACGTCCACTCGCAAAACGCACCCAAGCAAACAGGGCCGAGTCGGTCGACTCACACAGGGGAGCCAGCCACAGCATGGGTCTGGCTGGAGCCGAGGATATACGGCTGGATGTGTCAATGTGTCAGACAGGGCCTGAAATCACAGCTCTCTTTTATTTGTTCCTGGGGACTCTACAGTTCACTGGGTTACACTAGACAGATGGATGGGCACTCTGGGTGAGAAAGAGAAAATGGGGTAAGACAAAAAGGGGCATGGAGGGGAGAGGGAGAAAGCAAGAGAGCGAGGGGGCAGAGAAAGAAAGAGGGGGATGGTAGGAATGTTAGCAGAAAGAAATATCTCCAGTGTGACCCAGTAGAGTCCAGTCTCCTCAATCTCCCCCTGACCAGAGAGAGAGAGGGAGAGATGGTGGGGGGGGGACAAAAACAAAGGAGTCTACTGGGTCAAATAAGAGAGTATTGGGGGAAGACAGAGAGATAGAAGTGAGATGAGAGAGAGAGAGAGAGCGCGAGCGAGAGGAAGCGAGAAAGAGAGGGAGTCTACTGGGTCAAAGAGTAGAGCAGGCTGGGAAAGACCGCAAAGACAGATGAAAAAGCGATCCAGAGCAAAAGAGTATTCTTGGTCAATGTGAAGTGAGAGCAAGAGACCCAGTTTAACTTGTTGAACCATCCCATATGTCTCCCTCTCCTCCCGCCACCACCCCCCTGTTCCTACCTCAGTGGACCGTCATTTTCCACACGCATGTTCCCAATTAGGCTACGCTTCCCTCTCCCTTCCCCTTGTTCCTCTCGCCCACTCCTCTACCCCTTTGTTCCGGCACTGAACAACAGAGAACGGGGATAGTTTGGATAGTTTTCTCCTCTCTCCTCCCCCTCTCTTTCTCCCCTCTTCTCTGGCTCGTCTTGCTTGTTGTCGTGGTGGTGTCAGCTTTGTTCCCCTGCAGGCCTCTAAGTGAATACAGATGCTTTCTACCTTGAGGCTAAACAATCTGCCACACGACCAGGCCAGGCAGAACAGAAAAGAACAGAGGGCTCCTTGTGAGATCATTGTTGACACTGTTCATTGTTCGCTTGGCATTTGCACCCGGTTTCCCTTTATTAGCCAAAAGACAACAAACAAGTACAGCAGGGATATTCAGCAGATGATGGAAAATGGATCGCGTGCCAACGTGAGAGGAGGGCCAACAAAACTTTGACCCAGGAGAGAATTTGAATACCGCGTTCTCTTGTCAAGTAGACTTTGGGGCGCACGACTATTCAATTAAAGTAATCAAGTGGTTCTACTTGGCTAGGAGAGGGACAGTGAGTGTAGGAGAGTTGTTGGACTCCCAATCGAAAGTTGTTCGAAAGCAACAGGGACAGCTCTCTGGCGGCCATTTTGAGATGAGCTGCCCGGAGATTGCATGCGCTCTACATTAACACCTGGTAGTGTTTCAGGGTGTGAGTCAGAGAGGTGCTAATGCTAACTGTAATTACAGCAGTCAAGGCCGAGTGTGCGTCCCTGGGCCTGCACATGATGACTGCAGATCTGCTTGAGTCATCAGAACACTAGTCACAGGACGGGATGGAGGGAGAAAGAGAGGACGGAGGCAGGGATACGTCCAGATGTGAACAGTCAGTGGCTAACAAGGGGGTGAAGGAGGGAGGGTTGTGTGCTGGGGGGGGGCGGTAACTCACCTACACATCTGGCACCGTCAGTGCTGGTGATGTAACCACGGGGACAGGTGCAGACGTAGCTGCCGGCTGTGTTGGTGCATTCACCTCCGTCACAAACACCTGGGTTAGTGCTGCACTCGTCAATATCTGAAACGCACACACAAACAATGAGATCATTGGAGTTAGAGAAAACACTGAGCTTCGTGATGGTCATACACTCACCATACACACGCGGTAACTCAAAACCCCTATCACAGGCATTATTTGGAAGAAATCCTTTACCTCGATAACAGCTGCTCAAAGTATTTGGATCCATGTCAAATATTTGAAGAAGTGGACGATATTTAATCTGTCAAATACACTCGAGGACCTCAAATAATAACTGCTCGTAACTCTAAATACAAGAGCAGGAACAACTGCTATACTGATTGAAAAAAAAGGGTTCTAAAAGGGTTCTTTGGCTGTCCCAATAGGAGAACCCCTTTTGATTCCAGTTAGAACCCTTCAGGGTTCCGTGTAGAACCCTCTGTGGAAAGGGTTCTACATGGAACACAAAAGGGTTCTACCTGGAACCCTGAAGGGTTCTTCAAAGGGTTGTCCTATGGGGACAGCCGAAGAACCCTTTTAGGTTCTGGATAGCACCTTTCTTTCTAAGAGTGTACTAGACACAGTCAAGCCAACCTGAGTGGAGGTCTGAAGTCTACAAAAGGAAGAGGCGTTCATATGGAAAATCTCTGGGATTGTGTTCCGTCAAAGACTCGTGACTTTATTTCACGCTGGTCTACACTTAACAATGTTCAACATACCTCAGTGGACTTCATAACTGTGGTGGATTTCAAGAGGTTTAAATGTTTAAGAGTTTCCGACACACACATCATGGGAATACTTCAGCTGCCCCGGAGAGATTATGGTCAGGGTCAGTCTGTCCTATCTGGTATAATTCTCCTGTCTTATCTGGTGTCCTATGTGAACTTAAGTATGCTGCCTTTAAGTCTCTCCCTCTCTCTATCCCTCTCCCGGTGGACCTGAGCCCTAGGACCATGCCACAGGACTGGCTGTCCCTGTCCCCAGTCCACCTGGTCATGCTGCTGATCCAGTTTCTGCTGTTCTGCCTGAGGCTATGGAACCCTGACCTGTTCTCCGGACCTGCTACCTTGTCCCGTACCTGCTGTTTGACTCCCTCTCTCTCCCTCTCTCTCCCTCTCTCTCTCTCCCTCTCCCTCCCTCTCTCTCCCTCTCCCTCTCTCTCTATCATACCTGTTGTCTCAATCTCTGAATGTTTGGCTATGAAAAGCCAACTGACATTTTACTCCTGACCTGTTGCACCCTCTATAACCACTGTGATTATTAGCTGACCCTGCTGGTCATCTATGAATGTTTGCAACGCTTGAAAAAAAGAAGACACCTGTACCATGTCAGAAATAGAGTTGAAATGTATAACATTTGAGTTCGCATCCCAATATTAGACTTCATATAAATCACTGAAGACTGAAATATAATAAAAGTTTGACACAGAAACACTGGATTATCGGCAGCTAAAATATTAATAACATTCCACCCATAAGGCCACTAGATAATTTGACTGAAGGAAAGGGCTACTGGCCATGTACTCTTATAATCTCTACCGGAAACTGTCAGAAGAGGACTGGCCACCCATCAGAGCCTGGTTCCTATCTAGGTTTCTTCCTTGGCTTCAACAATGATCAAATTAAGATCCTACATCTGTACACTAGACCTGGGAGTCAGCAGTATATAGCTAGTGTGTATGAATATATATATATATAAAAGAGAGAGAGAGTGTGTGTGTGTGTGTGTACTTGGCACGGTCCAGTCTACCGTGTGGTGTATTACAGTATATGATGGTGAGAGTGAAGTGAGGCTCCAGAAGGCATTGGGTTTATATGCTGTGTTACGCTTATTTATACACATATATAATTACCCTTTTGGTCAAATTACAGTATGCGTGTGTTTATAGCGTGGTGTGTGAGAGGCGGGCCCCTAAATGTGTGTGTGCGCAGTCGGTCGGTATGCATTAGTGGTGTGTGTGGTGTGTGTTGGCAGTGGGTAAGCATTAATGCTGTCTATGGGGCAGTGTGTGTGTGTGTGTTTGTGTGTGTGTGTGTTTTGTAATGACGCACACAGTGGGAAGTTAAGAGGCACTGGGTCCCCTGCTGACTATTGTCAGACTGCTTTGGTGAAAGGTTCTCCTCAAGTCATAAAAGAGCAGCAAAATAAACGTGGTGTCAGCATTCCCCCGGAATAGGACCAGACTTTACACAGCTCAGACATGGAGCGCTGTGTGTGTTTAGGGAAATGTCTGCCACCTGGATAAATGACCACTGTTCAATCATCAAAGTGTGTGTTGTGAGACTGTGTTTGTGTGCGAGAGAAAGTATGTATGCATTGTGTATATGTATGAGTGAGTGTGTATGTGTGTGCGCGTGTGTATAGTACAGGTGTGTGTGTGTGTGTGTGTGTGTGTGTGTGTGTAAGAGTTTGTCTGCATGTATAGTATGTGTAGTGTGTATAGTGAGTGTGGGTCTAAGTGTCAGACGCTACGAGGAGGTCCGTGTATATAACGCTGAAGTCATCTCTGCTCTGTAAGTGTTTCTTTGTGCTAGCGCTAACAGCTGGCCCTGTGCCAGGCGACTGTATTTATGGAAGGAAAATGGGGGGCAAAAAAAAGAAGGAGAGAAAAAAAGAACGAGCGCGAAACACGACTGGAGCGAAAGGAGCTATGAAATCAGGTAGGTTGCTTTGGCAAAGAAGAGCTACCTCCCAGACATGTTAACAGCTCCAAGGCTGGCTCCACTAGAATATGACGCCATGTTTGTGCATAAACTTGGAGGGCATTTTGAAACCCATTTTCCTTTGGAATACTGATGGTGGTCGGTGATGTCATAAGTGAACAAAATGGGGTTTGAATCTCGCAATCTCAGAGCTGTGCTATTTGAGGTATCTGGGTATTTATAGTTATGGGATGGTTCAACTTTGTATTCTCTACCCTTTAATTAAATACTTGATGTTTTGAGACTAACAACGGACTCTGCCCCAATTAAGCTCTAAAACAATGTTACCTAAATGCATCCACCATCCAGCCCCCACCGTGGCCCAAACAAAGCCCAGCGACGGAGCCTCAAGCCTGGGGCTGATCCACTACTCTCTCCAATTGTCCTGTAATTAGTTAACCTCCGAGGATCTCCACCCCCACACGCTGCCTCATCCCACCAGGCTTCAAAGACTACAGGGCACAGGACACCTCTCCTGCTCTTGTCCAACCAACCTTGGCACAATCCGATTTCAGTGGGACTGTGATAGGACAGCAGTGTCTATGTGTGTGTCTGTGTGAGTGCATGAAAGCATGCCTGTCTCTGTGTCAGAGAGAGAGAGTGTGTATGTGTGTGTGTGTGAATCCTTCCCTCATCACATGACCAGCTAATTAGAGGCTCCTCCAGGTATATGAGTGTTTCCAACCCTTCATTAACCCTCAGGGTCTACTGATGTCTAGCAGCTGAGCTCTCTCTCTCTCTATATAGCTGTCACTGGACACCCAGGCGCCGTTCTAATCCTCTTCAAATGCACCCTTTCTTGCTTCCTTATGTGTGTGTACGTTTCCATACCAGAGACTTGATAACCACAGAAGCCAATAGCCACAGTACAAATGTTTTTTTTTTTAACTGATAACAAAACCCTGGCAAAAAAAACTCAACAATGGATCTACGCTCGCCATTCAAAATCAAATTCTTAACTGAGGCATTGAGTTCACTTAGCTAAGCCTACTTTAATTCACGGCCAATGTGTTTTCCATTACACCAACTCATTGTTATACGTGCCTATTTCTTATAAAAGGTGCATAACATAACATCACCACAGAGGGTCTGTGGACTGTGTGTGTGTGTGACTCACCTTCACACTTGTGGCTGGTGTCACTCTGGCGGTGGCCCGCGGGACATTTACACTCGTAGGAGCCCACTGTGTTGATACAGTTACCTCCTGCACACAGCCCCGGGATGGCCTGACACTCATCCACATCTACAGGGGGGGAAAAGAGGGTGAAAGGAGGGAGAGAGAGAGAGAATGTCGACCATCAGCACAAATAGGCAGCGCTTAACAGGCGTTGCTTTAAGAGATGCATTTGAAATACTCTGTTTACTCTTAATGAGCTAAGAATCTCCCAAAGCTTTGCTGCCCACTAACCTTGAATCAGATGGAGTGTGAATGAATTTTTGGATTTTACACTCTGTGATTTACAGCACCGTAGGCTGGGCGCATACATTACATTACAGTACAATAATAAATCATGAGAAGACTTATGGCTAAAATATTTTTTTTAAATCCTGAGCTTTCAGTCCCGTAGTATTAAAACCTGTTGAAAGGGGCGAAGCAGGAAAGAACAGAGGATATCTTGGCACCGCCACCTAGGAACCAAGATGACTCCAGACTGCAGCACTGAAGTGAGTGGGTTCATGTATATTTCCCCATCGTGCCATGAGTAACTAAGATGGTGCTGTGAGCGTGGAGCTCTGATTGGACAGTGATTACACAGTAACCAGGAAGCATGACATGTCTTCTTTAGTCGTTAAAGAGAGGGAGTCATTTATCACCTCGTCTTCCTCCCTCTTCCCAGAGAATAAGAGGTAAAGAGAGAGGCCCAACTCGTCTCCCTCCACCAGGTGACTTGGACTTGTTGTGTGGAGGTCAATGAGTGTCGGAGTTGTTCAACAACAAAAATGTATGGCTTATTTTCTATGCGAGGTTCATTTATTTGATTGAATCGAAGTTGCATAATGCTTATGTTTTTACGAGTGTACTGATATAAGTAGGACAAACGACATTCCCGCAACTTTGAGAAAAAAAGTATTAAAATAATAAGATCTATTCACCAGTCATAGAAAGAAAGGATAGGCGGGAGCTTGACAGGCTACTGTGCCTCTTTGTGCACAACGACTGCCATTGTTAGGGCGGAGAGACATGTATTTCTTGTTAGTATATCCATAATCTTTGCTCTTCCCCTCTTCACACATTTACACTTCATTAGCTCACAGTCTGGCCATGCTGGCAAGAGAGAGGTGTTGGTGTTTCGTCATCTTCAGTGGAAACACATTGACTCAGACCCCTCAGATCGTTAGCGTGCCTAGAGAGGGTTCGTCTGGTCCGGGTGTGTGAATGTGTGCCGAGACTGGTATTTGTCTAGATGGTATGAAAACATAGTCAAGTGTAGAATCTCAACTGCATACTCCTCGCATCCTCATCTCATTCTCAAAACCCATTGGATGAAAAAAGCCAGAGTTCCGACCCCTCTGCCCTTTTCCTCCACTGGGTTTAGAGAAAGAGACGAGGAGAGAGGACGTGATGACTATGCAATTGAGATCTTCCCAAAGAAACACACAGACGTCCAGACACACACACCCGATCATCCAGCTCTGTGAGAGGGAAGTTGGCACGCCTTGCCAGTACCCAGCCAAGCAGCCAAGATTAATACCGCCCTCTCTCTCTCACACACACACACACACACCCAGCCTGTTTCTAATCATGCGCATATATTTTACCTCTGTTCTCTTTTAACAAAGCCTGAAAATGTGCTCACGTGTTGAGGACCATCCAAATCCATGACGCCTGGAATGCTATCCTTACATTGGGAGTCATGTGCACGTGTGCTTTGAACTGATTCCAACAGGACTTTGCTCAGGGGCTTTTTGGCGACCAGTCAAAGGTTTTTATTACACATGTACTCATTAAAGGGTTTTCCTTATTTAAAAAAAATATTCTACATTGTAGAATAATAGTGAAGAAATCAAAACGATGAAATAACACACATGGAACCAAGTAGTAACCGAAAAAGTGTTAAACAAATCAAAATATATTTGAGATTCTTCAAAGTAGCCACCCTTTGCCTTGATGACAGCTTTGCACACTCTTGGCATTCTCTCACAACCAGCTTCATGAGGAATGCTTTTCCAACAGTCTTGAAGCAGTTCCCACATATGCTGAGCACTTGTTGGCTGCTTTTCCTTTTCCAACTCATCCCAAACCATCTTAATTGGGTTGAGGTCAGGTGATTGTGGAGGCCAGGTTATCTGATGCAGCACTCCATCACTCTCCTTCTTGATCAAATAGCCTTTACACAGCCTGGAGGTGTGTTTTGGGTCATTGTCCTGTTGAAAAACAAATTGTAGGACCACTAAGTGCAAACCAGATGGGATGGCGTATCGTTGCACCATGCTGGTTAAGTGTGACTTGAATTCTAAATGAATCACCAACAGTCACCAGCAAAGCACCCCCACACCATCACCCGTCCACCTTCATGCTTCATGGTGGGAACCACAAATGCGGAGATCGTCCTTTCACCTACTCTGCGTTTCACAAAGACATTGCAGCTGAAACCCAAAATCTCAAGTTTGGACAGATTTCCACTGGTCTAATGTCCATTGCTCATGTTTCTTGGCTCAAACAAGTCTCTTCTTCTTATTGGTGTCCTTTAGTAGTGGTTTCTTTGCAGCAATTCGACCATGAAGGCCTGATTCACGCAGTCTCCTTTGACCAGTTGATGTTGAGATGTGTCTGTTACTTGAACTCTGTGAAGCATTTATTATGGGATGCAATCTGAGGTGCAGTTAACTTTAATGAACTTATCCTCTGCAGCAGAGATAACTGTCACGCCCTCACCTGTTTCCATTAGTCTGGTGTATTTAACCCTGTGTTTCCTGTCTCTCTGTGCCAGTTCGTCTTGTTTTGCCAAGTCAACCAGCGATTTTTTCCTAGCTCCTATTTTTCTGACCTCGAGCCTGCCTATCGCCTGGTACTGTTTGGACTCTGACCTGGTTTTTGAACTCTCGCCTGTCCCCGACCTGCCTTTTGCCTACCCCTTTTGTTATAATAAATATCGGAGCTCAACCATCTGCCTCCCGTGTCTGCATTTGGATCTCGACTTGTGCCCTTATAGTAACTCTGGGTCTTCCTTCCATGTGGCGGTCCTCTTGAGAGCCAGTTTCATCATAGCACTTGATGGTTTTTGCAACTATACTTGAAGAAACTTTCAAGATTCTAGACATTTTCCGGATTGAAATTCCACAAATGAACACCTGTTAATTGACATGCATTCCAGGTGACTACATCATGAAGCTGGTTGAGAGTACAAAGCTGTCATCAAGGCAAAGAAAGGGTGGCTACTTTGAAGAATCTAATATATTTGATGAACACTTTTTTTGGTCACTACATGATTCCATATGTTTTATTTCATAGTTGTGATGTCTTCACTACTATTCTACAATGTAGAAAATAGTACAAATAAAGAAAAACCCTTGAATGAGTAAGTGTGTCCAAACGTTTGATTGGTACTGTATACATAGAAGCAGACTGATAGAGGCTCTGTGAAAGAATGTGACTTTTAATATACCAAACCCTCATATGTACATAGCCATCTAAATGACCCCGTACTCCTTCACATCGACTAGATACGGGTACTCCCTACATACGGCCATGTTATTTTTACTCGTCATTGTTATTCCTTATTCACTGTGTATTTATTCCTCGTGTCACTATTTCTAATTTCTTTAAATCTTTATCTTCAACTCCCAACCCGTAAGTAAGCATTTCACTGTGTGTCTACACCCGTTGTTTACAAAGCATGCAACAAATACCTTTTATTTTGATTTGACTTGGGTTGACTTAGAGTTGAATGTAAAGCCATTCAATGATGCAGCTTTGGATAATAAAGCACTTTGGTTTTTGTTTGAGCATCAGTTTCCTTGCTTTTTGTCCAGTGGCCACAGCAGAAAGAGAAGTCGCAGATTGCCCCTTTAAGGCACTCAGTCAGTCACATTGGTAATTCCAATGTGCAGAGTGAGGCGTGAAGGTTTATACCGCTGTCTTAGAGTCCTTATTTCTTCAGTTGTTCAGTTCTTTCCGGCTATTTTTCATTAGACTGAGTGCAAAAAGCTTTCGTATTCAATTTGGCTTTCACCACACCTTACTGAGAATGTGTCAACACTCAACAGGAGCTTTAGAGGCCATGTGCACCTGCTTTCTGCCAATAAAGGGGAGTGTCCTGTTTCACCCAGGTGGCTCCTAGTCCTGCACATTAATGTGAATGAGGTAAGTGCCCCCCTTTGAGACTTAGTGAAAAACATTCAAAAAAGGCAATCCATTATCTCAACACAAAGGTGTTGACTAGACAACTCTCATTTGAATATCCACAGAGAGGAAGAGGCTCCAGTCCATGGAGGGCCGTTTGAATATTGCAGAGGGGTGAGACGCTGCGTTTACCTAAGAGGGGACACAACATTTACATGTGTGTCATCTATTGATCCAGCCTCACTGCTTAGTCTGGTTGGTCATTAGGGAGCCTAGTGTGGATGACGGGAGGGGCCAGACAGACAAAACAGACAGAGACAGAGAGAGACAGAGACAGAGAGAGACGGCCTGGGGCTGCTGCTTCAATGCTGATGAAACAATGAGAAACTCAGTTCGTGAGGCGGTGAAATTAGAACTCTTTCTCTCTCGTACTCTCCCTCTCTTTCTCTTGGGCTTTGATGTGTATCTCTGCTCTGCTCTGTGTGTGTGTGTTTTGGTTTCTCTGTGTGGGTGGTGGTTGCAGGCTGCAGGAATTTGGTGGCAGTATCAGAGATAAGGAAGGGGACTGTTACTTTGACGTTTACACTAAACATGATTTTATTGAAGATGTTGCTGATGGTGACAGATTAAGTTACTAGTTAATTAAGTGAATTAAGTTGGTTACAGTGTTCGTGATGAGGATGGTGTGTGTGTGTGTGTGTGTGTGTGTGTGTGTGTGTGTGTGTGTGTGTGTGTGTGTGTGTGTGTGTGTGTGTGTGTGTGTGTGTGTGTGTGTGTGTGTGTGTGTGTGTGTGTGTGTGTGTGTGTGTGTGTGTGTGTGTGTGCGTGACTCACTTGTAGAGTTTATTAGACTGAAGATCATACAGGTGTGTTTATATGTGAGTGTAAACATGCGTGTGTGTGTGTGTGTGTGTGTATGTCTTACCCTGGCACGCGCCGCTGCGGATGTTGGGGATGAAGCCTCGGCGACAGGGGTGAGGCTGGGCAGGGCACATCTCACAGGGGTGTCCCCATGCCCGTCCGATGGTGGCACAGCACAATGTCTTGGTGCACACGATGCCACTCAACTGGCCCTGGCACATCTGGTTGTTGACCTGCGTGAAACAGGGCCCAGTCCGGTAGTCTGGAGGGGGAGAAGGAGAGAGAACAAGAGTCAGCCATTTATTTATCCCACTTCCTTAAAATCCCCCTCTGAATGTTCTGTATAACTGAAAGGTAGTGAGGAAAAATACATATAAAGCCAAGACTATTTCACACTTCTGCTAGCTACATTTGATTGGATTTGAAGTGCTATTAAAATAAATAGAAATATACCCCAGAAGAACACAATGTAGTAGGCCTTAAATGCTGCAATATGTCATGCACACTGTATGACAGACCTCCCAAGTCTTTAACCCATTGGACTAAATGCTGCTGCACATTCCTGGTTAGAGACAATTATCTGGAAATGTGCTGAACAGTGGGTTCCCCTGTTCACTGGTGTAATGGCATAACTATATAATGGGGAAACCCATTTAGTACGGGTTCCCTTCAATAACGATCTTCTCATGACAAATATTCTTGGTCCAGACCAGGGGAGAACGACTGCCTCCTCTCAGTGAAGCCACGGCAGTTCAAGGCCGACCGCGGTACTGCAGGCATTGTTAGCAGAAAACAGAATACCACCATTATAGTGAATAGAAATAAAATAAAATTGTATTCGTCACATGTGCCGAATACCTCACTGTGAAATGCTTACTTACAAGCCCTTAAACAATGCAGTTCATGAAATAAAGTCAAGAAAATATTTACTAAAAAATATAAAAATAAAAAAGTAACACAAGAAAATGACATAACAATAATGAGCAATATACATGGGGTACCAGTACCGAGTCAATATACATGGGGTACCAGTACCGAGTCAATGTGCTGGGGTACCAGTACCGAGTCAATATACATGGGGTACCAGTACCGAGTCAATGTGCTGGGGTACCAGTACCGAGTCAATATACATGGGGTACCAGTACCGAGTCAATGTGCTGGGGTACCAGTACCGAGTCAATATACATGGGGTACCAGTACCGAGTCAATGTGCTGGGGTACCAGTACCGAGTCAATATACATGGGGTACCAGTACCGAGTCAATGTGCTGGGGTACCAGTACCGAGTCAATATACATGGGGTACCAGTACCGAGTCAATGTGCTGGGGTACCCGTTAGTCAAGGTCATTTGTGAAATGACTATGCATAGATAATAAAACAGCAAGTAGCAGTAGTGTAAAAACAGTCTTATGGCTTGGGGGTGGAAGCTGTTAAGGAGCCTTTTGGTACTAGACTTGGCGCTCTGGTACCGCTTGCTCTGCAGTAACTTGGGTGACATGAGTCGGTGACTATTTTTTGTGCTTTCCTCTGACACTGCCTAGTATATAGGTCCTGGATGGCAGGAAGCTTGGCCCCAGTGATGTACTAGACCGTACGCACTTCCATCTGTAGAGCATGACAGTCAGATGCCAAGCAGTTGCCATACCAGACGGTGATGCAACCGGTCAGGATGCTCTCGATGGTAAAGCTGTAGAACTTTTTGAGGATCTGAGAACCTATGCCAAATCTTTTTAGTCTCCTGAGGGGGAAAGGTGTTGACGTGCCCTCTTCACAACTGCCTTGGTGTGTTTGGACCATGATAGTTTGTTGGTGATGTTGGCACCAAGGAACTTGAAACTCTCGACCCGCTCCATTTCAGCCCCGTCGATGTTACATAGAGGGAGAGGTTGTTGTCCTGGCACCACACTGCCAAGGTGTCTGACCTCCTCCCTATAGGCTGTCTCATCGTTGTTGGTGAGCAGGCCTACCAGTGGTGTCTCATTAGCAAACGTAATGATGGTGTTGGAGTTGTGCTTGGCTAAGCAGTGATGGGTGAACAGGGAGTACAGGAGTGGACTAAGCACACACCCCTGAGGGGCCCCAGTGTTGAGGATCAGCGTGACAGATGTGTTGTTGTCTACCCTTACCATCTGGGGTTGGCCCGTCAGCAAGTCCAGGATCTCGAGACTTCTTTCATATTAGACATCGCACACCAGCAGTTATTGACAAATAGACACCCAGCCCAGCACCTCGTCTTAACAGACGTAGCTGATCTGTCCTGATGATGCACGGAGAAGCCAGCCAGCTCCATATTTTCTGCATCATCGTTCAGCCACATCTCGTGAACGATAAGATATTACAGTAATGTCCCATTGGTAGGATAGTCTTAAATCGTAGATCGTCCAGTTTGTTTTCCAATGATTGCACATTGGCCAATAATACGGAGGGTAGTGGTGGTTTACCAACTCGTCGGCACCCAGCCCCTTATATTATTTTTCTTCACGAGGATGACAGGGATTTGGGCCTTGTCTCGACAAAGCAGTATATCCTTTGCGTCAGACTAAAAAAAAATTGTCCAGTTCGAGTAATGAGTGAGTAATTGCTGTTCTGACGTCCAGAAGCTCTTTTCGGTCATAAGAGACAGTAGCAGCAATGTTACGTACAAAATGAGTTACAAACAATGCAAAAAACTAACAAAATAAAACAGTTGGTTACGAGCCCGTAAAACTGTATATACAGTTGAAGTCGGAAGTATATTCCTGACAATATACAATTAAATGTCATATATTCCTGACATTTAATCCCTGTAAAAATTCCCTGTCTTAGGTCAGTTAGGATCACCACTTTATTTTAAGAATGTGAAATGTCAGAATAATATTTGAGAGAATGATTTATTTCAGCTTTTATTTCTTTCATCACATTCCCAGTGGGTCAGAAGTTTACATACACTCAATTAGTATTTGGTCGCATTGCATTGAAATTGTTTAACTTGTCAAATGTTTCAGGTAGCCTTCCACAAGCTTCTCACAATAACCCCATTCCCCGACAGAGCTGGTGTAACTGTGTGAGGTTTGTAGGCCTCCTTGCTGGCACACGCTTTTTCAGTTCTATGTCTATGTCTATAGGATTGAGGTCAGTGCTTTGTGATGGCCACTTCAATACCTTGACTTTATTATCCTTAAGACATTTTGCCACAACTTTGGAAGTGTATTTGGGGTCATTGTCCATTTGGAAGACCCATTTTCGACCAAGCTTTAACTTCCTGACTGATGTCTTGAGATGTTGCTTAAATATATCCACACAATTTACCTCCCTCATGATGCCATCTATTTTGTAAGGTGACCCAGTCCCTCCTGCAGCTAACCCTAACCCTAACAAGATGCTGCCACCCCCGTGCTTCACGGTTGGGATGTTGTTCTTCGGCTTGCAAGCCTCCCCCTTTTTCCTCCAAACATAACGATGGTCATTATGGCCAAACAGGTCTATTTTGTTTCATCAGATCGCAGGACTTTTCTCCAAAAAGTACGATCTTTGTCCACATGTGCAGTTGCAAATAATAGTCTTGCTTTTTTTATGGCAGTTTTGGAGCAGTGGCTTCTTCCTTGCTGAGCATCCTTTCAGATTATGTCGACATGTTTCCTCCAGCATCTTCACAAGGTCCTTTGCTGTTGTTCCAGGATTAATTTGCACTTTTCGCACCAAAGTATGTTCATCTCTAGGAGACAGAACCCGTCTCCTTCCTGAGCGGTATGACGGCTGCGGTGTCCCATGGTGTTTATACTCGCGTGCTCTTATTTGTACAGATGAACATGGTACCTTCAGGCATTTGGAAATTGATGAACCAGACTTGTGGAGGTCTACAATTCTTTTTCTGAGGTCTTTCTTTTGATTTTCCCATGATGTCAAGCAAAGAGGCACTGCGTTTGAAGGTAAGCCTTGAAATACATCCACAGGTACACCTCCAATTGACTCATATGATGTCAATTAGACAGAAGTTTATAAATCCATGACATCATCGAGTCTGTCTGGGTTTACATGAAGAGAGAGAAGCACCTGAGGCTGCCTAAATCCACAGAAGAACTCTGGTTAGTTATCCAAGATGTTTGGGCAAACATACCTGCCGAGTTCCTTCAAAAACTGTGTGCAAGTGTATCTACAAGCATTTATGCTGTTTTGAAGTCAAAGGGTGGTCACACCAAATATGAATTTGATTTAGATTTTCCTTCTGTTCACTCACTTTGCATTTAGTTCATTGATAAATATAATCTATTAGCATGTCTATTTCTGATAACATTCTTACTTTACCGCATTTTTTCAAACCTGCCTAAAACTTTTGCACAGTACTGTATATGGGGGATTGGAAAGGAGGCAGACAATTACATTGATAGAAGCCACAATCTATCTGCAACATTAAAGCTGCCCTCTATAAAAACGAATGAAAATATGAATTAAAAAAAGATAGAGTGTGTCACTTTGTGTGGAAACAAAGTAATGAGGAGAACACAATGTCCTCTGACTTCAATGGCCACCTTGCTGCGCTGCTCACCAGGAACAACCAGGCGACATCATTTTGTTCACCACACTTCACAAGTCAAACACAATGACCTCACGCTGAAACCATTTGAGCAATATGATGTCCATTCAATCGCACATAATAAAACTCAAACAGGCTTAATGATGGAAAGGCCTTATTAACTGCAGTAGTGGTGCCAAAGTTAATACAGCATTAGAGGTACTGTAGAGATGGAGGGCTGGAATTCAAATAAAATACATGGTCTGAGAGGGGCTGTCAGGAGGAATGTAACATAAACCCTGGAGAAGTGGTTTAAGTTGACCCTCTTGAGTTCTAAAGGAGATGTACAGATAGATGAGGCAGCTTTGTTGTGGAAGCGCTGCTCTTATTACTTCCTGGTGCAGTTATAATGAAAATGAAATCACAGCCAGACAGAGAACGAGTGAACGCGAGATAGACAGAGGGGAAGTAGGTCAAACCCAGCAGAGAGAGAAAGAGAGAGAGAGGGATTGAGACAGATACCAGCAGGCTCTTACTGTCCCCTCTCACTCATACCCATGACCACTTCCTGGTGCAGTTATAATGAAAATGAAATCACAGCCAGACAGAGAACGAGTGAACGCGAGATAGACAGAGGGGAAGTAGGTCAAACCCAGCAGAGAGAGAGAAAGAGAGAGAGGGATTGAGACAGATACCAGCAGGCTCGTACTGTCCCCTCTCACTCATACCCATGACCTGACAATCTGGCCTGGACAATTTGAGGCTGGGAATGCGAGTCCCCATCCGAGCGGCAGAGACCCACTGTGGCGATAACAGTCACGCACATCTGGGCTTGATTAATCTGGCCTGGTCGGGACCAGGAAGGGACAACCTCTGGTCCAGATGTGTCCATCTGGAACTCTGAATCACTCTGGGCCACATCCACAACCCCCCCACTAACTAACAAACTAAACCCTCCATACATCCTGCTCTTCTACCAGTCAACTCTGCATTAAAAACTCATGTAAATCATAAGAATCACACTAATGTCGGACTCGTATGGTCCAATGCTTTATGTCCGTCATGCTTTCATCTGGTTTTGATTTAATCATACATCGGAACAATTTCAGTAAAACTAAGTTCTGGAACTGAGCGAGGAGCATGAACAGGACCTTTATGGAGAGCTATAGGGAAGTTGTTCATGCAAAAGGTATGAGATGACATGGAAGGGAGCCATTTAAAGGAACAAAGAGAAAGAAAGAGAGAGAAGAGAGCTGGCAATTGAGCTGCCATTCCTTTGATCAGCAGTGAGACCCTCAAAGTGAGGAGGCGTCTGGGCGCTCCCATGGCCAAACCTTTCAGAAGCAGCGCTAGACGACTGCTTGAGGATCTAGCCAAGTTCAGCAGAGCCCTGTCTATGTGTGCATACGACTGAAGGAAAACACACCGTAGGTCGGCCGCCAAGCTAGGCCAAACAAAAGACTGGAGCGCTCCGAGCGCTCACTCTTTTAATGGACTCAATAACAATCGCCTTGCCAGGGTGTCTATGTCTCAGCGCCACAAGACCCGACTGACTCAGAACCAGACAGACAGGCCAAGCAGTGTGTGTGTGTGTGTGTGTGTGTGTGTGTGTGTGTGTGTGTGTGTGTGTGTGTGTGTGTGTGTGTGTGTGTGTGTGTGTGTGTGTGTGTGTGTGTGTGTGTGTGTGTGTGTGTGTGTGTGTGTGTGTGTTGACCATGACCAGGGAACATGAACAATCCAGGGCCAGAAGAGTTAGAAATGGGAATGGGGTATAAGGAACTGAGGTACTGGCTGGGCCGAAGTCGACAACATTCGGAAGCAATTTGGTCTAATTACAGTTAAAATTGCTCTATAGATCCAAACTATTTGCCGGATCCCTCCCTCCTGTATCCTGCCTTTCACCACCATCTGTCTCATTTCCAGGTATTTTCAGTTTCCTCCACATGCTCCCAACGACGAAGCACAGATCACTAGAAATCAAATTATTGGCCTTTCAAAACTCAGCAAAGGCTACCTAATAAGTTAAGACAGCCTCTTCATAGGAATGCATTGCATATCTGTTACATTAGAAGCAAGGCCAAAGTACTAAACATCTGCCAAGATGTGCCGGCTAAGTGTAACCCATCCCAGAGTTGGGTTAATGAGGTCACATTATGGACTCTCACCTACATAAGATCTGTCCAGCCCATCAGATCAACATCTGTCACTAGGTCAAACGTGATCTTTCCCTATTCTCCTTTTCCTGCCTGAGAGAAAGCCTCTGATGAGAGGAGATGGGAATGGGACAATCTGGCAGGTGAGAAAAGGGATGCTAATCCAGTCTGGAAAGCCGGCCAAGTTGTTTGGGAAACGTTCCCGAAGTCAAGCTGCACGATCACAGGGAAGAGGGAAGGAACGCCGACATGCCTTCTTATGTCAACGGTTGGTGGAAACCAAGGGAAAGCAGGAGAAAATCAGCTAATTACAAAGCGATACGTAGATGATGTACAAATCAGCTGGGCTTGACAATCTGGACCCGCTATTTCTGAAACTATCTGCCGCCATTGTCGCAACCCCTATTACCAGCCTGTTCAACCTCTCTTTCATATCGTCTGAGATCCCCAAGGATTGGAAAGCTGCCGCAGTCATCCCCCTCTTCAAAGGGGGAGACACCCTGGACCCAAACTGTTATAGACCTATATCCATCCTGCCCTGCCTATCTAAGGTCTTCGAAAGCCAAGTCAACAAACAGGTCACTGACCATCTCGAATCCCACCGTACCTTCTCCGCTGTGCAATCTGGTTTCCGAGCCGGTCACAGGTGCACCTCAGCCACACTCAAGGTACTAAACGATATCATAACCGCCATCGATAAAAGACAGTACTGTGCAGCCGTCTTCATCGACCTCTCCAAGGCTTTCGACTCTGTCAATCACCATATTCTTATTGGCAGACTCAACAGCCTCTGTTTTTCGGATGACTGCCTTGCCTGGTTCACCAATTACTTTGCAGACAGAGTTCAGTGTGTCAAATCGGAGGGCATGCTGTCCGATCCTCTGGCAGTCTCTATGGGGGTGCCACAGGGTTCAATTCTCGGGCCGACTCTTTTCTCTGTATATATCAATGATGTTGCTCTTGCTGAGGGCGATTCCCTGATCCACCTCTACGCAGACGACACCATTCTATATACTTTCGGCCCGTCATTGGACACTGTGCTATCAAACCTCCAAACGAGCTTCAATGCCATACAGCACTCCTTCCGTGGCCTCCAACTGCTCTTAAACGCGAGTAAAACCAAATGCATGCTTTTCAACCGATCGCTGCCTGCACCCGCATGCCCGACTAGCATCACCACCCTGGATGGTTCCGACCTTGAATATGTGGACATCTATAAGTACCTAGGTGTCTGGCTAGACTGCAAACTCTCCTTCCAGACTCACATCAAACATCTCCAATCGAAAATCAAATCAAGAGTCTGCTTTCTATTCCGCAACAAAGCCTCCTTCACTCACGCTGCCAAGCTTACCCTAGTAAAACTGACTATCCTACCGATCCTCGACTTCGGCGTTGTCATCTACAAAAATGGCTTCCAACACTCTACTCAGCAAACTGGATGCAGTCTATCACAGTGCCATCCGTTTTGTCACTAAAGCACCTTATACCACCCACCACTGCGACTTGTATGCTCTAGTCGACTGGCCCTCACTACATATTCGTCGCCAGACCCACTGGCTCCAGGTCATCTACAAGTCCATGCTAGGTAAAGCTCCGCCTTATCTCAGTTCACTGGTCACGATGGCAACACCCATCCGTAGCACGCGCTCCAGCAGGTGTATCTCACTGATCATCCCTAAAGCCAACACCTCATTTGGCCGCCTTTCGTTCCAGTACTCTGCTGCCTGTGACTGGAACGAATTGCAAAAATCGCTGAAGTTGGAGACTTTTATCTCCCTCACCAACTTCAAACATCAGCTATCCGAGCAGCTAACCGATCGCTGCAGCTGTACATAGTCTATAGGTAAATAGCCCACCCATTTTCACCTACCTCATTCCCATACTGTTTTTATTTATTTACTTTTCTGCTCTTTTGCACACCAATATCTCTACCTGTACATGACCATCTGATCATTTATCACTCCAGTGTTAATCTGCAAAATTGTAATTATTCGCTACCTCCTCATGCCTTTTGCACACATTGTATATAGACTGCCCATTTTTCTACTGTGTTATTGACTTGCTAATTGTTTACTCCATGTGTAACTCTGTGTTGTCTGTTCACACTGCTATGCTTTATCTTGGCCAGGTCGCAGTTGCAAATGAGAACTTGTTCTCACCTAGCCTACCTGGTTAAATAAAGGTGAAATAAAAATAAAAATGTATGGAGACTAGGGTTGCACATTTTACGGAATATTCAGAGGTGGAAACCTTCCGTGGGAATATATGGGAATTAACAGGAATATATGGGAATTAACAGAAATATATGCAAAATAATATTAATACCATTTAAATGTAGATGTTTTTTGCATTGGAAATACTTACCATATCATATGGAGACAGAAACAAACATTTTACCTTATCATAAGTAGACATAAATGCAAATTATTAAATCCTTCCAATATACATATATTTTTTAAATAAAATGGTTATGAATTTAACTTTAATTAAATGAGTTGACTCTTCACATGGGATGATTTCACAGAACAACAAAAGAAAGGAATATTGAATGATCCCCAATGATCCATCGCATCTCCCAAAAATGTTTTCAACATACATCTGTAAAATGATAGTCTAGAAACTAAAGCTTTGGTTGTCTCCTCTCAGGCTTCCATGGTCTTCTCCCTGGACCTCCTCAATGTCCACCTCTTGAACATCAGACTGAGGCCTCATTTTTATTGTCACTTTCCAACCTTGTTGAGGATGGCTCGTTGTCAGGCTCTAAAAGCCTCAAATTTGCCCAGATTGCCACCAATTTTTCAACCCTTGTATTGATCAGCCTGTTGCGTGCTTTGGTGTGTGTGTTCCCAAACAAAGACCAGTTGTGCTCTGAGACAGCTGATGTTGGTGGAATTTGGAGGATAATGGAGGCAACAAAGGAAAAAGCCTCAGATCCACAAAGTCCCTTCCACCAGGTGGCTGATGAGATATGTTGTCATGACTGCCATATTGCATCTCCATCCCAAAGCCCTTGCTTGGAAGTGTACTTCAACAGACTGCCAAGAACCTTGCCCTCATCCAGGCCAAGGTGGCGAGACACGGTAGTGATGACACTATAGGCTTTGTTGATCTCTGCACCAGACAGGATGTTCTTGCCAGCATACTTGGGGTCCAACATGTACACTGCGGTGTGTATGGGCTTCAGGCAGAAGTCTTCATGCTTTTTGATGTATTTCAGAACTGCAGTTTCCTTTGCTTCGAGCAACAGTGAAGTGGGCAGGGCAGTACATATTTCTTCTCTTACATCTGCAAGCAGAGTCTGAACATCAGACAGGATGCCACTGTTTCCCTCAATCCGTGCAACTGCTATAGGTTTCAGGTTGCTTTACCACTCTCTCCCAAAATACATCATCCAGGAAGATCCTCTTGATGGGGCTGTCCATGTCAGTGTGATGACCCTCCAACTCTGTCTGCCGTATGCTCTCTTTGTTCTTGTTTCCTTATTAGGATGCTGGTGGGCGGAGTTGGGAGGGTCGTCAGCTACATCGGAAACACCTGGGCCCGGTGTCTCCCAGGATAAATACACCACTTCTTTATTCATGGAGGAGACTCTCTCCATGCAGACACCTTTCTAGATTTGGTTGTGTCTTGGTGGTTTTTGGTTGTTTGCTTGGGCACCGTTCAACACCCTGCATTATCACATTTATGCATGCAAATTACTCACTTACACTACTGATTACACACACACCATTGTATATTGTATTTAGTTTACTTTATTTAATAAATATATATTTAGTTACTTCTTATCTCCACGTTGTCTCCCTTTTGTTACGGGCTTTGAACCGGTTCGTGACAAGTGGGAGCTCATCCGGGATCTTTGAACGTATTGGTTTGGAAGAACGTGGAGGTAATGTTAATTCTGTACGTGTTTGGTTTGCATATTTTGTTTGAGTTTGATAGGCCCAGTATTGGTTGCCTTTGTTGTTTGGTTTGTGTGCTGCGTTGGAGAGAGTATAATGGGTTGTTTCCAGGCCTTGCCTAGCCTGGAAACTCTTGTTCTACTTTCTGTTGTGCCATTGGTCTGAGAATGTGAGTAAATTGGCTATGTACCTCGGTGGGAGATTTGGGTAGGGTAGTGGAACTTGCTACCCGGTGCTATAGCCTTTTTCCCATGAGAGGCTTAGCGACGCGTTTCATTTTTGGAATATGTTGGGCATGGATAAATGTTTTATTTTTGTGTGGTGTCTGTGGACTGAGCAGTTGTCTTGGTGGAATTTGCCAGCACGCTGGGGAGTTTTACTTCCTTGCCAGCGGGCTACAGTGCGTAAATACCCACCGCAAATCCGCACGAAGACTAGGGTTGAGTTATTGTAGGTTTTTGGGAAGCTCCGTATCTCATCTCTTCTGTGGTGCTCAGGGTGATTGTCAGTTCTCTGGTTGTGGTCTGATGTGCTCAGCAGAGGGGTTGAGCAAGATTATTTACTTATGTCTATGGTGTCTTATGTAGACGAGTTCATTCGCTTTCCTTCAGAGGAACTGTTTGAATTATGTACTAAAGAACAGCTGTTGAAGACCGCTGAACACTACAAGGTTGAATGATTGAAATTAGTGAAATTCTGTTATGTTGGGAAGTGACTGAAACGTTGGGAGTTGGAGTTGTTGTAAAAATTAAGGACCCTGATCTTTTTGTTGGAGTTTGTAGCTGATGCGGTCTCTTGTGCCCTGTTCCTGAATGTTTGTGACTGACTATTGTTTGGTGTTGTCATGTCCTTGTCATGTCCTATCTTTCCTGTCTGTTCTTGTGTTCTTTCCTCTTACATGTTGCTTCCTGTGTGCAGAGGCTGTGTCGAATTGGGAGGGCAGAGGCTGTGTCGAATTGGGAGGGCAGAGGCTGTGTCGAATTGGGAGGGCAGAGGCTGTGTCGAATTGGGAGGGCAGAGGCTGTGTCGAATTGGGAGGGCAGAGGCTGTGTCGAATTGGGAGGGCAGAGGCTGTGTCGAATTGGGAGGGCAGAGGCTGTGTCGAATTGGGAGGGCAGAGGCTGTGTCGAATTGGGAGGGGCAGAGCTCGGTATGTTCCGGGGTCCTTGTTGGTCCCCGGTTTTATGGGGGGAATGTGACAACCCCCCCCCCCACCTGCCGTATTCTCTCTTTGTTCTTGTTTCCTTATTAGGATGCTGGTGGGTGGAGTTGGGAGGGTCGTCAGCTACATGGGAAACACGTGGGCCCGATGTGTCCCAGGATAAATAAGGAATACCTAGGATAGGATAAGTAATCCCTCTCACCCCCCTAAGTTTTAGATGCACTATTGTTAAGTGACTGTTGTTAAGTGACTGTCCCACTGGATGTCATAAGGATGTCATAAGGTGAATGCACCAATTTGTAAGTCGCTCTGGATAAGAGCGTCTGCTAAATGACTTAAATGTAAATGTAAATACACCACTTCCCCATTCATGGAGGAGACTCTCTCCATGCAGACACTTTTTATTTGGTTGTGTCTTGGTGGTTTTTGTTTTTTTGGCACCGTTCAACACCCTGCATTATCATTCATGCAAAACACTCACTTACACTACTGATTACACACCATTGGATATTGTACTTAGTTTACTTTATTTAATAAATATATATTTTGTTAGTCCTTATCTCCACATTGTCTCCCTTTTGTTATGGGCTTTGAGCTGGCTCATGACACAGCAGACTGTGATATGGCCATTTCTTGGAGAGACTCATTCCCCTCCAAGAGGCTGTCAAACATGTTGAAAACACCACCCCAACGGGTGTTACTGGGCAGCTTCAATGTGGTGCTCTTATTCTTCTCACTTTGCTTGGTGAGGTAGATTGCTACTGTAACTTGATGACCCTTCACATTCCTAACCATTTCCTTGGCTCTCTCGTGTATCCATCGTTTTCAGTGCCATGATGTCCTTGAGGAGCAGATTCAATGCATGAGCAGCACAGCCAATGCGTGTGATGTGAGGGCAGGACTCTTCCACTTTAGACCAAGCAGCCTTCATGGTCGCAGCATTGTCTGTCTTGTAGAATACTGGTTGAGGGGTGGAGATGTAGTAAATTATTCCTTGCCCACAAACATTCAACCACCCATCAGAGATTGCAATAGTCTGCTTTCTCTATGATTTGCTTGACCTTCACTTGAACTCTGAATCTAGCAAAAGAGTAGATAAAGCATGTCTGGTTGGAGGAGTGTATGCTGGAAAAATAATATTCAGAAGTCTCTCCCAATACACTGCCTGTGAGCATCAGAGGTGAACCAGTTGCATACACAGCTCGAGCAAGACATTCATCAGCATGTCTCTGACTATGTTCTTCCATTGAGTCAAACTTCTGATTCCAGGAGGACCATGAGCTGTTGCTATCGATAAGGTGTCTGATTTGACCTTGAATAGAAGTATACAGACTTTTGTCAGAGGTTGCTTGTTGTGACCGCTGAGGGAACTTTATGCACTTGGCCAGATTCTGCATCTTTATTGCATTCTTCACAAGTGATTTGGCACAGTAGTTGCAAATGTACACAGCTTTTCCTTCATTAGCTGCAGTGAAATGTCTCCACACATCAGATAGTTCCTGTGGCATTTTCCTATAAAGATTTGGAAAACCAATACAATTTCATGTAAAAAATAGCTAAGCAGTTAGATTAAACAACTCTGTCAGATAAATGTTTTTAAATTATGTCTGGAAAAAAGTTAATTAACACTCAGTTTGCAGGCTCAAGCAAGCTAAACCCCACATGGTAGCAAAACCTAACTGTTAGAAATTATTTAAACACACTCTGCTGTAGGCTACTATTTACTAGTTAACAAAAATTAATGTCGTATACAATATATTCACCCCACCTAGTATTGTAATTGAAACTTACCAGAAAGCATGTAGTCCTTGACTCGGACAGTGTAGTAGTGTGGGCTGAATAGCATCTAATTTGTGTGCAAGATCTTGAGAATCAGCTGTACATGTGATGGAAGAATGCACTGTGCATGCAGAGGGTTGCAATTCCATTGAATTGGGGATAGTTCAACCAAAATATCCCACAAGACCTAGAATCCCACAAGACCCACTGTTATACGTAAACTCTTTTTGATGGATTTAAGCAAAATACCCCAAATTCCAGGGCTTAATTTCCCATGGAAAGTTTCAGACCTTTTGCCACCCTAATGGGGACAAATGGAGGGTTGAGATAAGATATTATTATACTCAATGAAACATGTTGTGATTACATGGGAAGGCAGTCATTCATACTGGTCTGGAAAGAGGTCAGGCTCCTCAGTGAGTGAGGAGGAAACAGAAGACACTCACAGGTCTTCCTGTGGCTGCTTCAGTTTCCTGACCTGGAGGCCCTTAGACTCATACAGCTGAGAGATTTACAACTCACTGAAACAGGACAGTGTCTTCTTCTCCTCATCTCTTTATCTCATAGAGACAGGTGCTTTTCCACTTATCCCAAGCATGTTTGTGTGTGTCTGCGCGTTTGTGCATACATCTGACTGCATGTGTGTGTCTGTGTGCGTGTGTTCACGTAAGCTTGCGTGTATGTGTGTGTCTAGCTACACTCCTCAAATGTATGTACACTAGGTGTGTGTGTTATTCTCATTTTGGCACAAACTGTGCTGTTTCTGTTTGTTATCAACAGCATTATCAACAGCCCTTAAATTGACTTTCTCTTCAGCTTAATGGCTCTAAGAGGCTGAACCCTGCCTCGGGACACTCACCCAAACGTGATGATACGCTAGAATGCGTCCCTGTGTAAACCCTTGCTTTGAGACGGTGGGAGATTGTGGGAGACACAGGGGAAAGTGAGGGAGATAAGCTCAAACGCAGGATAACAATCTTGGCACCAGACCGCTTTGTTGCCTGACTGGTAAGTTAATAGATAGCATTCTTTGAGGCAGAAACCGCCACTGTGGATAATTATGCAGAACACACACACGTCTGTGGAAACCCAAGTGAACACACAGGGCTACAGTACAGATACAGGACAGTTCTTGCTCACCCATTAAAACGTGTGTTTTACGATCTGTTCTCACTCGTTTCACTAATCGTCTTTGCACAGATACATTTTAATTCCCATCTCAAGTCCATTCTAACAACAGTTTCTCCTCTAATTCAGAACAAATTGACTTACGGTAGCCTGAGTTCCAGTGTATTTCTGCTGTAGTCATCTTGTCACAGTCTGGTTTGTGGCATGTGGCATTACTGACTGCAGAAACAGTCAGGCACCCAGGCTACAAGTAGACATACTACTAAAGAAGTGTCCTTATCTACTACTGTACTAAATCGCGTAACATTAATAGGACATTTCTGGGCTCCATTGGGTACATTGAGAGGACTCTCGCTTCCCAGGCCTCAACTGATTGTCCATCAGACAAGATCAAAGGCTACCCTTCACTGTTCCTCTTAGGACCACTCACAAATGTATTTGATTTGTTTATGGGAGAAGTACCAAAATGTAGTGTCACTATGAAAAGCAGATGCAAAATAACAGCATGTTTTTTTTTTTACATTTCCAATGACACACAAAACATAACATGACGAGGTCATTAAAACAACATAAAAGGCATAACATGGACGAGGTCATTAAAACAACATAAAAGGCATAACATGGCGATGTCATTAAAACAACATAAAACGCATAACATGGCGATGAGGTAGAGTTACTGTACTGTACCCATTACAGAGTTTACGGGTCTCTCTTTTTGGCAGCATGTCCCATTCTATGAGGTCTCTATGGAGCGAAAAAATGACACACTTCTCTCCCGAGGACACACCCTTCCCTTCCACTGGGGGAGCCTTTGACAGATTACATGATGGAGACAGAAATAGCAACACTTCCCCCTTTCCATCCCCTCGTCATCGTCCTGACGTCATCATGGGCCAGCTCTCTGGGCTGGACTGGGCTGACTGTGTGGGCCCATAAGGGTAACACTGTTCACTATTGGACCTGAGCCTGGTTAATGGGCCGAGATACACTGGACACGTGAGCAGAACAACTCCCCATTGCCACATTCATACAGCTGCTTCGTAATGAGAGGGCTTGGTGCTCCAGGCTGCAGAATGGACAGCTGCAGGCTGGAGGAGGCTGGGGATGGTGGGAAACTCAGCTGATTAGAGAGGGGCCCGAGTGGCTGTCAGTCTCCACTGTAATTCATGCTTAACTAGCCTGTCAGTGACACACACACACACACACACACACACACACACACACACACACACACACACACACACACACACACACACACACACACACACACACACACACACACACACACACACACACCTCTGCGCCTCACCCTGACAGAGAAACCTATTAGACCAGCAGCTTTTCCTGTGACTCATAGACAGTACATCGACAGAGGAAAACACCCACACCTACTGTAACTATAATGTACTGTCAAAGCACCCTCTGGGCTTGGTTTTACCGTAACACCTCACTTCAAAAACCACTAATTGCAACCTTGGAGAGTCAAAGATTTATCTAGCTGGACGTCTTCACAGGACAGAGTAGTAAAATCTCTGGTAATAATGACATGTCAATTCTCACTGAGTTAAGGAAGCCCTGGGCTTAGGTGAGAATTAAAGCACATCTCTCTTTAGGTAGATGTGGATGATTGAGGAGGCTATAGAGGGACAGTTTTACAGCCTCTCCCAGACTTCAACGGACACAGTGAGGAGGTCGGGTCAGCGCCACACACGCAAGTGCACGCGCACAAACGCACACACTTTGAGGCGGTGGGAGGTTTGCTGGAGGGCTGAGGGGGTCCGGTGGTCTCCCTTCTCTCAAGACTGTTTTTGTTTGGCCGCGCCTCGCTCTGTGTACACAGCTGGGGAATCCATTTTTACTTTTACCCCCTGCCTCTACCTCCATCCCTCCCTCCTTCCCTCCCTCGCTCCACTCCTGGAGCGAGAATCGTATTGTGTAGCGAGAACCGTATTTTTTATTGGCAGATTTCTGTGAGCCCTCCCCCTGTTGTGTTTTCCAGGAGAAAGGGGAGGTCAGGGGAGAGGTGGGTTAGGTGAGGGGAAGGGGTCGAGTCATTGGGCTGTTAGGTCTAGCTGGAGGCCACACTAGGTCTGTGACCACTATGGGACAAGTCTGTCGGTACATTTTGGGGACGAGCTGAAATCCAATTCATTAATTGACAAACGCAGATCCCTTTTTCTGAGGACCTTTTGACTCATGAATTGGAATTGCAGTGCTCTTCCAGAATTGACTGAATTGAAATGGCATTGATCCAGACCCTACTGAGACACTCCCCCAGTGACACATAGCCCCTCCTCTTGGCTCTTACCTCTTCCTAACCATTCATCTTAGCTTTAGCCTCCACAGAAGGGAGTCCACTATCCACAAATATTAGACAACCAGATTACAGCCAATGGTCAAGTCCAGGGAGACAGACCCCCACCGTGTCTGTATGTGTGCACTTACTGTATGCAGTCACACTACGGACACACTATGTCTAGACTGATATGAAGTTCATATATGCAGTAGATCAAAGCTTCTAAAGGTCCTGGCTCACTATCTTCCACAGCACTGGTGGGTGTGTTGTGATAAAGCGGGGGGGCAGTCTGTGTCGCCACATGATTGTGTGGCGTCTCTCATCAGAGTCCCAGGCACTGTTGTGATAATGTCTCTTTCTGTTCGAGGTTTTCATCAACTCTTAAAAGAACCAATGGAGGTCGATAGGTGGCTTCTTTAGTGTTAAAAAACAACGTGTTTCAGTTATAGTCCTACAGCGTTTCCCAACTCCGCTCCTCCACTACCCCCAACAGCACAGGTTTCTGTTGTTGCCCCTGACACGCACACCTGAGTTGAATCAGGTTTTTTTTGACGGGTGCGACAACTAAAATGTGTGCTGTTGGGGGTACTGGAGGACCGGAGTTGGGAAACACTGATCTACACTGGAGTCGCCCATCCCTATATACACTTCAAACACTTTGGTTGTGAACACTAAATATCAAGAAACATTCCTCTGTCAACTTCAATTTATCCTCCAAGAGTCATTGAATCGCTCTACATATCCAGCCTGTGAGCAGACACAGGGTTTATGGGATGAGCCAGGATCCTGTGTTGATCATGTAAACCGTCTATGAGCAGACCTGTGGGTTTACAGTAGAGGTGAAGTGGGATGACTGGGAAGGCTCTTACCTCTCTCGCACTGCGGGCCAGTGAAGCCGTAGACACAGGCACATCTGTTGGGCCCAATGCAGCGCCCGCCGTTCTGGCAACCATTCTCACACACAGCTACAGAGAGGAGAGGGGAAGAGGCGTGTTAGGGTTCTGATACAGCCGGACAGAAAAACACACACACGATAGCCGGGGGAGTGCGGTGTTCAAAGTGAGGTAGATACTCACGCTGTCCACAGTGGTTGCCGGTGTAGCCTTTCTGACAGGAGCAGGAGTCCTCTTGGCAGCTGCCTCCGTTCATACACCTGACATTACAGCTCTGCACTGTGGGACACATACAGGGGTCAACAGACGCAGCCAGGGAAAACTTGCTACTGCTAGCCAAGAACCTCAACTCAACCAGCTGGTCACACACACACACACACACACACACACACACACACACACACACACACACACACACACACACACACACACACACACACACACACACACACACACACACACACACACTGACCTCCAAAGGGAACTTCAACACCTCAGGTGCTCGGTTTAACTTGGAACATCATTACAGTTCAACTCCATATTTGTGCAACAAGGATCTAGTATCAGACCTGTGCCAATAACTAACAGTTAGTCCAATGCCTGGTAGTGACAATTGGGTACTGACTGTCTTTTACATACTGGTATTTGGGCTGTGACAACCTTTTAGTTTAACTCAACTATATCAACACTCACTTTTCACTATGACCGTTTTGTAGCCCGCTCGACTGCAACAGAAACGTCTGGGCTGTATTTGTGTAGGGCTAATTGTATTAGTCTATTTTTGAGCACTGTACTGCCACACAAGGCCCAGGCCGCAGTTTAATCAAACAGACCGTGGAGGCTATAAGTTGAGCCAGCTGTGTCCTATAGATGGGAATGTGCTGAGATCAGAAAGCTTCAATCCTGGCGGAGCAGCATTCTTAGAACTCTAAGCAGCAAGCTTTCCACAGACAGAGAGACAGACAGAGACACTCAGTATATTCGGGGGAAGTGGGGAGATGCTCTATCCAACCAGATCTGTCAGAGACCAGCCAGCCTACAGCCGAGACCAGCCAGCCTACAGCCGAGACCAGCCAGCATATAGCAGAGACCAGCCAGCCTACAGCAGAGACCAGCCAGCCTACAGCAGAGACCAGCCAGCCTATAGCAGAGACCAGCCAGCCTATAGCAGAGACCAGCCAGCATATAGCAGAGACCAGCCAGCATATAGCAGAGACCAGCCAGCCTATAGTAGAGACCAGCCAGCATATAGCAGAGACCAGCCAGCCTACAGCAGAGACCAGCCAGCCTACAGCAGAGACCAGCCAGCATATAGCAGAGACCAGCCAGCCTATAGCAGAGACCAGCCAGCCTATAGCAGAGACCAGCCAGCCTATAGCAGAGACCAGCCAGCCTATAGCAGAGACCAGCCAGCATATAGCAGAGACCAGCCAGCATATAGCAGAGACCAGCCAGCCTATAGCAGAGACCAGCCAGCCTATAGCAGAGACCAGCCACCCTATAGCAGAGACCAGCCAGCCTATAGCAGAGACCAACCAGCCTATAGCAGAGACCAGCCAGCCTATAGCAGAGACCAGCCAGCCTATAGCAGAGACCAGCCAGCCTATAGCAGAGACCAGCCAGCCTACAGCCGAGACCAGCCAGCCTACAGCCGAGACCAGCCAGCCTACAGCAGAGACCAGCCAGCCTACAACAGAGACCAGCCCATAGCAGTGGTAAAATGAGAGGGCTTAGTCAGTCTCCCTAAAAACGCAGAACATTTCATGAGACTACTTCCACAGTAATTGATTCTGGCAGATGCCTATGTTTCTACTCAGCCTGGGTAAAACGGTACATGATGCCCATGCAAGCCGTTGATTGGAAGTTGGAACACCCTTCTCCCTCTCTCTATCTTGCTACCATCTTTAATTACTGTCATTCATCTCTTTTTCTCTAGCTTGCTGCCATATTTAATTACTCTCATTCATCTCATTCTCTAGCTTGCTGCCATCTTTAATTACTGTAATTCATCTCTCTAACTTGCTGCAATCTTTCATTACTGTAATTCAGCTCTCTTTCTCTAGCTTGCTGCCATCCTTAATTACTGTAATTCATTTCTCTTTCTCTATCTTGCTGCCATCTTTAATTACTGTAATTCATCTCTCTATCTTGCTGCCATCTTTAATTACTGTAATTCATCTTTCTCTATCTTGCTGCCATCTTTAATTACTGTAATTCAATTATTTTTCTCTATCTTGCTGCCATCTTTAATTACTGTAATTCATCTCTCTATCTTGCTGCCATCTTTAATTACTGTAATTCATCTCTCTATCTTGCTGCCATCTTTAATTACTGTAATTCATCTCTCTATCTTGCTGCCATCTTTAATTACTGTAATTCATCTCTCTTTCTCTACAGGCTGTGATTCATGAGGTGGTGAGGGGATACAGCATGTCTGGATTTCCTGGACCCCTTCTTCGCCTATTCAGTTTTTCTAGAACTTCCAGTTACTGTAAAATGACCCAGTAGTACCATGCTGACTGACTGTGCACAGCAAACCTAGCTAACGCCCAGTCTGACTCTAGGCCTGGCTAGCATCTCGTGCAGACACTTAGTGATGGATTAGCGTGAATGCCTTTGGACAAGAGGTTTATGAGTTTCTGTACAGGTCTGCACGGCATGAGGGAAGACCGATCTTTTCTCCCCAGACTCAACCTCAGCTCAACTCAGAGCTCCAGGGCAGTGGGCCATATCGTTTAACTCCCACAGAATTCAGGCTAATCTCTCAGGCCAACAGGGAAATGAAACATGAAAAATGACTCTATTGACTGATTGCAGCGCCGAACCTCGATGCACTACAAGGGGGAAAACAACTAGCGAGGACACAATTTTCCCCCACAATTTTTCATGACGTAATCATGCAAACGTTTCAGATCGGGAGAATTCGTCAATTTTTCAAATGTCTCTCATCCGTTCCAGAAAAAATATTCTAAATAGGTCATAAAGGGAGGGGCGAGGGGGGGGATTGGAAGAACATCAGACATGGCTGTAGACTCAGTTTACAGAACTTTTGTGTTACAGCACGTTTAGGGTTGAAGGGGTTCATGTGTTTTCTCTGTAATGGGGGGTTGGTGGAAATAGAGGGGGTGGAAGGGGGAATAATCTCACTGGCTAGACCAGCTACCCCCACCCCCAGATGAGGAGAGATGGTACATTCCTGTGACCGGTGCCTAGAATGCCACACGTGCAGGAGGTTGGGGTCCCACAGGACATGAACCACAATGCACCTCTGTGTGGCTGCCCTGTGGGTCGGCCTGCATCCTCCACATCTGTGAGTTTTTTATTTGATTTTTGACGGTAGGTAAACTAGTGGTGGTGGGGTTGGAACACTGAGGGACTTTATGGCTGTGTTCTGTTCTGTACGAACTTATACACAGCTCCTGGGATCAGTGACATGTCAATGTCAGGTTCACTATGGAGATGGCATGCTGTGAAATACACAGGCTGGTGCTGAGACTTTGATGAACCGTGTCTGAAACGATTCACAGCATCACGTTTTTCATCGTCATTTCAAATCAATTTGGCTTATGTAAGAGTGTAGTCTAGTGTCTTGTGTAGTATATATATATATAAAAATTGGAGACCTCTTACACTTCAGTGTTGTGATGCAAAAATCCTAGCAAAATGCTTGGCACACAGAATTTAAAAAGTATTGTCAGATATTATTTATCCTAATCAGACAGGTTTTTTACATGGACGATACATTGGAGATAATATAAGACAAGTACTGGAAACAATAGAACACTATGAAATATCGGGGACACCAGGCCTGGTTTTCATAGCTGATTTTGAAAAGGCTTTTGATAAAGTAGGACTGGAGTTTATATATAAATGCCTAGAATATTTCAATTTTGAGGAATCTCTTATAAAATGGTTAAGGTTATGTATAGTAACACTAGGTGTAAAATAATAAATAATGGCTACATCTCAGAAAGTTTTACACTATCTAGAGGAGTAAAACAAGGTTGTCCACTATCGGCATATCTGTTTATTATTGCCATCGAAATGTTAGCTGCAAAGATTAGATCAAACAATAATATTAAGGGATTAGAAATTCGTGGCCTAAAAAAGGTGTCATTGTACGCTGATGATTCATGTTTTCTTTTAAAACCACAATTGGAGTCTCTCCGCGGCCTCTTAGAGGATCTAGATACTTTTGCTATCCTCTCTGGATTAAATCAGAATTATGATAAATGTACCATATTACGTATAGGATCACTAAAAAATGCACATTTTACATTACCATGTAGTTTACCAATTAAATGGTCTGACGGAGATGTAGACATACTCGGTATACAAATTCCAAAGGAAATAAATGATCTCACTCCAATAAATTTCTATAGAAAGTTAGCAAAAATAGATAAGATCTTGCTACCATGGAAAGGAAAATACCTAAATACCTAATACCTACCTACTCTATTTGTGGAAAAAATCACCCTGATTAACTCCTTAGTTATATCACAGTTGACCTATTTGCCTATGGTTTTGCCTACACCTAGTGACCTGCTTTTTAAATTATATGAACAAAAAAATATTCAATTTTATTTGGAACGGCAAACCAGATAAAATTAAAAGGGCCTATTTATATAACGAATATGAATTCGGTGGGCAGAAATGATTAAATATTAAAGCATTAGACCTCTCACTAAAGGCATCAGTCATACAAAAGTTATACTTAAATCCAAACTGGTTCTCTAGTCAATTGGTACGAATGTCTCATCCTATATTCAGGAAGGGCCTTTTCCCCTTCCTGATTACACCTGCTCACTTTCGGTTGTTTGAAAAGGAAATAATCTCCAAAATATCTTTATTTTTTAAACAAGCCTTAGAAAGTTGGTTGCAATTTCAGTTTAATCCACCTGAAAGGACGGAACAAATAGTACAACAAATATTGTGGTTAAATTAAAATATACTATTTGATGAAAAAAATGTATTTACTGAACTTCAGTAAACACATTTGATTAGTAAAGTTACATCAAATAGGGCTGGTTTTCCAGATACAGATTAAGCCTAGTCCTGGAATAAAAAGCATGCTCAATGGAGAATCTCCATTGAAATAACATTTTATGCCAGTGCTAAATCTGTGGATTAATCTGTGCTAGGAATCCAGAATAAATTAACTGTGGCAGCGATTAGGATTTCCAAGAATGGGAAGCCAAAGCATTTTTTCTGGGGCTCTTCGGTCTGTGTCACAGATCTACAGGTATATAATAGCACTTTCCCAGAGTTGAGCTGTGCTGAGCCTGTATGGACCCCGTTAGTTGACAGCTGTTTCCGAGGGACTCGGAGGTAGCGTTCACGGACATTAGAGGGTAATTATAGTTATGGGAAGAGGTCTGAGATGACTGGACTGATCCTGGGCACAGCAAAGCAGATCTATTGGTCAATAGTCCTTTATATTGCCTATATCCATTTATTTGTCCGGAACCATGTCGTAACAAAGTGTTCTCTTTATGTACTGTTGTGTTGTCTCTCTTGTCGTGACGTGTGTTTTGTCCTATATTTTTATTGAATTTTTATTTATTTTTAATCCCAGCCCCCAACCCCGCAGAAGGCCTTCATTGTAACTGACTCGCCTAGTTAAATAAAGGTAAAATAAAATAATGATAATCAACAGGTCTCCCTTGAATACGAGATGGGTAATCTCAATAGGATATCCTTAATAAATAAAGGATAAAAAAATGCGATGCCTGGACATGAACACACAGCCATATAACTATGGTACGTGGATAAACTAAGCACGTCCTCTCACTGTCAACTGAGTTTATTTTCAGAACACTTATGTGTCAATATTTGTATGAGCACAACAAGATTCAACAACTGAGACAAACTGAACAAGTTCCACAGAAATTGAATAATGTGTCCCTGAACAAAGGGGGGGGGGGTCAAAATCAACAGTAACAGTGCATTAAGAGTGGGGTAACAGTGCATTAAGAGTGGGGTAACAGTGCATTAAGAGTGGGGTAACAGTGCATTAAGAGTGGGGTAACAGTGCATTAAGTACTGCAGTGCATCTCCTCCTCATGGACTGCACCAGATTTGCCAGTTCTTGCTGTGAGATGTTACCCCACTCTTCCACCAAGGCACCTGCAAGTTCCTGGACATTTCTGGGGGGAATGGCCCTGGCCCTAGCCCTCACCCTCCGATCCAATAGGTCCCAGACATGCTCAATGGGATTGAGATCCAGGCTCTTCGCTGGCCATGGCAAAACACTGACATTCCTGCCTTGCAGGAAATCACGCACAGAACGAGCAGTATGGCTGGTGGCATTGCCATGCTGGTGGGGCATGTCAGGATGAGCCTGCAGGAAGGGTACCACATGAGGGAGGAGGATGTCTTCCCTGTAACGAACAGCGTTGAGATTGCCTGCAATGACACAAACTCAGTCCGATGATGCTGTGACACACCGCCCCAGACCATAAAGGACCCTCCACCTCCAAATCAATCCTGTTCCAGAGTACAGGCCTCGGTGTAACGCTCATTCCTTCGACGATAAACAAGAATCCGACCATCACCCCCGGTGAGACAAAACCGTGACTTGTCAGTGAAGAGCACTTTTTGCCAGTCCTGTCTGGTCCAGCAACTGTGGGTTTGTGCCCAACGTTGTTGCCGGTGATGTCTGGTGAGAACCTGCCTTACAACAGGCCTACAAGCCTTCAGTCCAGCCTCTCTCAGCCTATTGCAGACAGTCTGAGCACTGATGGAGGGATTGTGCATTCCTGGTGTAACTCGGGCAGTTGTTGTTGCCATCCTGTACCTGCAGGTGTGATGTTCGGATGTACCGATCCTGTGCAGGTGTTATTACACGTGGTCTGCCACTGTGAAGATGATCAGCTGTCCGTCCTGTCTCAGGCATCTCACAGTACGGACATTGCAATTTATTGCCCTGGCCTGATCTGCAGTCCTTATGCCTCCTAGCAGCATGCCTAAGGCACATTCACGCAGAAGAACAGGGACCCTGGGCCTCTTTCTTTTGGTGTTTTTCAGAGTCAGTAAAGGCCTCTTTAGTGTCCTAAGTTTTCATAACTGTGACCTTAAATGCCTATCGTCTGAATGCTGTTAGTGTCTTAATGACCGTTTTAACAGGTGCATGATCATTAATTGTTTATGGTTCATTGAACAAGCATGGGAAACAGTGTTTGAACCCTTTACAATGAAGATCTGTGAAGTTATTTTGGATTTTTACGAATTATCTTTGAAAGACAGGGTCTTTCTGAGTTTATAAAGAGCTTGACCAAAAACATGCTGCTGATTTCTTCCAAGTTGTTCCGACCTCTACATTCCAGTTGTGGCCTCTGAGACATAAAAGTGCTATCAATAACCTGACCAATGACTACATTTCAAGAGACCGGGTGTAATTAAGGGAAGGGAAATTGACAGTATTTCAAAACAGGTCTCCATTTAGTTTTAAGCTTGTCAACTGCAGTACATTAGTCTGTAGAGTCACCCAAAGCGGTATTGCATCTCACTTAAAGGGGAAATGCATTCAAAAATGTGATTTGCTGTGTTTTATACATATTTCCACACTATGAGGTTGGAATAATACTGTTAAATTGTGAGTTATGATAATGTCCTTTCAGTGTAAGAGCTGTTTGAAAAGTCTGCCTGAAATTTCTGCCTGTTTTGCATGGGTGGGGTTTTGGACCGCCTGAAGACATCACCAGGCAGTATAAGTTAATAGACCACTAACAAAGAGATTTTTCCTTTTCTATGCCAATAACAGCTTGTTTTCTGGTTACAAATCCCTCCCATTAGGCTCCTCCAATTAGGCCACACACTATAGACCACTCCCACGGAAATCCTAGCAAAATTATTGCTTGAGAAATAGCTTCTGCTAAGAAACTAATTTTGTACATTTTTGACCATTTTACTAAAAAAAACAATGACAGTAAGGTACTTAATTGTTACCCAGAAATGATTCGATATTGAGATAAAAAATTGGACCTTTAAAACGGCCTGCAAATTACTGTAGTAGGTGTCTAAAGCTTTCTGTGGTCCAACTAAATTCATGCAGAGAACCATGTGAAAACTGAATACCCCCAGTGAAATCCCTACAGTATCAGAACATATGGAGGATTGATCTAGACAGACCAGGTTTTAATGCGTCTACTGGTCGTTATAGGATGGATCAAACATAGCTTTGTTGGACAGAAACTCCCCGGCACTAGACCGCTGACCTGTATGAAACCTGTATGAAAGTTGCAACCACTTTGTCAGTTATTTCCCAGAGCTGGCTGATGGGTGTATTTATGCCATGTTTAATCTTAGCAGTTATTAACCTGCGTGACCCTTGACCCCATTAAATCTTCCAGAAGGCCAGAAAGAGAGAACGGCCTTTAATGATAGACACAACTCAGTGTTGAACTACAACATTTCTGTTCCGTTTGCCAAGAAGGTTGAAACGGAACAATTAAAACGGGACAAAACAAACACCAGACCTGGAAAATCCCAATACTGTAAGGTAGGTGTGTAAAAAGGCCATAAATCCCCTGTAAGAGAGCAGAAGCGGTGAGTGTGACAATCAGTTTGCTACAGCTCTATGGGAAGCTCCTGCCTCAAGCTCCTCTCTCTCTCTCGCTAAGGGAAATGACTTCATACTGTTTCATACTGTTTCCCATCACTAGGCCTGTCTCCAACGTTCAGCCTATGGGGGGACGTTAGCCGCTCAGACCCCGGTTTTGAGAACTGTTTTCCCAGCACATAAAGCTGGCGTCTGGCCTCTCTGGGGCGTTCGACCAGTATGTGTGGACTGTGGAGTAGATCCTGTTTCACACCTCAGGGCCAGATGGGCCGGCCCACACTCAGTGCTCAGTGTGTGTGTACGGAGGCCTGAAAGGGCTAGGCGTGATTGACGAGTCAGCCCCCGCCCAGCCAAACAGGTGAGCATGCTATACACACTCAGTAAGTGCTGTAAAACTGTTCCTAGCCTAGTGGGCTAGGCTAGGAGCCCCAGGCATGTGCATTAATCCTCCCAAACCCTTTGACCTGGAGGCTGAGTCTGGAGCGGCTGGAGGCTGTCAACCAGGCCACGCTGTCTCTGAGGCAGCATTACCCTGACATGTTATAGCCCTCTGGGGGGAGGTCTGGCCAGACAGGCAAAGCCATGGATATACAGAGTTAACTAGGCAAATGGGAACAGTCCCACTGGGCACACACTGGATCAATGTTGTTTCCACGTCACTTTAATGAAATGACGTTGAATTGTCGTCTGTGCCCAGTGGGATATTGTTATGGTACATTTGGTGGTGCCGACATGGATGTCTGATCTGTAGAGTGTCTATAGCTGTGGTGGTCCATTGTGTGTGTTAGGTTGTATTGGGTGGTGTTTGGGTGTATTTGGGTGGTTGCTGGAGAGTTGCTGGGAGTGGGGTTCGGGGATGTAGGGTGCTGGGTGTTAGGACTCACTTCCGGCTCCGGCTCCGGCCCCACAGCTGGGGGAGAGCTGGCCACTGCCGCAGGTGCACATGTTGGGTCTGGAACAGAAGCCATCACCGCACGAGTTACGGCAGATCGCTGGGAGGAGAGATAGAAGAGAAGTCAAATATATTTCTAGATTAACTTTGGCCTAGCCAGCCAAAAGAGGATGGACTGAGCTCTCCTCTTGGCCTACTCTTTGCACACAGATTTATGTTAACTTGTTATGGATAGGGGGCAACATTTTCACGTTTGGATGAAAAGTGTGCCCAGAGTAAACTGCCTGCTACTCAATCCCAGTTGCTAATATATGCATATTATTAGTAGATTTGGATAGAAAACACTCTGACGTTTCTAAAACTATTTGAATGATGTCTGTGAGTATAACAGAACTCATATGGCAGGCAAAAACCTGAGAAAAAAATCCAACCAGGAAGTGGGAAATCTGAGGTTGGTCATTTTTCAACTCATTCTCTATTGAAGATACACTGGGATATGGGTCATGTTGCACTTCCTAAGGCTTCCACTATATGTCAACAGTCGTTAGAACCTTGTCTGATGCTTCTACTGTGAAGTGGGGCCGAATGAGAGGGGAATGAGTCAGAGGTCTGGCAGAATGCTTTGAGCTCGTGACGCTCGTTCACGTGAGAGAGAGCTCTGTTCCAGTGCTTTTCTACAGATAAAGGAATTCTCCGGTTGGAACATTATTGAAGATTTATGTTAAAAACATCCTAAATATTGATTCTATACTTCTTTTGACATGTTTCTACGGACTGTAATATGACTTTCATCTGAACTTTTGCCTGGACCTGCCCGCGCGTCTTGAGTTTAGATTGTGTACTGAACGTGTGAACAACAAGGAGGAATTTGGACAGAAATGGACTTTATGGAACAAATCAAACATATATTGTGGAACTGGGATTCCTGGGAGTGCATTCTGACGAAGATCATCAAAGGTAAGTTAATATTTATAATGCTATTTCTGACTCATGGCTGATACCTTCTTGGGTTGTGTTGGTCTCTGAGCGCCGTACTCAGGCGTTGCATGGTTTGCTTTTTCCGTAAAGTTAAAAAATAATCTGACACAGCGGTTGCATTAAGGAGAAGTATATCTTTAAATCTGTGAATATCACTTGTATCTTTTATTAATTTTTATTATGAGTATTTCTGCGATTTGATGTGGCTCTGTGCAAATTCACGGTTTGTTTGGAGGCAAAGCCAAATATAAACTGAGGTTTTTGGATATTAGTATGAACTTGATCGAACAAAACATACATGTATTGTGTAACATGTTGTCCCAGGAGTGTCATCTGATGAAGAATATCAAAGGTTAGTGATCAATTTTATAATTATTTCTGATTTTTGAGAGTCCTCTCTTTGGTTGGAAAATCGCTGTATTCCTTCTGTGACTAGTTGCTGACCTAACATAATGATATGTTCTGCTTTCGCCGAAAAGCTTTTTTGAAATCGGTCACGGTGGTTGGATTAATGAGAATTTTATCTTTAAAATGGTGTCTAATACTTGTATGTAGCGGAACCCCAGTCCTAGACAGGTTAAGCACTTTCTGATAAGTTCGTGGAAAGCTCTATTTGATATGACTCATTTGATTCATACAGGGGTTTTATAGACTACCAGTGCAGAGGCAACCTGACTTTCAGTTTATAGGTATTGTGACCATAATGTCTCGGTACTTACGGACAATACACTGGTTCCCTCCAGGCAGAGTCTTCCAGCCAGGGCAACAATAGGAGTGGAAGCGAGAGCCACACACATTGGGCCTGCAAGACAGGGAAAACAAACTCAGTACTCAACAGAGCCCCAATATAATTTAAGAAAATCCTTCAACAAACACACATGGGCATGAATTATTTTCCAAGCGCTCACAGACCCTGGCGACCTTTGCTTTCATTCTAAACAGCTCCAACGTTGACGGTAGGCATTTCTTGTATGGCTGACACGAAAATACCTGTTTGTTTTTAGACATACTCAATGTAAACTTCCCAAGAAACAGCAGATATATATAAACCCCTTTCTCTAACCCCCCCCCCTGGTCTCTGCTCCTCTGGCTAAAGTCCTGCACCTCCTGGAGTCCAGGTTCCGCCTGCTGATTGATCGGGAGGCTTAAAAAAAAGTGACTGGACAGGAAGCTGCCCTGATCACTGACACATATACGAATCATCAAACAGCTCAGAGAGCGACTGACTGGTCTTCCAGATTAGCTACAACATCCCCTTGAGGGACCATTCCAATCACATCCACACATAACGGACCTGGCCTCAAGTACTCTAACTACCTTACGGAGGTAGTGACTCAGAGCTCAGTCAGAGAGTCGAATGAAAGGGCAAGACTGTAGTGTATACAGTGCATTTCCCTTTGGAATTCATCCAACTCTGTAGGACAATATTATAACCAGGGGGTGGAATTCACAGAGAGCTATAGTAAACTGAATCTCAGCAGAAGGTGGATTTGGGCTGCTCTAGATGCATCCATAACTAAGGGAACATCTACTTTTCCTTCATGCAACACAAGATGATTGTCCGCCTCCTCTTCCTTTCTAGACATTAACCGGTGTCTGTCAGTCACCTGGGAACAGACTAGAGCAGCTGTAGTTTGGATCGTTAGGACAACAGAAAGGAGAGCACACCTCCAACAGCATTACCAGATGGCACAAACACAGAAAATGAGGGAGAGTGGGAGAAAGAGAGAGCGAGGGAGGGAGAGAGAGCAAGAAAATAGAAGGGGGAATGTAAAGGGTAAGGGAGAAAGAGTGAGGCAGAGACAAAAGAGATAGCGATAGAAAGAGATTGAAGAGGAAGGGAGGGGAAAGGAGAGATGTAATGAAATGAAGGTTAGGAGGTAAGAAAATACAGAATTTAGGGATGGGGACCAGTAGGAGGTAAAGGAAAACAGGTTTATGTTAAGGAGATGGAGGAGGAGGAGGAGGAGGAGGAGGGAGCAGAAAACAGAGCAGTAGATATGGAAACAGAGAAAGGGGCAACACTAGCAACCAGAGGCGAACCCATGAGGGGCTGCACTTTCGGGTCATAGGCCTATACAAATATTGAGGGGGCTTGAAAAATGCTGTTTTAACATACACAAACAGCGCAAGAGCGCAACATTCCAACAATTAATGCAGCAAAACTGCTTGCATGCTACAGTCAATCATCTCTCTACACAGGTTAGCAATTCCTCCACTCATTGAAACCTGGATATGCCAATTGACAACATGCCCCAGCCAAACCAGGGTCAACCCAGTAATCCCACACATATCGGTTTGGCTGGGTTTGTTGTTCCTGCTCTCTCCTTCAGGCTAACCCCAGCCTCCTTACAGGAGGAGAGTACAGAGTTCAGCCCTTGGAATTTGCCTCAATATTGAAACGCCATGCTGTTTTCAGCACTCAATTTAAAGAGGATTAGTTGGCTGAAGTCTTTGATGTAGCCTCTTGGCCCATAGCACTCTCATTATAATTCATTAATAGTAATAAAACAAAGATGACTGCACACAGCACAGTAGCCAGGAGAACTATTAAAACCACAAAACAAAAGCACATTCTATTGTGACCTAAAAAAACCTTGGTTTAGATTGAGAGATTGTTCTAGATTTCAGACACAGCAGCTATGGTATGGAACTGGAAAAGTTGCTGTCAATGAGGTCAAATGGGACTTGGTATAACCCTAGTGAAATACTTTCAGAGCCCAACTGTTAGGAAAATACCTTTACCCTGTTGTTTTCCAAAGGCTTAGAGCTCAAAGGCTTTCAGAAGAAACATTTCATTGCGTCTATGTTCTCTAGGACGTTCCCTCTTGTTTAATAGTGTAAGATGGTGAAAGACACGACAGAACCTCAAACGGACCAGATCTTCAGACTTTTTCTCAGTCCTTTGATCTTACAGACCAACATATAATCTAGAGGCCTTCTGGGGGCCACAGGATCATGGCTAGAAAGTGCAAACTCAACAGTTATGAGACAGAGTGCCAGAGGCTCTTCACATGGAGGATTCCAGGGGAACAGAAGGTCAGAGCCAGACATTTCAGAGGCACAGAAGGGGCCATGCTGGGACTAGTGGGAAATTAGCTGGGCCGATGGGGGTCTGTAAAGACCACAGACTGGATTTCAGGCCAGGACAACTTTAGGTCAGTTGGAGGAGGTAATCCAACTGGGAAAGGGGGGATGGGGGCTACAAACCCTTCTAAAAGGTCAGAGGTCAGCTCACTGGCATTTGACCCTGTCGGTAGATTGCTACCCTTTTCTGCCCTAAGATATTTGGACTTGCTTCTTTGTCAGATCTGGAGCTGATAGGATTCACTGAGTTAATCTTCATCTTCATAACTCTGGGAAGTTGTTTGGCCTGCTTTAGTGTTAATTCTAAAAACGCCTGAGAACGTTTTTTTCTTCTTATCTCTCACTTGACTCATTTGAACCCTGAGCTCATACTGTACTGGTGTAAAAGGGGGCTGAGATACAGTAGCAGTCAAATGTTTGTACCCACCTATTCATTCAAGTGTTTTTTATTTTATTCTTTTATTACTATTTTCAACATTGTAGAATAATAGTGAAGGCATCAAAACTATGAAATAATACATATGGAATCATGTAGTATCCAAACAAGTGTTAAACAAATCAAAATATATTTTATATTTGAGATTCTTCAAAGTAGCCACCCTTTGCTTTCATGACAGCTTTGCACACTCTTGGCATTCTCTCAACCAGCTTCATGAGGGAGTCACCTGGAATGCTTTTCCAACCGTCTTGAATTAGTTCCGACATATGCTGAGCACTTGTTGGCTGTTTTTCCTTCACTCTGAGGTCCAACTCATCCCAAACCATCTCAATTGGGTTGAGTTCGGGTGATTGTGGAGGCCATGTCATCTGATACAACACTCCGTCAATCTCCTTCTTGGTCAAATAGCCCTTACACAGCTTGGAGGTGTGTTTTGGGTCATTGTCCTGTTGAAAAACAAATGATAGTCTCACTAAGCGAAAATCAGATGGGATGGCGTATCACTGCAGAATGCTGTGGTATCCATGATGGTTAAGGGTGCCTTGAATTCTAAATATCAGACAGTGTCAGCAGCAAAGCACCCCACACCATCACACCTCCTCCTCCATGCTTCACGTTAGGACCACACATACGGAGACCATCCATTCACCTACTCTGTGACTCACAAAGACACAGCAATTGGACAAATTTGGACTCATCAGACCAAAGGACAGAATTCCACCAGTCTAATGTCCATTGCTCATGTTTCTTGGCCCAAGCAAGTCTCTTCTTATTATTGGTGTCCTTTAGTAGTGGTTTCTTTGCAGCAATTTGACCATGAAGGCCTGTCTTCTCTGAACAGTTAATGTTGAGATGTATCTGTTACTTGAACTCTGTGAAGCATTTATTTGGGCTGCAATCTGAGGTGCAGTTAATTGCCGATTTCTGAGGCTGGTAACTCTAATGAACTTGTCATCAGCAGCAGAGGTAACTCTGGGTCTTCCTTTCCTATGGCAGTCCTCATGAGAGCCAGTTTCATCACAGCGCTTCATGGTTTTTGCGACTGCACTTGAAGAAACTTTCAAAGTTCTTGAAATTTTCCACATTGACTGATCTTAATGTCTTACAGTAATGATGGACTGTCGCTTCTCTTTGCTTATTTGAGATGTTCTTGCCATAATATGGATTTTGTCTTTTACCAAATAGGACTATCTTCTGTATTCACTTTTAACAAGGCACCTGTTAATTGAAATGCATTCCAGGTGACTATCTCATTAAGCTGGTTGAGAGAATGCCAAGAGTTTTGAAAAGTTTGGTGGCTACTTTGAAGAATCTCAAATATCCAATATATTTAGATTCGTTTAACACGTTTTTTGTTACTACGTGATTCCATATATGTTATTTAATCGTTTTGATGTCTTCACTATTATTCTACAATGTAGAAAATAGGCCAAATAAAGAAAAACCCCGGAATGATTAGGTGTGTCCAAACTTTTGACTGGTACTGTATATGTATGGGTTTAGAGGGAGCAGGACGAGGGAGGGCGGTCTGCATGGGCCAAGCAAAGTCCGAATGGGCTTTGAATAAGAATAACCATCAAGTGTGTTGTCCATGTTTTTTTCCCGCTTTTTTTATGAGGCCCATGTGAATTATGGCCAAACTTACGATGTATGTGATAAACTATAATGATAGGCAGAGTTGTTGCGAAACTTGAATCCCTCCCACCAACTCCATAAACAAAAAAACATACATACATTGTGTCCTAGGGCAGATGGAGCGGATAGATTTCTTGTTTTGCCTCTTTCTTCAAGGATGACAGAAAATCTAAACCACATTAGCTCGACCACATGCCACATGTACCCCCTGAAATGGAGGTTCTGTCTTTTAGGTCTAGCCTGAATGTATGCATAAAATGCAGACACATAAAAATGAAAGGAACTCTAATGCATGAAAAACACAGGAAAATGGGTCATCCTTCATACATTCCAAATGTTCCTCTCAGACTTAGCGAGCTTGCCCTTCCTTCCTCTTCCCCTCTTCAAAATACCAGCTGATGTATCTAAAGCTTTATTGGAGAGAACGACCGGAACATTCTAGAATATAGGAATTATTTTCTTATGGGTTAGGCATGTACCAGGGAATCCTCTGGGGAGACCAATTTACCTTGGCAGGAACCTGAGTGGCTGAATGCACTTCTCTACTTTGAGAAAGACTACCAAGTGAGTGAACGTCCAAAGCATCTCCCCTGAGCAGAGTTTTGGCTGCCTAGAAGTCCCAGTCTGGACCTCTTCCCTCCCTCTTCACATGCAGGAGACCTTATTAGCCTGCCTGAAAGGCCGTTTCGTTCGTTCTTTCTGGCATGGCTGGTTATGAGCCACAAACTCACTATTTATTTTACTTTCCCTCGCCCCACATCTCTTTCCCTCTCTCCTGTCCCTCTCTCTCAACCTAGAGCCCACCACTTTACAGAGCCTCCCAGGTTGTACAGTATAGTATCAAGGTAATTGAGCAGGTCCCAGGACCCGGGCCCATGGTATAATCAAATTCCACCCATGTGTAGACGTCGAATTGCACGCTGCCTAGGAAGTCAATAAATCAGACACTCAACATCAGCCAGTCCAACAACAAACCAGCAACAGTAGAGTCTGAAACCCTGGTATGTGTTCACATAACAAAGTGTAATGACCACCATTAACATAATATCTCTCCCAGAGAGAATCTGATGCTGTACAGAATGTGTAATGGAAGACTTTCCAATGTCATGTCATTATGTTGTGTGGGGAGGGGACCATGGATAATCTTTATATGTTGGGTGCAAATACTTTACTCTATCAACAATTGTGGAGTTGAACAAAGTGATGGGAAAAGTCCACCGGGTATGTTACTCGCCATGAAAACTAAGGCAATCGTTTAATGGGAACAGCACGAGTTTACGCAACTGTTGCATTCGCTGCAATATTATTTCATATCTAATCTAATCTTGACACCATGCAACACCATTCTGCTTCACTGAGTAGACCAGAGCAGCCCACTACGTGTGTCTAAGTCAACCACAGAGTGAATGTGACACAGGTCAGGCCTGAAGTGGCCTTGTGCCTAGCTGGTTCACAGACAAAATGGCTCCATTGAGACTTGTTTGGCTCTCCGATATACAGGGGATCCATTTACGTCCGGCAGAGAGGTCCAATGGCTGCCAAATTAATCACACTGGCTGACAACGCAGACACACCTGTTTGTTCTGTGCAGCGTGAATCATTACTGAACATTTAAGAAAACAGCAAGTCAGTCCTATGTGTGCATTACCCTACCCTGGTCCTGCACTGCAATGTTATACTATTTCATTCCATGATGGCTTAGCTCTCTCTCTCTCTCTCTTTCCCTCTCTCTCTTTCCCTCTCCCTTTCACTCCTTTTCGCTCTGCCATGAGTTCTGTTGTTTTGTCACCTGCGAAAGTGAAACAAATGTCCCTTGTCGTGGCCCCCAGAACGATCTGAATACTCCCTTCCCCGCGTTGGGGCGCAGGGGAGCCATAAGCAGGGACAGATGAGAGACTGATTGGAATAACTGATGCAAACATTTGAGAATCGTCCCAACAAAACATCCTTTGTTTTTCCAAACAGAGGAAACGAACAGTAAAAGCTCGCCGTCCTCCATTGACAGACACCCCACCCAGTCCCTGGGGAGATGGGGGGGTTGAGGGGAGACGGTAGGGATGATGATGGAGAAGAAGGGGGAGGAGGGAGGGTTCTGTGGTTTCTATAATCCACCCCACTGAAACACTCGAACACCACCCCCATTTGTGATTTCCCAATTGACTGCCCATTTACCCTCACTACGAGTGATTCGCTCAAAACAGTCTTGCTAATAAACTTTTCCCTGCAGTCTTCAGCCCTATGTGTTCTCCAGCTAATACGCCTAACAGAATGCCTACTTGCCTAGGTTTGGGTCATTGCGTTCACTCGACAAACCTTCATGAATGACCCAACCCCTTTCCCTAGACTCCATTTTGCTGTAAATACTCAAGTATCTCTCAATGTTGCAAGCAACCTTTTAGCTTCGAACATGTGCTGTATTTGGGAGAACAATGATGTATTCAGCATTATTTGGCTGTAGTAAGGCTATGTTGGCCTTAGCCCAGGAAGCACAGCAGTGGAAGAAAGAGTTGCCAAGACAGCTCAATGGGGAAAGCTAGCCATAAACTAATTGTCCAAATGTCCACATTCTAAACCTAATTATATTACCATGTTTCAGTGGAGCAGTATGGTTGAACTCAAAGACAGACAACCACCCAAATGCTCTTTGTGTCAATCAACATAAATAATTTGCAGTTCCTGCCTAAACAAAACTCAGCAAACAGAGAACTCCAGAAACTAATCTCCTTACCCTCTGAGTGTCTCCTGGCCTCTCCGGCGAACCCTCTGCACCTCCCTCTCGTCAACCTTCCCCGTGAAGCGGCTGGCTTGGTACCCTCCATCTCCCGCTCCTGCCTGGCCGTACGCTGTGTGGACCGCGGCCCAGCAAACGGCCGCCCATCCCAGCAGCAACCGGGCCAGCTTCCCTGCTCCCATTAGCTGCTCTGTGTGTTTCTGCGTAGCCCTGCTGCTGAAGACTACTGGATGATGTCGCTTGTTCTTCGTTGACGAGTTACACTCACGTATCTGTGGACCTGTCCCAGTCCCAGTATGCACTCCAGGGTGGGGGGCTGGAGGGGGCAGACACAGGGACGTACATCAGGGTTTTTGGCCTCCCGCAGACATGTCAACCATCTCAACACAAGAGTATGGGCTACAAGAAAGGTACTTAGAGTGGAATGTGTGCCGTTTCAAGTGTGCAGAAAGAGTAACGGGTTGCTGTGCCAAATAACAGTGAAATGTATTTTTAATTGTGAATTGTTGAAAAGTCAACTGTTTTATTTAGAGTGCCCCCCTTTCCCCAAACTCCCCACCCCTCTTTCTCCCTCTTCTCACTCTTAATTTGGAAAGGCTTCAGTTAATTCCTCATCAACATCAAATTAATTTCTAATAATTTATCTGGAAGTTTACTTTTACAAGTCTGTTCTGACTGCATTAGAACATATTAAGTAGAAAAACGTTCATGTTCTCTCATTAAAAGTCAGCTTTAAGACTGAATGATGGGCCCCCAGTGATATATAACCACAGTTTAACCCACATCAGGGGGTTACAGAGCAGGAAGGAGAGATTTTCCCTTCAATAATGGAAGACAGTTATTGGAAGAAAAGGAGAAGAAAAATAGCCTCCATCCCTGACTACAATCACATTTAATGCTAGATGAGTGATAAATTATTGGTAACAATACTCTCCATTCCTTCCCTCCATCCCTTTCTTTCTTTCTCTCTCTCTCTCTCTGACTACAATCACATTTAATGGTAGATGAGTGATAAATTATTGGTAACAATACTCTCCATTCCTTCCCTCCATCCCTTTCTTTCTTTCTCTCTCTCTCTGACTCAGAGACACACACAGCAAGCACACACACAGACAAACAAACTTGAATTTGCTTTACATAAAATATAATGTTGAAATGTTGTAGCCAGAAATCATTATACAGATTTCCTTAGATTCCTTACACAAGTATTATCATCATGTGTCATCCAATTTGTAATATACAGAAAGTAATCTACATAGAAAGTCTAGATAATATAATATATGCCATTTAGCAGACGCTTTTATCCAAAGCGACTTACAGTCATGTGTGCATACATTCTACGTATGGGTGGTCCCGGGGATCGAACCCACTACCCTGGCGTTACAAGCGCCATGCTCTACCAACTGAGCTACAGAAGGACCACTAGATAGAAAGTATTCAGATTTTTTTCATCTTTCACAAATTTGATAGGCTACAACGACATCCTTAGTGGGGGAAAAAGTTAGTGTCTTCATTTACAGACGGCTATGAGAGGGAATCAATGTGGGCGCGATCAATCCGCCAGACCGAACAAAGAAAAATGCCTGATCAATTACCTATGGATAGGTCACTAATTACCACAGCCACAAAGTCATAATTCCCGCCCATTTATACAATTTATCTTCTTAAATTCTGGTTTTAAAACTAACCCTAACCTTAGTCAAAACCTTAACTACCCTGCTAACCTTATGATTAACCCTAGCCTTAAAATTAAGACCAAAAAGCACATATTGACTTTGTGGCTGTAGTAACTAGTGACAACCCAGTGCAACCTTTCTCAACTCAAACGTCAAATGACCGGTGAACTGTTTCCATCGCAAGAAATACACATAAAACGTCATTCGGTTCAAATGTATATGCAACTTTATTCGCCTTTGTATTAACTATGAAAAAAGCGTTCCATAAAACGACAGAAAAAAACTAAATAGAACAGTGAAATTAACAATATCCGACGGGCTAAACATTTTGGCACTATAATGAAGGCATTTTCTCAGCAACTTTTTGAATGGGAGAAAATCGGCAACAATGACCTCGAAGTGGACGACAAAAGGTATAATCTCTTGAAACAAAGTTGCAAAGTAATACAGTAACAATGCTTGATAGTAGGCTATAACCACACCTTTCGTGTGTGAAATATCATAAAACAGCATTAATACTCCTAAAGAATGTACAACGAACATCGGCTCGCAAATCGGCTAATGACAATTTAGCAGCCACTAAAAAATACCGGTAAAACAGATGTAGCAGCCTTGCCTAAAACAATCATAACCGGAACAGTTTTTATATTTCCTTTCAACCGTTCACCTTTTGAATAAGCAAGTAAATGCACCTTACTTTTGCTTTATAGCACATGCAAAACATTTATCAACTCGGGTAAAACACCCCTAGGCCTATGCAACGTAATAGTGAATTATTGATAACCAGTGTCATAAATCAATAGTAGCACAATACCTTACAATTGTTGCAGTGCCTCGAAGTCGAGGAGCCCTGAGTCGAAATTTGAAATGAGATATGTGCTCCAGAATGGGATATTGAACTATAGCCTTGTGAGAAGAAGAGAAAAGTTAGGGAATTGCCCTGATTGGGAGAGGGGAGGTGCTTTTTTAAGACACACAGAGAGGGGGGTTACTAACGGACCACAGGACAAACCCACATTCCCGTAAGACTCCACTGTTATAAAGGGTGGGCAAGTATTCAGACAAACCTCTGACATCGTTTTCCAACTACTTTCCTTCATACCTGTGTAATGAAGTCACGTCTAATAAAGCAAATGGTCAATTAGATGAAAGCAATTAGTCTACTAATAATCCTCAACCTATGGAACATGTTAAAGATACCTAACCTATTGGCCAGGTTAGTTGATGTATAGAATTCCATCCTTACCTCCCCAAAAGGTTGGTATAGTTCCATGGTTTTTGATTACTTTGTCACATGGAAGTGATTTGTGAACATTTCCAATCAGATGGAATAAGGTCGTTATGTCTTTAAAGTCGGTGGACCCCCCCCCATGTCATTTATCACAGGCAGTTTAGTACATTTACATTGAAAACAAATTGAAATGACATGTTATTGCTATATTGTATGTATATTGTGTGACAAGTTTACGCATTCTATTTAGAAAGCATTGCTTTTTATTGCAGTAGCCCACAGGGCAGTGATTGACGTATCCTTATGCATTGCTGTGACTGTTGATAGGAAGTGGACCAAATTAACTGGGGGCCTTGCCATCTGGGTGGTATATTGGAGAAGCAGCTGAGCACATCCCAATTGTTGGGGCCTAAAGAGTTGACTGATACCCCCTGTTTGTCTAAGGAAACAGGTTTGGAAAACAGTGTTTGTCAGGACTGCCCTAAAATAGTCTCCTCACCACTCCTCACCATGTTTCGTAAGTTGGTTGTAAAATACTGTCTTCACACAACGCATGAAAATGCTGAAACTCACATCATACTGTAATTAGGGAGTACAACTTCAATGGAGTTATGCCTTTTGAGAATAAAGGACTTGGTAATAAAATGAGTGGGAAGGTCAAATGCCAGTACTCCTGATATACAAATCATGTAGATTTCCTTTTGTTCTGTTGGGATCGTTTACATTTAGATTGTGGGTGTTTCCCTATACATTAGATTAACGGACACTCCCAAGCCTTCATAGATAAATGTGTTCACGCCAGCTGGCATGGCCAGGCTCTAAAGATAATATAACTAATTGGGGAAATTTGTATGAAATCATGCTTTAGCACCCCTTCTCTCTCTCTCTCTCTCTCTCTCTCTCTCCCTCACACACACACACACACACACACACACACACACACACACACACACACACACACACACACACACACACACACACACACACACACACACACACACACACACACACACACACACACACACACACACACACACACACACACACACACACTTTTGCCGACGCATGCCTATACCACTTGTCATGGAACATGGAATTACACACCAGACCAGGCTTAGCCTTGAACATGCAGCAGTGGAGTGACTGGGATGATTTGTGATCCTATTGGGTCTTCCAATGACTCTCTTACAAGTGTGGGATGGGAACCCCACTGACTGTCTTCCATCCCCCTCCACCACCTCAATCAGCTAAACAGAACCACATTTCCCCATGTGATCTGGGGTAGGGTGAAAGCACCACTGTCTGTATGGATTGTACAGCAGGAACCCAGGGAACTAGTTTAACTACCCCTGATAGAAATGACACTATTTGCCATGCACTGTAATTTACATACACCTTAGCCAAATACATTTAAACTCCGTTTTTCACAATTCTTGATATTTAATCCTATTAAACATTTTCTGTCTTAGGTCAGTTAGGAACACCACTTTATTTTAAGAATGTGAAATGTCAGAATAATAGTAGAGAGAATTATTTATTTCAGCTTTTATTTTCCTTCATCATATTCCCAGTGGGTCAGAACTTTACATATACACTCAATTAGTATTTGGTAATGGTGCCTTTAAATTGTTTAACTTGGGTCAAATGTTTCGGGTAGCCTTCCACAAGCTTCCCACAATAAGTCCCTCCTGCAGCAAAGCACCCCCACAACATGATGCTGCCACCCCCGTGCTTCAAGGTTGGGATGGTGTTCTTCGGCTTGCAAGCCTCCCCTTTTTTATGGCCAAAAGTTATATTTTTGTTTCATCAGACCAGAGGACATTTCTCCAAAAGTACGATCTTTGTCCCGATGTGCAGTTGCAAACCGTAATCTGTCTTTTTTTATGGTAGTTTTGGAGCAGTGGCTTCCTCCTTGCTGTGCGGCCTTTCAGGTTATGTCGATATATACCATTTTTATTCGGAGGTCTTGGCTGATTTCTTTTGATTTTCCCATGATGTCAAGCAAAGAGACACTGAGTTTGAAGATAGGCCTTGAAATACATCCACAGGTACACCTCCAATTGACTCAAATTATGTCAATTAGCCTATCAGAAGCTTGTAAAGCCATGACATAATTTTCTGGAATTTTCCAAGCTGTTTAAAGGCACAGTCAACTTAGTGTATGTAAACTTCTGACCCACTGGAATTGTGATACAGTGAATTACAAATGAAATAATCTGACTTTAAATTGTTGGAAAAATAACTTGTGTCATGCACAAAGTAGATGTCCTAACCGACTTGCCAAAACTATAGTTTGTTAACAAGAAATTTGTGGAGTGGTTGAAAAACTAGTTTTAATGACTCCAACCTAAGTTTATGTGAACTTCCGACTTCAACTGTAGGTAAATTAGTTAGCTGTTTGGATAAGGGGATTGTAAATATACATTACAATAGTTTCAGATCTATTTTACCTTATGATCGATGGAGACAAATGTGAAACCAGTCATATGGCAGCAAACTAAAGCATATCAATATATCACTTTTTCCACAGTGAAGTTTATGAAATGCTGGCCTTATAACTTGGGATGACATTTGGATAGCTGAGCTATGGGCTTCTGTAGCCATGCAAAAATGACAGTGTAGTGCCAAACCGACCGAGTTGATTAATGATTTCTAGAATGTTTTAATTGTATGACTTTTCACAGTATTTTAAAAAATTGCATTGTGTTAAGTGTTAGCCACTATTGGTGGCCACCATCATTTATACCTATAAGCATGTATAACTGTCACTGACTTAGTGTTAGTTTCCTTGCATGTTGCATCATTCCATTACATCGATAGGTTACCTTTCTTTCTTCTGTTACGTTTGTGTGGTTGTTCCTGAGGATCGCTCGCCATAGGGGATCATATTAAGCTAACATATTACAAGTTGTGCAATAATTTTGGACATGTAACCTATTTGAATCATTTAGGAACGCAGACCATACGTAGCAGTTTAAACCTGGGACCTGGCGCACGGTCATGACGACTGTACGTTGTCATCACAGTTCCATATTAGTGAGGATTATTAGGGTAGATTTATAGGATCCCTGTTGTACACTTTTCTCACCTTACAATATTTAATGGATCGGCAACTTTCAGGATTAATCAAACCACAGTATTTTTTCACCAATATATTTTGTGCTTAAAGACTCTCCAAAACATTTTTTTTAGGGATGCACGCTATATCGGTAAGCATATCAGAATCGGTTGATATTAGCTAAAAATGCCAACATCGGCATTGACCGAATGTCTAGTTTAAAGCCAATGTGCAAATCCGATGTCAAAGCTGACGTGCATACAGAGGTGGAAAAAGTACTTAATTGACATACTTGAGTAAAAGTAAAGATACTTTAATATGAAATGACTCAAGTAAAAGTGAAAGTAACCCAGTAAAATACTACTTGAGTAAAAGTCTATAAGCATCAGATTTTAAATGTACTTAAGTAGAGTGGTGGAAAAAGTACTCAATTGTAATACTTGAGTAAAAGTACAAAGTAAAAGTAAATGCAATACCTCAAATTCCTTATATTTAGCAAACCAGATGGCACAATTTCCCTTATTATTACTTTATTGACAGCCAGGGGCACACTCCAACACTCAGACATCATTTACAAAGGAAGCATTTATGTTTAGTGAGTCCACCAGATCAGGGCAGTAGGGATGACCAGGGACGTTCTCTTGATAAGTGTGTGAATTGGACCTTTTTCCTGTACTGCTAAGCATTCAAATTGTAACTAGTACTTTTGGGTGTCAAGGAAAATGTATTTTTCTTTAGGAATGTAGTGAAGCAAAAGTAAAGTAGTCAAAAAAATATAAATAGTAAGGTAAAGTACAGATACCCCAAAACACTACTTAAGTAGTATGTAAAAGTATTTTACTTAAGCACTTTACACCCCTGCGTGCATACCTATACAACGTAGGTAGATTACATAATGACACCACAGAAAATACAGCGCTACACAGAACAACAGCAGAAAAATACCAAGTGCACACTTCCAACAACTTAACAAGTTCAAGTCGAGCAGTCATTTGAAAGAGTAAGAACATTTCAGCGAGACAACTCTTAGGTGAAATCCATTAATGCCAAGATAATGGAATTCATTGCCCTTGAAAATTAACCGTTCTCTGTCGTGGATGATGTTTTCTTTCGCTGACTGGTCGAGCGCCGGTACACACTACCAAGTAGGCGCTATTTTTACAGATGTTGCCCTTCGGAGTTACACAGTATCGTTTAAACGCACATCCCTGAGCTACTTGCTATGGGCATCACTGCTATTAGCTTCACGACTGCCATTTTGGACCAGTGATGTCAGCCCCATGAGCATGCTGAGTCTGATAGCATTGCGGGTCGACGAGGATTTAGTCCTGAGGAAAACCTTATTGCATGCTCAAGAATGTGCTGGTTCTCATACTGCTGCTGCCATTTCAATGGCATTTGAGAACATGTTTGAAACTTGGAAACATGAACACTCCAAACTCCATTTAAATAACTGACTCGAGAAATAATCTAAAGCAGACGTGATACCCTCTGTCATGGCATTGAAACGCCTGCTCAACAAAACTTCTGACATAGACCATGGGGTCAAAACTTGTTTTCAGCAGTTGCATTACATGTATACATCGCACGCAAGGGTTCCACGGCTGCAAAGTGTGTAGGAAAGGCGTGTGTAGGAAATGCGTACATTTCCTAAGTCTGAATCGGGCCCCATGGAGAATACATAACACTCACAGAACATGCTATTGCCTAACCGCCTACCACAAATCACACAGGTACAGTATGGTGATGATCCAGACCAGGTTATTAAACTAGTGAAACAGTGGATATCTTGTTAATTTGGTGTACTACATGGTAGTGCTTTAGATACAGTATGGTTATATGGTGTGTGTACTGAGTTGGGAGAGTCACATTATGATCCATCCAGAGGGAATATTTTTAACGGGGTGCGCATGGTCAGCATTAAACATTATTATTGCATGTTATGGTATGGTATGCCTTTAGAAGCCCTGCACGTCACTGTTAAAAGGGCTCTCGTGAGATGCCTTGCCCCACGTTGAAAAAGCTATTTGTGTGACATCGTCCAGACCAAAAGATTACACATGCCTCATCTCGCAAAGAGCAGGAGCAGGAATCACGCTGGTGGTGTAGCAGAGTGAGCGTTGAGGCTGGGGTGCTTCCCAGAGATCTCTGTATATGAGGGATGACATATGGGCCGAGCCAGATCCCTGGAAAGAAGTAGAAGGTACTCGCAGCACTCCCATCCAGCCCCTCATGAGAATAGCTCTGGAGACCCAAGCAGTTTTGATTCCCTGTGTTGTGTGTCAGAGAGGGTAAAAGGGTTGGAAGAATGGAGACGGGGCAGATTCTTGGTCCCATGCCTAGTTTGTTCCCTCCCGGTGCTGCCTGAACCTTGTGAGAGCACCAGAGGCCTGGAGCTTAGAGGACAGGCCCTTGAACTAGGAAATACATCACTCAGACCAACCAGTACACTGACTGGCCCACAGCAGGAATAAATAGCCCACATTACTCATCCTGCTCATAAGAATGAATCAACATGTCACATCCTATATGGGCCAGACCGCTTTTGAATGGAAATGTCTGGAAAAATAGTTTTTAGTAGTTTATCTTTGCAAAAAAAAGAGGAACAGTAAAAGCCCTGTGCACAGCGTTGTGTCTTTGTCAAGTGCTGGTCACTGCAGAAACAACAGAAAATATGCTCTAGCATAGTGCTTTGATGTAAGGCAGTCAAAGTTCTGATGGTCACTGCATAAATGTCAGAAAGGTTCGGTGAAGTTTTCCTTTGAAATGTGATCAGCTGCATAAGCCCTGATGTTTCAGCAGAGCAAGTGTTGGATGCATGTTAGATCAAATCTTTATGGGGGAGCTCAGACATCAGTGGGTCATTCAGTATAACAGACCCTAAGGCTACTACTCTCTCATTTATTACTCTACACATTCTGTGCCTTTTGCATCCCTTTTATATTTTAAGTAGAAATTGTGCAAAAAAAATAAAAGCATGTTATATTAAATGAAGTGCCCTTTAATATAGACCACATGGGAAAATTCTATAAATCAGATTTTTTAAAATATGAATAAAGACTTGCTAAAGTGCCAAAATTCATATATATACACATCTGTATGGGTAAGAGGGTAAAACATATATAGACTTATCTTAATTTGATTGATTAGTGATTAATTTGAAGGTAAAAAAACAACAGCTTGTCATTTTAAGGTTAAGCCTGTTATGTGAACTGAGCATAACACGTCAACCCTCTTACCCATACAGATTTAGAATCTTCTGTTGCAGGTGAATTTCCCTGCAATGCAGGACATGTCAGAATTTCCCTTACAAAAATGTATCAACCCCTACAAAATCTATTATAATCCACATAATAATTCACATTTCCTGTTGCTGCAGGATTATTTTCATACTGTGGAAAACTGGCTCAAATTAAAATCTTATATCAGACAGGCTAGAGATGTTTTTTTAAATAATTATTTTTTTGTGAAGCTTGCATTCAATTGCCCCGTCCCTGTTGCACACAACAAGCTTCCATTCCCTCTCTCACAAGGGAATTTTTAAGATGAATTCGTCAATCCTGTTACAGTCAACCGTGTTACTTTATTTGGCACATAATAGTCACTTACTATAGTCATTTTTTAAATGTAGCCTCTTGAGATGGGGTAACATGTTTTTTAAAATTAAGTTGAAATAAGGGGGGGGGTCTCTATATCTTTGGGAGACCTCCTATGTGTTCATGTGTGTGTAAAACATGTATGGGCCTAATAGTAAGACATGCCATTTAACGGAAAAAATGTATGACCTTTTAATGTGGCATGAACACAACCAGCCATGATGTTTTCATATGATTGTCAAACAAATCACTTCAAAAAGTACGCTTCATGCGCACATGCGCCCAATCCAAAATATTTCTAACATCCAAACAGTGCACAGTGCACACCCACCAATAAATGGTTGAAATCATGAGAGAGGTGGGTGGGGGTGTTTGTTTAATTTGGGATAAACTTTTATTTTCATACCATTGCAGTACAAAATTGTTTAGTTGTTAAATTAACAACCCCCCCCCCCCAAAGTTTGACTTATTTTGGCATTTACGGGACCTCATGTCTCATCCTGGTTCCCGCGTAATTAACACACTGATTGTGTGAGAGTGAGTGACATGGAAGTCTTTGAGGTCAACTTATTATTTTCTCCCATAGTAGACAAAGATATGCCTAATTGAAGATCCTCAAAGCCTCAAGATTTTTGCATCTCAGAACAAAAACTAAACTAAAGAGCACAGTTTACCCCATCCTCCATTGAATGACATAGTTCCACAACTTTCCACTCCACACTCCATCAGTATGCCTGTGTATAATGTAAAACTCATGTTTTGGAGAAGGGTGGCGTTAAGGTCAGAGAGGTGGTGAGGTGGGGCTGAATGGAGGTTTGGAAGTGTCATCATCCTGGGGTTTGTGGTCAAGCCCATGGGGTCTGTGTGGAGCGTGGCTAAGTGTGGAGACGCTCCCAGCTGGGAATCCTGTGGTCTGATGGTAAAGGCCCGGGAAGATTAAAACATGGTCTTCCCTCCTCACAGAAAAAATACAGAGGGAAAACAACCCTGGAAAAACAGCGGCCATCTTTAATTAAGGTCCTTTGAGGCCTCGTCAGTAGAACTGTGGTCAGAGAGAAGGGGCTCGTCTCCGTTGGGGTCAGACCAGGAGATTTAGCCAACCATTCAGAGAGATCATTACTGAGGGTTGTTGGGTACCAATGTGGTGAGGAAAGGGGGGCCATTTTGTGGCGAGGGGCAGAAGTAGTCTACACAAGACTTTCCCATAAAGCTCTTTGACCAACAACACGCCGTCTTTTTATTGTTGATTTGTTTCAGCGTGTTCTTGAAAACATCTGAGTGGCGGGCCAATAAGTGAGTGAGCTTCAGGCTGGGGTTATTTTTGGTACCGCTGCCACCTTACATCATCCTAATCTTACCTTGCTCTGTCTGATTCAAATGAAAAGTCTTCACCAGCTCCTAAAAGTCTTCACCAAATCCCTCCTCACCTCCCGCCAATCCTCCTTCAGAAAGAGGCTAACCTAGCCTCACCTCATCTAGATATCCTTTCCTCTGCCCCCAGCAGCCAGCTGCACTGCCCCGGTGATGCAGCGTCAGAAGAATGCAGCACTTCAAAGAAGGTGACGTGAGACAAAGGGGAGCAGTGTTCAGGGGATGAGAATGTGTCATCTCATAAAAAGCACACAAACACACTGATCCATTTATGTTGGGGCGGACAGGCCTTACATGTCTTCAGTAGGGTCTGTGAGAACTCGAGGAGGAAGCGTACACGTGAGCGAGGCTCCCTCACTGATAGGATGTATTGTACGCAGCCTTTACTGACTTAAATACATACAGTGGAGGGGAAAACAGAGAGAGGGGGATGGAGAGAGAGAAAGCAGGGGAGAGAGAGCAAGGTCAGTTATATGGGTGATGTTTGGAGAGCTTTGGAATCAGTGGGTCATGCAATAAGGCTTCCTGGAAAAGGACTCGGAAATTCCATGATCCTTGTAACTGTGAAAAGACAGAAGTGAAGAAAGAAATGAAAAGAAAGAAAGGGATCGAAAAAATGCAGCAAGATTCCAAGAAATCGGAAAGAATCCTCCGCTTGCTGACAGTTCCTTGGACTAATGGTTCTCAGATGTGAGAAGAACGTCTTTCATATTTTCAAAACCACATAAAACATTCCGTTTCAGGAGATTCCAAATCAAGGCAGGAATCTACTGCATAAAAGTCACAACTGAACTCCAACTAAACATTTATCCTTGACATTATTACCAAAGTTGTAAAGCACTTCAGTAAAAATACTTTCAAGTACTACTTAAGTAGTTTTTTGGGGTATCTGTACTTTACAACTTATATTTTTGACTACTTTTACTTCAGTACATTTCTGTCACGTTCGTCGTACGAAGGAGACCAAGGTGCAGCGTGGTATGCATACATTCGTCTTTATTGAATGAATGAATGAATGAATGAATGAACACTGAACAAAACGAACAAAATAACAAAACGAACTGTGAAGCTAATATGACTAGTGCAGACAGGCGACTAAACAAAGAATAAGAACCCACAAACACAAAAGGGGAAATGGCTACCTAAATATGATCTCCAATCAGAGACAACGATAAACAGCTGCCTCTGATTGGGAACCATGTCAGGCCACCATAGACATACACACTACCTAGACCTACAAAACCCCTAGACATACAAAACCCTAGACAATACTAAAACTAGCATACCCACCCTAGTCACACCCTGACCTAACCAAAATATAAAGAGAACAAAGATAACTAAGGTCAGGGCGTGACAGTACCCCCCCCCAAGGGTGCGGACTCCCGACCGCAAACCTGAACTTATAGGGGAGGGTCCGGGTGTGCATCTACCCTCGGTGGCGGCTCCGGTTCTGGACGCAGTCCCCCTCTTTACACTGATCCCTCCGCCTTTGTAGAACCGGACCGTGGATCATTTCCGGAGGTTCTGGACTGCATATCATTGCCGGAGGACCCGGACCGGGGACTGTCGCTGCAGATCCTGGGCTGGGGACCGTCGCTGGGGACCCCAGACTGGGGACCTTCGCTGGAGACCCTGGGCTGGGGAGACCGCGGGCTGGGGACTGTCGCTGGAGTCCCCGGGCTGGGGACTGTCGCTGGAGGCTCCGGACTGGGGATCGTCGCTGGAGGTTCCGGACTGTGGCCCGTCGTTGGAGGTTCCGGACTGTGGCCCGTCGTTGGAGGTTCCGGACTGTGGCCCGTCGCTGGAGGTTCCGGACTGTGGCCTGTCGTTGGAGGATCTGGACTGTGGCCCGTAGTTGGAAATTCCGGACTGTGGCCCGTCGCCGGAGGTTCTGGACTGTGGAACTGTCGCCGGAAGCTCTGGACTGTGGAACTGTTGCCGGAAGCTCTGGACTGGGAACTGTCACCGGAAGCTCTGGACTGGGAACTGTTGCTGGGAGCTGTCGCCGGAAGCTCTGGACTGGGTACTGTCGCTGGAAGCTCTGGACTGGGAACTGTCGCCGGAAGCGACAGATACTCCCCCACTTAACATACTGCTTGACTAGTTGGGCCCAAGCTTGCTGTACAACATTAAAACCTATTCAGTCTGTCTACAAACAGGCTCTCAAAGTGCTTGATAGGAAGCCCAATAGCCATCATCATTGTCACATCCTTAGAAAACATGAGCTCTTGAGTTGGGAAAATCTTGTGCAATACACCAACGCATGTCTTGTATTCAAGATCCTTAATGGCCTGGCTCCCCCTCCACTCAATATTTTTGTTAAACAGAAAACCCAGACATATGGCAGCAGATCCACAAGGTCTGCCATGAGAGGTGACTGTATAGTTCCCCTAAGGAAAAGCACCTTTGGTAAATCTACATTCTCTGTGAGAACTTCCCATGTCTGGAATACACTGCCATCAGACACACATAACTATATATAATAATATATGCCATTTAGCAGACGCTTTTATCCAAAGCGACTTACAGTCATGTGTGCATACATTCTACGTGCACCACATATCACACTTTCACAAAATGCTTGAAGACATGGCTAAAGGTCAATCAGATTTCTGAACATGGTCCCTAGCTGTGTGTTGCCGCTTTCCATGTTGTCTGTTGTCTGTAGCTTGTGAGGTGTGGAAACACTTTGTTGCTTTTATGAATTTTGTCCTGCTGCTTTTTGTTCTATGTTGCTCTGTCTGTATGCTATGTCTTGCTTGTCCTATGTTGCTATGTTGCTATGTCTATGGTGCTATTGTCTATATTGTAATTGTTTTTAATAACCTGCCCAGGGACTGCGGTTGAAAATTAGCCGGCTGGCTAAAACCGGCACTTTTACTGAAACGTTGATTAATGTGCACTGTCCCTGTAAAAATAAAATAAACTAAATAAATAAAAATAAGCTCTGGACTGTGGAGGCGCACTGGATACCTGGTGCATGGTGCTGGCACTGGTGGCACCGGGCTGAAGACATGCACCTCAGGGTGAGTGCGAGTAGACACAGGACATACTGGACTCTGGAGGCACACTGGAGGCCTGGTGTGTAGGACCAGTACAAGTGGCACCGGGCTGAAGACACGCACCTCAGGGCGAGTGCGGGGAGGAGGCACAGGACTTACTGGACTCTGGAGCGCACTGGAGACCTGGTGCATGGGACCAGTACAGGTGGCATCGGGCTAAAGACACGCACCTCAGGGCGAGTGCGGGGAGGAGGCACAGGACGTACTGGACTGTGGAGGTGCACTGGAATTCTGGAGCGTAGCGCTGACACAATGCGTCCTGGCTGGATGCTCACTTGTGCCCGGCAAGTGCGGGGCACTAGCACAGGACACACTAGGCTGTGCAGACGCACCGGAGACACAGTACGCAGAGCCGGAGCAGGATATCCTGGTCCAAGGAGGTGTACTGGAGACCAGGAGTGCTGAGTCGGCACCCTCCGTCCTGGCTGGATGCCCATTCTAGCCCGGCAAATGCGGGGAGCTGGAATAGATCGTACCGGGCTATGAATGCAAACTGGAGACACGGTGCGCATCTCTGCATAACACGGTGCCTGACCAGTCACACACTCCCCATGGTAAGCACGATGAGTTGACTTAGGTCTCCAACCTGACTCAGCCAATCTCCTCATGTGCCTCCCCCAAAACGTTCTTGGGGCTGCCTCTCAGGCTTGTCTCCTCGGTACAACTCCTCGTAATATCGCCGTTCCGCTTTCATGCCTCTATCTCCTCCTTAGGAAGGCGATACTGCCCCACCTGCATCCAGGGTCCTGCTCCATCCAGTATCTCCTCCCAGGTCCATTTCTCCATAAAACGCTGCTCCTCCTTACCATACTGCTTGGTCCTTTTGTGGTGGGTTCTTCTGTCATGTTCGTCGTACGAAGGAGACCAAGGTGCAGCGTGTTAGGCGTACATTCTTCTTTATTGAATGAATGAATGAACACTGAACAAAAATAACAAAATAACAAAATGAACCGTGAAGCTAATATGGGTAGTGCAGACAGGCAACTAAACACAGAACAAGAACCCACAAACACAAAAGGGAAAATGGCTACCTAAATATGATCCCCAATCAGAGACAACGATAAACAGCTGCCTCTGATTGGGAACCATATCAGGCCACCATAGACATACATACCACCTAGACCTACAAAACCCCTAGACATACAAAATCTCTAGACAAAACAAAAACTAGCATACCCACCCTAATCACACCCTGATCTAACCAAAATATAAAGAAAACTAAGATAACTAAGGTCAGGGCGTGACAATTTCTAAACAATAATGTACTTTTTTACTCCAAACATTTTCCCTGACACCCAAAAGTACTTCTTACATTTTGAATGCAGGACAGGAAAATGGTCCAATCCACACACTTATCAAGAGACCATCCCTGGTCATCCCTTCTGCCTCTGATCAAGCGGACTCACGAAACACAAATGCTTCGTTTGTGAATTATGTCTGAGTGTTGGAGTGTGCCCCTGGCTCTCCGTAAATAAAAATAAAATGGTGCCATCTGGTTTGCTTAATACAAGGAATTTTAAATTTTTTATACTTGTACTTTTGTTTTTGATTCTTAAGTAAAATTTAGCAATGTCGTGTCTTTGGCTATGCCAGATTAAGTGATATGACATGCTATTCTATAAAATAATTTCTCTGTAATTAATATTACCTGATTGAGCTAATCATGTAAATGTAATTAACTAGAGAGTCGGGCACCACAAAATAATATTTATAGAGCTGTTATCTTCCGAATAAACTCTTAAGACCTAGTAATATTTTATATCAATAGCAGTCAATATTAATCGTCATCTTAATTCAGTCTCATCTGAAAGTTGTAAATTCTTGGTTATCTGCATGAACTCTGGCTAACAAGTTGAATCAGCAATGCAAAATTGGGTTTAATTATTTATTTACTAAATACCTAACTAATCACACAGAATTACACATACACATAATTAAATCATAACTTGATTACAAATTACGTCATAAAGGAAAACGTCCCTAGCGGGCGGAACAGATATGACAGCTGGTTACACAAAAGAAAAGGGGCTGGGTTTGAGTGAAAGAGCGGGAATACTGAGGAACAAAGGGCGAAGCTGTGCTATCGTAAATACAGTATCTTATGCATTCTAAATTACTGGCCATTTGGAAAAGGCAAATGCAATTACTCTGAGCTGCGCTTCGGTAGGTTGGTGGTAGATGGAAGGCTGTGTTGCCAAACCGAGTCCTTTGTCCTTTGAAGAATGTCTCTGCTGGTAAATTGAATATGTTGTAGTAACGTTGTTGGGTGGTAGACGGGATACCCTGTCTGTTCCTTCCTAACCTGCGTTTGCATCTGATGTTGCCTACTCAACCGCTAGGAGGTATCACTTCTGTAGTGAATAAGAGTTCAAAGTTCATACCATTCGCAACCACAGCTCATGCTGATGTTGGCTTCGTTCTGTAGTTATTATCTGAACCATTCTGACATCGGACCGTCGTCCTCACGTCCTCGGAACAGGAGGTTATATTGTCATCAAGGCTTTATATAGGAAGGGAGAGGAGGGTGTGTTTGAAAAGTTTTATAGCCCTTGTCCCTTCACAGGGGTGGGCCACTGATTGAGCAGAGCCCTACCTTATGAAAACCCAAATCTCACATTTTAGAAGCTAAAATCACATTTCATCCCATCACAAATATTTTCATATTCAAACATTTAAATTGAACAACAATTCCATGTGAATCCGATAACTCTGATCTGTAGACTTTCCACTGTAGAGTTTGTCATTGATGAGAATGTCTCAGATGACAACCGAACTGACATCATATTCATTAAGTACCACCGCATGTGTTCAATTGGTCGGAGTACCAAAATATAGTTCATTTCCCCCCACCTTCTGATGTTCCCATAATCTCTATGTTAACCAAGGTGTTTGCAAATGTAACATCAGCAGGGTAGGGAGAGGGAAAAGGGGGGAAGAGGTATTTATGACTGTCATAAACCTTACCCCAGGCCAATTTCATGACAGCAATTACACCTACTTTTGATACTTAGTATATTTAAAATCAAATATTTTTTACTTTTACTCAAGTAGTATTTTACTGAATTACTTTTACTTTAACTCATTTTCTATTAAGGTATCTGTACTTTTACTCAAGTATGACAATTGGGTACTTTTTCCATCAATGATTATTGCTGTTATCTTTATTATTCTGGGATACGTCTTGAAATCCTCAGTGATCATGTTCATGATGTAGGTTTCGAAAAGATTGGTCTCATGTTATCTGTTTGTTACTTCTCCGTGTCATTGTGTTTTTTTTCCTCTCTTCATTTCCTGTTCATACAGTGGGGAGCTAGAGCTAGAAGTAGGATGGAGTGAGGTCATCTTGGAGCCCTGATTGTAAAGTTATCTTCAGTAGCTTCCAGAGGCTACAGTCCTCCAGAGAGAGAGAGAGACTCTGGCTTTATAAGAACAGTAAGGCACAGAGAGGATCCTATGTCCATAATCCCTGCCTCGGCTTGCTCGATTAATAACACAAATATGAACCGTCTACAACTCTACCATTTTATCAAGATCCACATGGTTTCGTTCAATGCTGAGAAAACAAATGTAATGACTAGCTCATTCCTGAACATGAAATGCCACCTCCCCCAGTCATATGTGGAGTGCCAGGGCCAGGCCTCCACAGAAGTGCTGCTCTGAGGCAGGAAGCATCTGTGCTGAATTTGGGGACCCCTTAGAGAGGGGCGGCTCTCCAAATCTACACGAGATGACTGATGTCTCATTGAGGAAAAATGAAGAGGGTGAAAAAACGAACCCTGACTCTCCTCCTCCCACTTAGAGGAAGGGAGGTTGGAGGGCAAGGGTGCATTGGAGGAACAAATCTGCCAAGCAGAACTCCAACTCTAACAACTTGGATAACTCTCTTTCACATGCCCCCCACCAAAATGTTTGCACTTTACAGATGTAGGATCTTAATTTGATCACTCTTTTGTTGCTGAGAATATTCCTGCAGAGAAGTGTATGCACGTTTTAAAAATGCTTCTAAACTTTGTAATTGTCCTCTTTAAAATGTCAGACTTGATTTGCCCTAATGAAAAATGTATGAACCCCTACAAAACATTCCATTAATTATAATACACGTAATAATTCACATTTCCTGTTGCTGCAGGATTATTTTCCCACTGAAGCAAACTGGCTCAAATTAAGATCCTACGTCTGTAGCATACCATAAACTTGTCGTTCAGCGAGGCACTAACTCATGGTCTGGCTGGAATACATACCTGTGTATTCAGTTCCAGCCTCACGTTTTAATTGGTTGCCGTTCCTAATCATTTAAGAGCTATGGCCTTATTCATGGAATAGTACTATGTCTTATCTTATATGGTCTTGTAGTGCCATAGTGTTTATAGCTGTTCTCCTTCCCTTCCCCATTTGGGGGTGTTTGACACTGAGCACAAGGTAAGGGCTTAAGCTAAGCCAGTTTGGGCTGAGGGAAATTACAAAAGCAAAGCTCAAGTTTCCCCAACGCTTTGTGGTGTGGTGGGACAAGATATTTTTCTCTTTTTTGAGGCAGGAAGAGAGTGAGAGAAGGATTCTGCTTTTGTTTTGTCTCTGGTGAATTCTAGGGATCTAGCTCACATAGTGACATTGATCATCCACACACTGTCAAGGCCTTTATCCCTATCCGTTTCCCCTTTCTACACAGTCGACCTCCAGATCAGATCCTCACACTGTCAAGGCCTTTATCCCTATCCGTTTCCCCTTTCTACACAGTCGACCTCCAGATTAGATCAGATCCACACAGTTCTGCAGTGACCACGCCAGAAACCCAGGCTTCAGAACTAAGTGGAGCATTTCTGTAAACATCAAATATATTCCCTCAAAATGAATAATGGAAATGTCTGTCTGTCTGTCTGTCTGTCTGTCTGTCTGTCTGTCTGTCTGTCTGTCTGTCTGTCTGTCTGTCTGTCTGTCTGTCTGTCTGTCTGTCTGTCTGTCTGTCTGTCTGTCTGTCTGTCTGTCTGTCTGTCTGTCTGTCTGTCTGTCTGTCTGTCTGTCTGTCTGTCTGTCTGTCTGTCTGTCTGTCTGTCTGTCTGTAGCCTACTTTATACAGTGCATTCGGAAAGTCACTTTTTCCACATTTTGTTACGTCACTGGCCTATTCTAAAATTGATTAATTTACCTTTTTCCCTCATAAATATACACACAATACCCCATAATGAGAATGCGAAAGCAGGTTTTTAGACATTTTTTAAACCTGTTTTTGCTTTGTCGTTATGGGGTATTGTCTGAAGATTGACGAGGGGAAAAAACAAATTCATTCCTTTTAGAATAAGGTTGAAACATAACAAAATGTAGAAAAAGTCAAGGAGTCTGAATACTTCCCGAATGCACTGTACATATGTATCTCTGTCTCTCTATCTGCACGTCTCTGACTGAGATTCTGTGATTGGTGAAGTGATGAACAGGAAGCTGCTTCTCTCTGAATGTATCTTAGAGAAACACCAATCTCCCACCATGCTAATAAACCTCAGGGCCTTGTCCAGCTCACAGTAGGATCTGTGCCTGTTTGAACAGCAGGGCCTCATCTCACTCGCTCTTCCTACAATTATTTACACTGAAAATCGCTCGTCTGAGCTTGGTCACTCAGCCCACTGAAACCAGATACACCTGCCTGACTCCCTGGCTGGGGGCACCATGGCAGAGCATCATCATATATATCTGGACAAAGACATTTTCCTATCAGATTCTGTTTGAATCTGAAGAACAAAAAAAACAATAAAGAAGTGTGAGTATCATCTCCGTGGATTGTTATTATTCCCAATGCTTTCTAATCAGGCCAAATGACCCGGTGCCTTGCCACAACAACACCTCATCATCCTAACCTGCCTGTGTGACCAGTGGAAAAGCCACAAAAAGCCTTTTATTAGTGTGAAACTCTGGTAAAGCAGGTGTATCCTGAAGAAAATAATATACAAGCGCACGATAATTATGGGTTTAAACAACAGATGCTAAGATTCTTCGTAGCAGAGTTACCTACCTACCCACATCTCACGTCTCACACACTTCCTGCAGCTGTTTTCACAGCGCTTACCAAGACAGATGAATGTGAAAGAGAGGCTCTGTCGGCATGTATGTATCACAGGAGGCTGGTGGCACCTGAATTGGGGAGAAGGGTCTCGTGGTATTAATGACTGGAGTGGAATCAGTAGAACGGTATCAAATACATCAAATACTTGTATTCCAGGGGCCATTCCATTTGCTCCGTTCCGGCCATTATTATGAGTCGTTTTCCCATCAGCAGCCTCCCCTGATGTGTGTGTGTGTGTGTGTGTGTGTGTGTGTGTGTGTGTGTGTGTGTGTGTGTGTGTGTGTGTGTGTGTGTGTGTGTGTGTGTGTGTGTGTGTGTGTGTGTGTGTGTGTGTGTGTGTGTGTGTGTGTGTGTGTGTGTGTGTGTGTGTGTGTGTGTGTGTGTGTGTGTGTACCAACATCCATATAGTATATGTTTGTGTATATGTACTGCATGTGTTAGCGGGTGATGATAACTATTTATTTGGCTGAAAGTACAAACAAATGGAAAAGACGACTCTGATTTACTTCCTACAAAGATCACTTCATTATTATAAACAGAATACTTGTGTATTTTTGCAAATCTTGCCACGTTCTCTGGGACACATTCCCCGTGACATGTTTGTATAAGGTCGAGTTCTATTTCTGTACCATATGCAGATGCTCTCTGCCTATTAAACTGTATCAATGGACCACCCAGGAGTTTTACACAAACCAAAGGGATGGAGGGGTTAGTCTAGCAACACAGGACTGCACGTAGTGACACTGGGAGGATCTGAAGCTATAATCAGTACATTTTCACACTCAGCACTGCTAACATATACAACCGCCCCCACAGACTGCACACACGCAGAACACACCTCATGACATGTGGCTGTGATCAAAGCCATAAGCCAAGATATCATCTTGTTTTGTGGAGGGACCAGGGCCGGACCAGAGCCGGCTCTAACCTTTTAGGGAGCCCTAAGTGAGATTTTTTTTATGTATCTTTATTTTTAGGGAGTAGATCAGCTTTAGTATTGCAGATAGATTGTGGCTTCCATCAATGTAATTGTCTGCATAATTTCCAATCCCCCATATATATATACAGTTGAAGTCGGACGTTTACATACACTTAGGTTGGAGTCATTAAAACTCGTTTTTCAACCACTCCACAAATTTCTTGTTAACAAACTACAGTTTTGGCAAGTCGGTTAGGACATCTACTTTGTGCATGATACAAGTTGTTTTTCCAACAATTGTTAACAGATTATTTCACTTATAATTCACTGTATCACAATTCCAGTGGGTCAGAAGTTTACATACACTGAGTTGATTGTGCCTTTAAACAGCTTGGAAAATTCCAGAAAATGTCATGGCTTTACAAGCTTCTGATAGGCTAATTGACATCATTTGAGTCAATTGGAGGTGTACCTGTGTATGCATTTCAAGGCCTACCTTCACACTCAGTGCCTCTTTGCTTGACATCATGGGAAAATCAAAAGAAATCAGCCAAGACCTCAGAATAAAAATTGTAGACCTCCACAAGTCTGGTTCATCCTTGGGAGCAATTTCCAAATGCCTGAAGGTACCACATTCATCTGTACAAACAATAGTATGCAAGTATTAACACCATGGGACCACACAGCCGTCATACAGCTCAGGAAGGAGACGTGTTGTGTCTCCCAGAGATGAATGTACTTTGGTGCGAAAAGCGCAAATCAATCTCAGAACAACAGCAAAGGACCTTGTGAAGATGCTGGAGGAAACGGGTACAAAAGTATCTATATCCACAGTAAAACGAGTCCTATATCGACATAACCTGAAAGGCCACTCAGCAAGGAAGAAGCCACTGCTCCAAAACCGCCATAAAAAAGCCAGACTACAGTTTGCAACTGCACATGATGACAAAGATAGTACTTTTTGGAGAAATGTCATCTAGTCTGATGAAACAAAAATATAACTGTTTGGCAATAATGACCATCGTTATGTTTGGAGGAAAAAGAGGGAGGCTTGCAAGCCGAAGAACACCATCACAACCGTGAAACACGGGGCTGGCAGCATCATGTTGTGGGGGTGATTTGCTGCAGGAGGGACTGGTGCACCTCACAAAATACATGGCCTCATGAGGAAGGAAAATTATGTGGATATATTTAAGTAAGAGTGTGCAAAGCTGTCATCAAGGCAAAGGGTGGCTTTGAATCTCAAATATAAAATATATTTTGATTTGCTTAACACTTTTTTGGTTACTACTTGATTCCATATGTGTTATTTTATAGTTTTTATGTCTTCACTATTATTCTACAATGTCGAAAATAGTAAAAATGAAGAAAAACCCTTGAATGAGTAGGTGTTCTAAAACCTTTGGTCGGTAGTGTACATTTTCTTTTTTAAATGTACAGAAAACTTCTGAACCTTTCTATTCTCATAGTTTCTACAGGTTGTAAGTTAAAGACAAACATTTTTGCTAAGAGTATTATTATATTATGGATCAATTGACTATGACTTTTTAAATCACCCAGCAGTGATAATAGGTGGAGAGACAATTTTTTTGTTTGTTTTAAAGCTAATTTCCTGCAATTCTACACATTTTTGCAATGACTTATGCCATGTTAATAGGATATGAGTGAAAATAGTGAAAATTAGTAACAAAATCAATGGGGGACCCCTGGAGGTCATGGCCTCTGGGCATGTGCCCTGCGTACCTGGTAGATATTCTGCCATAATTACTACATGTTTAGATAGCTGGCTAGACTAACAACGAATCGAAAAATAGTTTGCTGATATGGCAAATTGAGTGACTGTCAGCGACTGACATAACAAGAGAAAAACTGCTGACGCACAACCAAATTAAAAAATTTCACTTGGTGTATTCTACTTTTTTGTATGTGTGTCAGGGGCCCCCTTGCGGCCGGGGTTCCTAAGTGACCGCTTATGTGACTTATGCTTGGAACCGGCCCTGGGAGGGTCAATTTAGGTTGATGGCATTAGGAGCTCAGCTGTATTTGCTTGGTCCTGAACTGAGGAGCCAATTAACACACATCTCTTTAACACACTTTCATCCTCTCTACCAGGTCACAGCCATGTTAAATTAGGACACATCCTAAAAGAAAGAGGATAAGCACACCAGTATTAAAGTTACAGTATTGAACACATTAAATTAGTTACCATCTGTAGATGCACTACAGACTATCTGTCACACCCTGACTTTAGAGATCCTTTAAATTCTCGATTTGGTAGGTCAGGGTGGTACATTTTAATAAAGAAAATGTACGCCTACAACGCTGCACTCTGGTCCGGTCATTTATCATCCGACGACGAGCGTTACAGAAGATCCCACCACCAACGGACTAAGCAGGGTGGTCAGGAGGACTGTACCTGGGAGGAAAGCCTGGAGGGAGCAGGGAGTATCGCCGTCCGAAGGAGGAGATGGAGGCAGCGAAAGCGGAATGGCGACTTTGCGAGGAGTTAAACCAACAAAGCAAGCACGAGAGGCACACACGGAGATTGGTGGATTCAGGGTTCAGACCTGAGCCAACTCCCCGTGCTTACCGTGGGGAGCGAGTGACCAGTCAAGCACCGTGTTATCCGGTTCTGCGCACCATGCCTTCAGTGCACATCCACAGCCCGGTGAGCTCTGTGCAAGCTCCCCGCAGTTGCCGTGCCAGAGAGGGCATTCAGCCAGGACGGATTGTGCCGGCTCAGCGCTCCTGGCCTCCGGTGCGTCTCTTCGCCCCAGGATATCCTGCGCCAGCTCTACGCATGGTATCCCCAATTCGCCAGCACAACCCAGTGCGGCCTGTGCCGGCTCCCCGCACTTTCCGTGCTACAGGGGGGATTCAGCCAGGACGCGTTGTGCCAGCTCTACGCACTATGCCTCCAGTGCGCCTTCATAGCCCAGTGCGTCCCGTGCAGCTCTCCACACTCACCGAGCTAAAGTGGGTATCCAGCCAGGAGGTGTTGTGGCAGCTCCCCACACCAGGCTTCCAGTAAGTCTCCTCAGTTCGGTGAGACCTGTTCCGGCTCCACGTACGAAGCCTCCAGTGATGATCCATGGTACGAAGCCTCCAGTGAGGATCCATGGCCCGGAGCCTGTAGTGATAATCCATGGGCCGGAGCCTCAAGTGATAATCCATGGCACCAAGTCTCCAGTGATGATCCATGGCCCGGAGCCTCCAGTGATGATCCATGGCACGAAGCCTCCAGTGATGATCCATGGCCCGGAGCCTGTAGTGAAGATCCATGGCAAGGAGCCTCCAGCGACGGTCCTCAGTCCAGAGCCTCCAGCGACGGTCCCCAGTCCAGAGCCTCCAGCGATGGTCCCCAGTCCAGAGCCTCCAGCGACGGTCCCCAGTCCGGAGCCTTCAGCGACAATCTGCAGTCCAGAGTCTTCAGTGATGATATGCAGTCCGGAAGCCTCCAGTGGTGGTTCACAGTTCAGAGCATCCGGCGATGATCCACGGTCCGGTTCCTCCGGCAACGATTCATGGTCCGGTTCCACATAAGTGGAGGGATCAGCGTAGGGAGCGGGGGCTACGTCCCGAACCATAGCCCCCAGGGGTAGATCCGAGGGTAGATGCCCACCCGGACCCTACCTTATAGGTTCAGGTTTGCGGCCGGGAGTCCGCATCTTTGGGGGGGGGGGGGGGGGGGGGATCCTATAAATTCTCTATTTGGTAGGTCAGGGTGTGACTAGGGTGGGAAATATGTTTATATTTCCTCGTTGGTTCCCAATCATAGGCAGCTGTCTATCGTTGTCTCTGATTGGGGATCATACTTAGGCAGCCCTTTTCCCACCTTCTGTTGTAGGATCTTGTCTTTTTTGTTGCATGGATTGCACTCCTAAGCTTTTCGTTCGTTGAGTTGTTTATAGTTTTTTTGGTGGTACATTTTTATAAAGAAAATGTACACCTACCACGCTGTACCTTGGTCTCATTCGAATGACGGACTTCACACTATCAGTAACATTTCAACTAACTATCTACTAACCCTAACCCTATCCCTAACCTTAACCCTTACCCTGTCCCTTATTCAAAGCCTAACCTTAATCCTAACCGTAACCTTAGCTCGCAGTTGGTAATCAACTTATTGTTTGTTTATAGAATGACCATCTGTAGATCATCTACAAATGGAAAATCCGGACTGTCCAAATAAAGTGTGACAAGTTATTTTGTGCTCCCATGTAGTCTGTGGAGTGTAGTTGGAAAGCCCTTCATGACAGTTGGTGAGTGCAATGTGACACTGACAGCCTCTCCAGCGGACTGGAGGTGTTTTTCAGGGGTTCAGTAAGAAACTATTCCTCACACCCCAACTCAAATGTCTGTTTGCTCTGCATTAACAAGTGTTATCATGTTAGCCTGTGCTATGGCTGGTTGGCACTCCACTGGAACCCCCAGGCTGAGGCTTTGAAATGTCTGGCCGTCTCCCAGACAGGAGGGGGCTGTGTTGAGTGGAGTGGGGTGCCAAGATTGTAGCGTCATACCTAAGAAGACTCGATGCTGAAATCGCTGCCAAAGGTGCTTCAACAAATTACTGGGTAAAGGGTCTGAATACCTATGTAAATGTGATATTTACATTGTTGTTTTTTTGCTAAAAAATCAATAGTTTTTTGCTTTGTCATTATGGGGTATTGTGTGTAGATTGATGAGGGAAAAAAACAATGTAATACATTTTTGAAAAAGGCTGTATCGTAACAAAATGTGGAAAAAGTCAAGAGGTCTGAATACTTTCCTAAGGCACCGTATATACTGAACAAAAATATAAATGCAACATGCAATAATTTCAAAGATTTTACAGAGTTACAATTCATAAGAGGAAATTCATTAGGCCCTAATCTATGGATTTCACATGACTAAGAATACAGTTATACATCTATTGGTCATAGATACTCAACAACAAAAAAGGCCTCACAATGGGCATTCAAATTGCCAATTGATCAAATGCATTTGTGTTTGTTGTCCGTAGCTTATGCTTGCCCATACCCTAACCCCAGCGTCACCATGAGGCACTCTGTTGACAACGTTGACATCAGCAAACCGGTTGCCCACAAGACGCCATACACCTTGGTGCGGTTGTGAGGTCTGGTGGACTTACTGCCAAATTCTCTAAAATGACATTGGAGGCGGCTTATGGTAGAGAAATTAACATAACATTTTCTGGCAACAGCTCTGTTGGACACTCCTGCAGTCAGCATGCCAATTGCATGTTCCCTCAACATTTGAGACATTTGTGGGATTGTTTTGTATGACAAAACTGCACATTTTAGAGTGGCCTTTCATTGTCCCCAGTAAAAGGTGCACCTGTGTAATGATCATGCTGTTTAATTAGCTATGCCACACCTATAGGGTGGGTGGATTATCTTGGCAAAGGAGAAATGCTCACTAACAGGGATGTAAACAAATTTGTGCACAAGATTTGAGCGAAATACGATTTTTGTGCAGATAGATTTTTCTGGGAACTTTTATTTCAACTCATGAAACATGCCACCAACACTTTACATGTTGTGTATATATTTTTGTTCAGTGTACATATGAAGTGGGTAAAACAATATGTAAACATTATTCATCTTAAATGTAAAGTCCCCATATTTGGGGACCCTATTAGATTTTTAAAAATCTGTCTGGTATGAGAACGGTAGACCCAATCTGCAAAAGCAGGGTGTCAACGGAAAGGTGAGTATCTTGTCAATTGATCGATGTCTTCAAATCTTTTGTTTGACTTACTACCATATATGGGCATACGAATGTATAAGGGCAGGCCTAGCCGATGACCTCACTTAAAGATGGTTGCTACCTACATTCCATTTAGCGTTGTGACGCATAAACAAACTAAACACGGAATACGTTGATACACACCGAAAGCCGGGACTCCAAAGATCATGAAGATATCTTATTTGTCTGCCTGTGACTGACATTATTGATCACTAGCCCAGAGAGTCAAAATGCTAATTTTACACGGTAAGCTTTGAATTGGTCTGTTTGAGCTATAGCTACATGGGGGGTATCAAATTAATCATTAAATTGGTAGGAACAAATCTAGCCTATTGCCAATGTTATCTGCTGGGGATAGACTTAATGGTAACATCAAATATCCACCATGTGACAGACCAACAGTCAGGCCTGGCGATAGTTTTTCAGTCTCTCAGTCCCAGCTTTGATGCACCTGAACTGTCTCTGTCTTCTAGATGGTACCGGGACGAGCAGGCCATGGCTTGGGTGGCTGAGGTATTTGATGATCTTCTTGCTGTAGGTGCTGTAGATGTCCTGTAGGGCAACCAGTGATGAGTTGGGCTGAACCCACCACCTTCTGGAGAGCCCTGCGGTTGCGGACGGTGCAATTGCCATACCACAAGGTTATACAACCGTGCTCAATGGTGCACTGTAGAAGTTCGTGGGGAAGTGGCCAAGTACAATTTCTTGAAGAGGCTTTTTGTTGACGTTGAGGAATAGGTTATTATCCTGGAACACCTCCTCCAGGGTCCTCACCTCCTCCCTGTAGGCTGTCTCGTCACTGTTGGTAATCAGGCCTACCACTGTTATGTTGTCTGCAAACTTGATGAATGAGTTGGAGACTTGGGTGGCCACGCAGTTATGGGTGAACAGGGAGTAGATGAGGGGGCTGAGCACGCACCCTTGTGGGGCCTCCCCTTGTTGAGTATCAGTGTAGTGGAGGTGTTGTAGCCTACGTTCACCACCTGGGGTCAGCCCGTCAATAAGTCCAGGACCCAGCTGCAGGGTTCAGACCCTGGGGCCCCAAGCTTAGTGATGAACTTGGAGGACACTATGGTGTTGAAGGCTGAGCTGTAGTCAATGAACAGCATTAATACATAGGTATTCCTCTTGTCCAGACGGTATAGGGCAGTGTGTGATGCGATGGCAATTGCGTCATCCGTAGACCTGTGGGGGCGGTATGCAAATTGTAGTGGGTCTACAGTGTCGGGTAAGGTCGATGTGATATGTTTCTTAACTAGCCTCTCAAAGCACTTCATGATGACAGAAGTGAGTCCAACATGACAATAATCCAGACTGGTCACTAGAAACAGACTTCGATATTGGACGTTTGAAAAGGTCCTGAGGATGTCGTGTATGCCGTCCTCAACGCCCACCAAGAAAACTACAAAAAACAATGGCACAGCACTGGGCTTGAAATCACTCAGAGCCAGAGTACACTGACCAGTGTGCCACAGCAGTTCACAATTGTCTTGCAAGCAGAGAGAGTACTTGATGATACTAAATGGAAACATCACGTTTTTTGTAGTATTTATTTTTATGCTTTCACCAAACCATAGCCTTAACCACTCTGGATTAATACCTAAACTTAACCCCTTGAGTTGTTCCTGTTTCAACCCTGTAGCCACGCGACATGAACCTTGTAACCACTCAGAATTATGGGTAAAAAAAATTGACGTTCATCCAATTACGTCAAATCTCAAAGTGAAACTATGAGATCAAGTTGGATAGTAATTTAGTTCAGTAACTTTCACTTGTTTTGGGGGACAGGAATGTTGGTTGATATCTTGAAGCAAGGTGGGACAACATACTGGGATAGGGAGAGATTGAATATGTCTGTAAACACTCCAGCAAGCTGTTCTGCACATGCTCTGAGACACGGCTTGCGATGCCATCAGGGCCGGCAGCCTTGCGAGGGTTAACACGCTTAAATGTCTTACTCAAGTCAGTCACAGAGAATGAGAGCTCACAGTCCTCGTGAGCAGCCCGCGTCGGCGGCACTGTGTTTTCCTTGAAGTGGGCGAAGAAGATGTTTTCCTCAAAGCGGGTGAAGAACATAGGCTGTAAGCCTCTCTTGAACATTGTTTCCAGCATCTGTTACTTGTTGAGGCTTGGCTGTTTGATTTCGCTCTGCATAGTCTGTGAGCCACAGCAATGTCAAGGAAGCATGCGACTTGATTAGGAAGGAAGGTATAGCCAATTTCTCCTCTCCAAGTCTGGCCCGTTGCCTCTGAACAGCTACAAAAGGTGATGACCATTTTTACACATTTGTAAAGAACATGATTTCCCCTCTTGTCAGTACAGCCAGGTGTGGAGAAGCAGATAGAGCTCCTCCACTGACTATACACATTTCACTCTAAACATGTGATTGGTCCATTTATAGCGGTAGCCGTGGAAAAGTCTGGTTAGCACCATTGTTTTGTTTGTTTGGTCAAAACTTTCGAACATGTCAGTTATTGATATACCATGAAGCCTGATCACCTTACATACTATTTCTTTATTTGGGGTATTATTTTATTTGACTTATTTTAGCATTTGTTTTACTTACTTTTTTACAACATTCATATTTCAGTCATATTCGTTTATTAACATTAACATTAAGTTGCATCCTGTCTCCAGGTCCGAATGTTGGAGTCAAGAGCTGCAGGTGGGTGTGCTCCAATACGAAATTAAAATGCTTGATTGAGTGCTTTTTCACTGTGCAGGCTCTACTCTGTTCTTGGGGGTGGTATGTTTTTGTTTTAGCAATAATTTTGCCAGTGATTAAACTATGTATAATTAAAATGGGAAAGATAATTTAAAATTCATTATATGCGGTGGAATTTTTTAAAATATGTATAGCCTAATCATGTGACTACTTTGGTATCTTTGGTATTCCAGGTATGGGCGGGACTGTATAAGCGGCTATCTGGCAAGTTTATGGAATCTCAGAATCAGATTGGTGCATTGTGGCTTCATCTAACATTTATCATCTGCGTCTCACTATCTGGGATACTGTACGGCTTTTTTTTGGCATTTGTACTGCAGGGTTTTGCAGGGTTAATTGTCATTATTTAAAGCAGCTGTCTGTTTAGCTTTGCTTTTAGTGAATCAACCTTCCTTACTTTTTTAAGTTGTTTGAAACAAAGTTCCTGTAAGATGTTTGTCTTTTGGAACCCTACAAGAAGAAAATAAAAACCCTATGCTTGGAATCCTGATGCCAATACTCCCTCCCTCCTTCCAGTCCCACCCTCTAGCCCCCTGTTGTGCCATCCTTTCAAGACTGAGGCCCTAGGTCTCTTTCTTACACTAGGTGACACTCAACTTCAATTATGCTGCACACACCTACTCCTCTACGCACGCACGCACGCACGCACGCACGCACGCACGCACGCACGCACGCACACACACACACACACACACACACACACACACACACACACACACACACACACACACACACACACACACACACACACACACACACACACACACACACACACACACACACACACACACACACACACACACACACACACACAGTATAAACAGTTTATACACACACAAACAGTTAACATACAATGCTATATACGCACACACACTAACAGTTTTCTACATTGTGTGTGGGTGTGTGGGTGTGTGCGTGTGTAAGTGAGCTGTAGAGAAGTTAGACTAGAGGAATGTAGTCTCCACTGCCACCCTTCTCCTCCTCAGCCTGTCCATCTTCATTACATGTAACAGCCGTTCCCACATACTTGTCATGTGATTTACAGCTCCTGCTCTCCACAGAGATTTAGAGCAAATTCCTCCCCGGGATCAGTCAAGTTCCACACACATCGGGAGCAAGGCCCCACTAATGGGGCCACAGCTAATGAAGTCACTGAAACCCTTAACAAAGAGTTTCAGTCAGTTGTGGAATGGGTGGCCAGTAATAAACTTCTCCTGAACATCTCTAAAACTAAGAGCATTGTATTTGGTGCAAATCATTCCCTAAATTGTATACCTCAGCTGAATCTGGTAATGAATGGTGTAGCTGTTGAACAAGAGGAGTCTAAATGACTTGGTGTTACCTTAGAGCAAGTGAACAGCAAACCTGGTTCCAAACAACAAATAAAGCAACACCCTCTCCCCATGTGACCTACTTGTTGAGTGTATGTCCCGACATGTATGTGTAATTCACACACACACACACACGCACGCACGCACGCACGCACGCACGCACGCACGCACGCACGCACGCACGCACGCACACACACACACACACACACACACACACACACACACACACACACACACACACACACACACACACACACACACACACACACACACACACACAGTATTTTGTCTGTAATGTCTTTTTTGTTACGTGTCGGACCCCAGTAAGACGAGCTGTCGGCTAATGGGGATCCTAATAAATCTATGGGTCAAGCTGGAGAGGATACAGGATGGGCCCCTCATTGATCCCCTAGTCAGTACTGTACGGTAATCGGGTACATCTCTGATGTGGTCTGAAGACCACAGGCCAGCTGAAAACAACATGGTGGGTGCCTGCTGGGAAGCGGCATTCATCATTTCATATCACTAAATTGAACAGAAGGAGATGAGGAGAGGAAGCCTCTTCAGACTATTGCGATGAAAGGTAACCTGTACCTGCAGGACAAGGAATCAAGGAGGTATCAAAATCCCCTTTGTTGTCCTGCTGCAGGGGTTGCCCATTTCATCCCTGAAGGGTCTGGTTTGGCCTGGTGTCACTCTACATGCCTAATGAGGAACTGATTTACACCTCTGGCAACTGGTGGGGTGGCAGTTTATTCCAATAACAATGATTAGAGGCCTCACATCAGGGCTGAAGAAAGGGGGAGAATGACAGAGACCACTTTCAAGTCCTTTCTCTCAATTCAATTTCAATTTAAGGACTTTACTGGCATGGGAAACATATGTTAGCATTGCCAAAGAAAGTGAGATAGATAATAAACATAAGTAAAATAAACAATAAAAATGAACAGTAAACATTACACTCACAGAAGTTCCAAAACAATAGACATTTCAAATGTTATATTATGTCTATATACAGTGTTGTAACAATGTGCAGATAGTTAAGTGCAAAAGGGAAAATAAATAAACATAAATATGGGTTGTATTTACAATGGTGTTTGTTCTTCACTGGTTACCCTTTTCTTGTGGCAATAGGTCACACATGTTGCTGCTGTGATGGCACAGGGTGGTATTTCACGCAGTAGATATGGGAGTTTATCAAAATTGGGTTTGTTTTCGAATTCTTTGTGGATCTGTGTAATCCGAGGGAAATATGTGTCTCTAATATGGTCATACATTTGGCAGGAGGTTAGGAAGTGGAGCTCAGTTTCCACCTCATTTTGTGGGCAGTGTGTACACTGCATACGTCGGCCTTCCTCAGTAGCAAGGCTATGCTAACTGAGCCTGCACATAATCAAAGTTTTCCTTACGTTTGGGTCAGTGACTGTGGTCAGGTATTTTGCCTCTGTGTACTCTCTGTTTAGGGCCAAATAGCATTCTAGTTTGCTCTGTTTTTGTTAGTTCTTTCCAATGTGTCAAGTAATTATCTTTTTCTTTTCTCATAATTTGGTTGGGTCTAACTGTGTTGCTCTCTCTCTCTCTCTCTCTCTCTCTCTCTCTCTCTCTCTCTCTCTCTCTCTCTCTCTCTCTCTCTCTCTCTCTCTCTCTCTCTTCGAGGTGCAAGGTGTTCTACTGTTTAAACCCTCCAATGTGTTATCTACTGACCTCGCTACAGGAGATCACAGGCTGGTAAGGAAACAATAGGCCCTGCCTGGTCTGCTAGAGCCAGGGTGGCAACCAGCTACCACACATTCTTAGCTGTCATTAGTGATGCTGGATAAGAATGGCTTTAGGCTATTTTAACCGTTGTGTTTCTCAATGGTGGGGCTTAGCTACCCATTTTAAGTGGGCAGGACCATTACCTACTCAAACAACTATGTGTCAAATATGATGAAATGATGTCAAGGATGTGCCATTAAATGTCAACAATGTCGACAAACTACTATAGTAAAAGTTCATAGTAATGTATGAATGGGGGTCTGAGATGATCTACTGTGAAAATGATTATAGCGGGGACGATATCGCGGTGATCACCATAAGAAAATAATATAATAATAATAATAATAATAAATAATATATGCCATTTAGCGGACGCTTTTATCCAAAGCGACTTACAGTCATGTGTGCATACATTCTACGTATGGGTGGTCCCGGGGATCGAACCCACTACCCTGGCGTTACAAGCGCCATGCTCTACCAACTGAGCTACAGAAGGACCACTGAGCTACAGAAGGACCACAGAAAACAAATGTCTAAATTCTGTGTGGCAGATAGTACCCCTTGACAAGCTTTATGCAGCACTTGGCCAACACACAGCCAGATGCTAATCACCCCAATCTGGTTCCAATGACCTCCCTTTGTTCCTTCCACCTCCGCCGCGCAACCTGTTCTCACAAATATGACTTTTGAGAGGAGTTGATAATGATACTCGTTACAGAAGAGGATAATGAAAGATGTCCTTTCCGAGAGACTCTGTGATGTCATGCGGCAACAATGAGAGGCCCTGGCAAGCGAGGCAGCTGTGAGTGTGAACTGACAGAGCTGGGCTAAGTGTGTGTCAAATCGAATCTAATTTTATTGGTCACGTGCACATATTTAGTGTGTGTGTGTTGCGTATAGTGAAGTGTCTGTGACAGTGGGAGGCGAGTCAGACCGATGTTCCTCGGACCTAAAGCAAGGAATCTCTGTGACAAAATGCCCCATTAAGGTGAAGATGACAACTAGGAAGTTCACAAATTGTTTCTGCACTTTACTCTCTCTTGACAGTTCAGACAATCAGAAAGAACTTTTACTGACAAGTGTCATCTTCCTGAAATTCATTACATTTGACTTTTGAACAGCTTAGTAATTTAGCATATGCTCTTATGACCTAAGTGGAAACCCATTAATATCTGACCTAAGTGGAAACCCATTCATATCTGACCTAAGTGGAAACCCATTAATATCTGACCTAAGTGGAAACCCATTAATATCTGACCTAAGTGGAAACCCATTAATATCTGACCTAAGTGGAAACCCATTAATATCTGACCTAAGTGGAAACCCATTAATATCTGACCTAAGTGGAAACCCATTAATATCTGACCTAAGTGGAAACCCATTAATATCTGACCTAAGTGGAAACCCATTCATATCTGACCTAAGTGGAAACCCATTAATATCTGACCTAAGTGGAAACCCATTAATATCTGACCTAAGTGGAAACCCATTAATATCTGACCTAAGTGGAAACCCATTAATATCTGACCTAAGTGGAAACCCATTAATATCTGACCTAAGTGGAAACCCATTCATATCTGACCTAAGTGGAAACCCATTAATATCTGACCTAAGTGGAAACCCATTAATATCTGACCTAAGTGGAAACCCATTAATATCTGACCTAAGTGGAAACCCATTAATATCTGACCTAAGTGGAAACCCATTAATATCTGACCTAAGTGGAAACCCATTAATATCTGACCTAAGTGGAAACCCATTAATATCTGACCTAAGTGGAAACCCATTCATATCTGACCTAAGTGGAAACCCATTAATATCTGACCTAAGTGGAAACCCATTAATATCTGACCTAAGTGGAAACCCATTAATATCTGACCTAAGTGGAAACCCATTAATATCTGACCTAAGTGGAAACCCATTAATATCTGACCTAAGTGGAAACCCCGACTGACTGGAAACACTGATACCGGCCCTCTCAGTCTGTGTCCTGGTCTGGGGGAGATAGAGAACCAGGCATGTGACATATAGGACCTGGCAGGGCCAGAGATCTGGCAGGCAAGCTGAAAGCGAGAGAAGAGGGAGAGAGGGGAAGGGGGGGGGAGAGAAGAGAGAGAGGGGATCCAAGGAGCCAGACAGACGAGAGGAAAAAATGACTAGCTTTCTGGGAAAGCCATCTGAGCAGTGAAAGGAGAGATAGAGAAACAAAACAGAGGAGAAAGAATGGGATATCATTCATTTAAATAGCATTGAGGGTTATTCCCTAAATATGTCATTATACTGTATGTATTTACTTGTGTCATGACGTTACCTTCAATTGAGTCTATTAACCATTTAAATATTTCTGCTTTGTGAAATGGTTGTTGTCATTTCTGGATTCCTTTTGGAACCACTTAATTTGATAAATTAGATTAGAGTTGAATTAAAGGTTAAGTTGAATTAAAGGTTTTATGGTGGGAAAACATTTCAGTTCAGATTTAGGTAACGTTTTAGAAAAGGAGAGCCACCTACTGGCCAGTCAGTCAACTGAACTGCTTTGGGTTACTTTATGTGAAGACAATCAGATTCTGGACATTACATTTACATTTTTGTCATTTAGCAGCCGCTCTTATCCAGAGCGACTTACAGTTAGTGAATGCATCTTAAGATAGCTAGGTGGGACAACCACATATCACGCCATAGTAAGTAAAATGTTCCTCAATAAAGTAGGGGGGGGGGCCAAGTGCGAGTGTTAGGTTTTTATTATTATTACTTTTGGCAAAAAAACATAGCCTACCACATATTTTCACTTTATAAAGTAACTTTTAGAAAAAAACATGACAATACCTAACTTTACCATCCTGGGTTTAGTGTCTTTTTAGCTTCCAATACATACCACCATTTAAGCACTGAGACAATGTTATGGAAAATGCACAAGAATGCAGAATAAACTCACATTTATATTTACATTCCAAACAGATGACACACAATGTCTCCATTGTGCTTGCTGCCTCACAGTGAGTGTGTTCTATTATCTCCACTGAATTCCACTGTGGGGACAAAAACAGAACTCTTGGGCTCAATTCAATCAAACCCACATTGTAATGTTTACATAGTAACGAGTAAACAGATTTTTTCTCCCTTGTTAAAACAAATTTCGAAATTGGTTTGATTGCAGAAATAGCAGGTACACAACACTTCCCTAGCAGATAGATGCTTCAGGTTTCTGAATACGATGAGTGTATATGTGTGTGTGTGGGCACTGATGTACATAAACAAATTGCCTAGCCTGAATTCACCCCTACTGTAATCAATAATATAATAATAATAATATATGCCATTTAGCAGATGCTTTTATCCAAAGCGACTTACAGTCATGTGTGCATACATTCTACGTATGAATCAAGAAGTCATAAATCCAGAGGTCAGTCAGAGCAACACCACACCCATGCCCTTGCAAACCGATAAGATGATCTGACCACCTACAGTGTCTTACAAAAGTATTCACCCCCTTGGCATTTTCCCTAACCTGGAATTAAAATTGATTTTTGGGGGGCTGTATCATTTGATTTACACAACATGCCTACCACTTTTAAAGATGCAAAGTATGTTTTGTGAAACAAACAACAAATTAGACAATAAAAACAGAACTTGAGCATGCATAACTAACCCCCCCCCAAAGTCAATACTTTATAGAGCTACCTTTTGCAGCAATTACAGCTGCAAGTCTCTTGGGGTATGCCTCTTGGCACATCTAGCCAGCTCCTTCAAGTTGGATGCGTTCCTCTGGTGTACAGCAAACTTTAAGTCATACCACAGATTTTCAATTGAATTGAGGTCTGAGCTTTGACTAGGCCATTCCAAGAAATGTAAATGTTTCCCCTTAAACCACGCAAGTGTTGCTTTAGCAGCATGCTTATGGTCATTGTCCTGCTGGAAGGGGAACATCCGTCCCAGTGTCAAATCTCTGGAAGACTGAAACAGGTTTCCCTCAAAAATTTCCCTGTATTTAGCTCCATCTGTCATTCCTTCAATTCTGACCAGTTTCCCAGTCCCTGCCGATGAAAAACATCCCCACAGCATGATGCTGCCACCACCATGCTTCCCTGTGGGGATGTTGTTCATGGGGCGATGAGAGGTGTTGGATTTGTGCCAGACATAGCGTTTTCCTTGATGACCAAAAAGCTCAATTTTAGTCTCATCTGACCAGAGTACCTTCTTTCATACGTTTGAGGAGTCTCCCACGTGCCTTTTGGCAAACACCAAACGTGTTTGCTTATTTCTTTCTTTAAGCAATGGCTTTTTTCTGGACACTCTTCCATACAGCCCAGCTCTGTAGAGTGTACGGCTTAAACTGGTCCTATGGACAGATACTCCAATCTCCGCTGTGGACCTTTATCTCTTTCAGGGTTATCTTTGTTCTCTTTGTAGCCTCTCAGGTTAATGCCCTCCTTGCCTGGTTCATGATTTTTGGTGGGTGGCCCTCTCTTGGCAGGTTTGCTGTGGTGCCATATTCTTTCCATTTATTTTATAATGGATTTAATGGTGCTCTGTGGGATGTTCAAAGTTTCAGATATTTTTTTTATAGCCCAACCCTGATCTGTACTTCTCCACAACTTTGTCCCTGACCTGTTTGGAGAGCTCCTTGGTCTTCATATTGCCGCTTGCTTGGTGGGGCCCCTTGCTTAGTGGTGTTGCGGACTCTGGGGCCTTTCAGAACAGGTGTATATATACTGAGATCATGTGACTGATCATGTGACACTTGGATTGCACACAGGTGGACTTCATTTAAGATATGCACGCACCACTTTTTTTTTGTGTGTGTTTTTTTTTAAACAAGTCATTTTAAAAATTTCACTTCACCAATTTTGACTATTTTGTGTATGTCCATTACATGAAATACAAAATCCATTTAAATTACAGGTTGTAATGCAACAAAATAGGAAAAACACCAAGGGGGGTGAATAATTTTGCAAGGCACTGTAAGCTCAAAGTAGCAGCCAGACAGACAGAGCTTGGTAAAGAACTGCTGAGGCAGGGAACACAGCCATCTCTTCAGCCTCTCCTCTGCCTCGAACCCACCCACTCCTCTAATAGAACCGATAAGGATAACCAGAAGAAAGGTTCTGCATTGTTTCAGATGGAGGAAACATGAAACCAGGGTGAAAGTCGATGGAAGTAGATTTTTTTTAGAGGACAGATAGGTCATTCATTGCATGATGGGAACTGTTTAGGCATTTGTCCAAGTAGGGTTCATTACAGTAATACAGCAGTATCAACACCAGCTCAGCTTTTCTACACTATACACTATACACTATATATACAAAGTATGTGGACCGCCATTGGACTCTGGAGCAGTGGAAACATGTTCACTGGAGGGATGAATCACGCTTCTCCATCTGGTATTCCGAAGGACGAATCTGGATTTGGCGGATGCCAGGAGAACGCTACCTGACCCAATGCATAGTGCCAACTGTAAAGTTTGGTGGAGGTGGAATAATGCTCTGGGGCTGTTTTTCATGGTTTGGGCTAGGCCCCTTAGTTCCAGTGAAGGGAAATCTTGACGCTAAAGTATATAATGACATTCTAGATGATTTTGTGCTTCCATCTTTGTGGCAATAGTTTGGGGAAGGCCCTTTCCTGTTTCAGCATGACAATGCCCCCATGCACAAAGCGAAGTCCATACAGAAATGGTTTGTCGAGATCGATATGGAAAAACTTGACTGGCCTGTACAGAGCCCTGACCTCAACCCCATCGAATACCTTTGGGATGAATTGGAACGCCAACTGCGAGCCAGGCCTAATCGCCCAACATCAGTGTCTGACCTCACTAATGTGCTTATGACTGAATGGAAGCAAGTTCCCTTAGATGCTGCAACATCTAGTGGAAGCCTTCCCAAAAGAGTGGAGGATGTTATAGCAGCAAAGGGCGTACCAACTCCATATTAATGCCCATGATTTTGGAATAAGATGTTCGACCAGCAGGTGTCCACATACTTTTGGTCATGTAATGTACCAGACATTCCTTAGAATACAAAACAATGGCATGCAGAGCCAAGTTGATAAACATTTTCTGACAAATACTGTGTGGCAGTACAGGATATATTTGGACACATGAAATAATTTTGATTCCACTTATTGTATTCTAAATCTGAAACACCTATTACAACAAAATCCATTCACAAAGGCATGCATAGAAAAGCCAAATGGGTTCCTTTCCTATGTAACACAATATAACAATGATAGATTTCAGCGGCCAAGGGGTTTTAAATAATGTGTTCATTTGTTTTTGTCAAAGAACCATTTTCCATGTCATTAATCTCAAAGAGCTGTCGGAGAGCCACAATGCATCAGCCTAAGGCTCATACTCATGTGTGCTCTCTGCTGGACGATGAAGGTATAGCAAAACCGTAATGTTATTCACAATGGAATGAGGTCCATTTCTGAGCTCTGTCAGTGAGTGCGATTTTCAATTAACTGGCCCCAGAGCAGCATTCATGTCTCCCAAGTTGTTGTGTTATTCTTTGCCTTAGAGTGTGTGTCTTAAGGGTTAGTGCTGTTTTTTTATAGCTCAGTGTTAGAGTGCTTCCTCTGGGGGTCAGAGAGGGTCCACGCCAAAAACAACAGGATGAAAAACAACACTGGGTGGAAGGGTTGAGCAAGGAAGGAGGGGGGTCAGGGACAGTGGGGGTTAGCATTTAGTAGATTTTTCTCTCTGAGTGAGAAAAGTACCCAGCAATGTTTTATAGGCAGTTTGAAACAGTGGTCCTGTTGTGTAGGCAACCAGGGAGCAGTCCAGACACCTGGCACACACAGACAGAGACATTGCTCAGCTTGCCTCTGACTTTTTGGGGGAAAGGACTGTGATACTTCGGGTGGACAGTCATAGGAGCATGCGGACTGGCAGTGAGGAAAGATGGAACCGGGCCTGAAGGGTTTGTGTGTGTTAGCTTGCATACATGCTTGCTTGCGTGTGTGTGAACCTGGGTCAAATGGATCCTGTGGGAAAGCAGTGTGTTTCCTGGAGGACCTCTCTCTCGGTGCAAAATGTGACTCCATTAGGGCCAGGTCTTCAGCAGCTCAGCGGCGATGTGAAATATTGGTTTCCTGTCCACATTCCCTACCTCCCCGGCTGTGTTATCGTTGGCCCTAAGAGAGGTACCAGGCTGTGAGGCTGCAGCCTAGCGGGGCCTCCCCAACCTCCCCACGGCCCCTCAGGACTGCCTGCCTGTGGTATTGCTTAACCAACAGAATCTTGGCAGCCAGTTAGGTCCACTTTATTTTATCTGACCCCTTTCGACTTGTTTCACACCCTCTCTGTCTGTTTAATTGTTGTTTCCTCTCTGAGGGTGAGGCTGGGCTGTCTGAGTCTTAGCTGGATCCATGTGAAGTCCAGCCAGAGCAGAACAGCTTGCATCACTGGCAGACTAGAGATGTCTCCTCCATTAACAAAGGCTATGAGAGAACAAGAACTATGGCCAGTTTTACCTTCCACCACACATCACACCATCATTTGTAATAGTCAAAAAACTTTATTCAGAAAGGTCTCATCACTGTCTACAAGACAACACACTGAAGATGTGGAAAACAGTGAACTATGTTGAAATTGTCGATTGTTTCTGTACTGTATTCCAGCTCAGCTTTGTAATGGCTGGTATTGATGCCTTTGACTTTGAACGCGAAAGCATTAATATTTCATGTAAATGCATTTCTCTGCATATTGGATGACTTTGTTTTCTTTTCCCTACTCAAGATCAGACAGATGGTCAGAAACAGGTTCACTTTGTACACAGACATTAGTCATCGCTGCAATTTTGTAAATTTGATCTGATCTTTGGTTCATTTTAGAATCCTAACTGTATTGTTATATCTATTTTGTGATTGGCTGTGTAACAGGACATGAGCTCATGAGCTCAGGGCTCATATGCTTGGACACTGGTCCCTGTCGGTAGTAAAAACCATCTAACAGGCATACACCCACACCCCTGCCCGCTCACACACACACATACACACACAACCCCTCCGAATGACACACTGTTTTCACAAAGGTTATTGGCCATGTTGATCATGAGAAAGCCACACTATAAAAAGCTCTCTGGCTTCATGTCAAGACCAACACCAAGCAGAGTTGTTTCCCCCTCCTCTCCCTACAATGTTTCAAGAAGTTACAACCTCCAGGCTCGACGGGGGGAAATGTCCATCTGTCCTTCTCAGGTTGTTTATTTTCCCCCTCTGCCTCTGTCTGTGTGTGTAATGACTCAGGCCTTCAAAGGGTGCTTTGATAATTTTTTCCCTGATGCTGTCTGCAGGCCGGCTGGTTGGCTGGCTGGCAATGGAGGCTGCCTGAACACCCCAGTCCAAGTCAGACTACATTCCAGTGTGGGTCTAATAACACCATTACGTCTCACAGATTCGCTGATTGCTTTGAGGGTATAAATCACATCGTTGCAGTCGGGGCTCCACGGCAAACATGCCCTGTGACAGCTTAACCATCGGACTGATGGCCCAGAGCGATAGCAGTGTGAAAAATGAAACAGGGAGGAGGAGGTGTGTGTGTTGTGTGTGTGTGTGTGTGTGGGGGCATGAAAGGCATTATACGAATGTACTAGGCAATTTCCCTCCCGGTGGAGATGCAATCGAGGTCTCAGCCCTACAGTTCATACTGACCTAAACCCGTCAACATGAACAAGCAGCACTATCATGTTTGCTGTGGTCACAGTGTGCCCCCGCGGTGACCTGTGTAGCTGATGACTTGGGGACAGTAGTAAAGGAAACATAAATCGTACTGTTGCAAACAAATCACTGTAAATCACATTTAAAGCGGTTGGGATAACAAAGGCATTCAATGTTTGGTTAAATTACATGTGTGTCATGTTAAATAAACACAAGGATTTCATGTACATCTAGTCTAATAGCCTGGTCCATGAGCTTGCGTTTATTTAGTGGTGATTCCATTTGAACTGATAGTTTCTCCAAAAAGATCTCCCCAAAAATATAGCTATTATACTTAATCACTATGCAGCATCAACCTGGACTCAAGGGTAAACGTAACATAGTGAACGAGACACTTCAATTAGTATGATATGTTACAATTTGTATGGTATGTATTCATTTCTGGATGTACAGTCGTGGCCAAGAGGTTAGAGAATGACACAAATATTAATTTTCACAAAGTCTGCTGCCTCAGTTTGTATGATGGCAATTTGCATATACTCCAGAATGTTATGAAGAGTAATCAGATGAATTGAAATTAAATACAAAGGGCCTCTTTGCCATGCAAATTAACTGAATCCCCCCAAAAAAACATTTCCATTGCATTTCAGCCCTGCCACAAAAGGACCAGCTGACATCATGTCAGGGATTCTCTAGTTAACACAGGTGTGAGTGTTGACGAGGACAAGGCTGGAGATCACTCTGTCATGCTGATTGAGTTTGAATAACAGACTGGAATCTTCAAAAGGAGGGTGGTGCTTGGAATCATTGTTCTTCCTCTGTTAATCATGGTTACCTGCAAGAAAACACGTCCCGTCATCATTGCTTTGCACAAAAAGGGCTTCACAGGCAAGGATTTTGCTGCCAATAAGATTGCACCTAAATCAACCGGCTCATCAAGAACTTCAAGGAGAGCGGTTCAATTGTTGTGAAGAATGCTTCAGGGCACCCAAGAAAGTCCAGCAAGCACCAGGACCATCTCCTAATGTTGATTCAGCTGCAGGATCTGGGCACCACCAGTACAGAGCTTGCTCAGGAATTTGCAGCAGGCAGGTATGAGTGCATCTGCATGCACAGTCAGGCGAAGACTTTTGGAGGACGGCCTGGTGTCAAGAAGGGCAGCAAAGAAGCCACTTATCTCCAGGAAAAACATCAGGGACAGACTGATATTCTGCAAAAGGTACAGGGATTGGACTGCTAAGGACTGGGGTAAAGTTATTTTCTCTGATGAATCCCCTTTCCGATTGTTTGGGGCATCCGGAAAAAAGCTTGTCCAGAGAAGACAATGTGAGCGCTACCATCAGTCCTGTGTCATGCCAACAGTAAAGCATCCTGAGACCATGCATGTGTGGGTTTGCTTCTCAGCCAAGGGAGTGTGCTCACTCACAATTTTGCCTAAGAATACAGCCATGAACAAAGAATGGTACCAACACATCCTCAGAGAGCAACTTCTCCCAACCATTCAAGAACAGTTTGGTGACGAACAATGCCTTTTCCAGCATGATGGAGCACCTTGCCATAAGGCAAAAGTGATAACTAAGTGGCTCGGGGAACAAAACATCGATATTTTGGGTCCATGGCCAAGAAACTCCCCAGACCTTAATCCCATTGAGGACTTGTGGTCACCCACAAATTCTGACAAACTCCAAACATTGATTATGCAAGAATGGGCTGCCATCAGTCAGGATGTGGCCCAGAAGTTAATTGACAGCATGCCAGGGCCGATTGCAGAGGTCTTGAAAACGAAGGGTCAACACTGCAAATATTGACTCTTTGCATCAACTTCATGTAATTGTCAATAAAAGCCTTTGACACTTATGAAATGCTTGTAATTATTCCTCAGTATTCCATAGTAACATCTGACAAAAATATCTAAAGACACTGAAGCAGCAAACTTTGTGGAAATTAATATTTGTGTCATTCTCAAAACTTTTGGCCACGACTGTACATCATCAATTTCGTATAATATGTTACGCATTACAATTTGTAAGATATGTTACAAAATGCAATTCATACAATAGGTTATGAATTTGCAAAATGTATGATAAGTTACGAATTCCAACTTGTTGTTGCTTATGTTAGCTAGGAGGCTAGGTGGCTAACGCAAATATTAGCTAGGTTGCTTACATTAGCTAGGCTAGGGGTTAGCGGTTAGGGTTAGGGTTAGTTTAGATGGTTAAGGTTAGGGTCAGGGTTTGGGGAAGGGTTAGCCAACATGCTAAGTAGTTGCAAAATAGCTAAAAAATGGGAAGTAGTTGTAAAGTTGCTCACGATGAGATTCGAATGTGCAACCTTTGGGTTACTAAACTTCACGTTATATGCCTATCCATCCACCGCAACCAACTACCCTACTTTCATTTTTTTATTAAGTAACTTTCTGTCTTATGTAATCATGCCAAACGTAGCATATCATACTAATTTGAGTTTCACGGATTTAATGTTTCGTCTAGTCTATGACACCAGGCTGGCAACATATCATGAATATACAAATCCAAACACTAATAACATCTAATCTAGTCTCCAGGTTATTATTTGGAATCTGATAGGAGTATAAATATTCCCTAGACAGTCAGGTATTCAGAGAGTAGACAGTACACACATGCTGTACCCCCATCTCAGGTGCCTCGACTCACAGTATATATACTCTGAATTCCTGAGGAGAGCATTTTTACAAGGGAGTGGAATATGAACAGACAGAGCCATGCATTGTAGAGCCATGGTGGTCCTCTAAGGAAACTCTGGAGAATCCCCTCCTGTCAGAAGACTGTTGGTTTTGGGCTGAAGCCACCTATAGTCTAGCAGCATGGGGAAAAAGCTGGTTGTCAGATTGGCTAGGTTATATACTGTACATAATGCTGTACTGATGTCATTAGAGTGGGTAGTAGTAGATCATATGAAGGCAGGGCGTAACTGAAGGTTTATTCTAGGACAGAAAAACGATTATTCAATATTAGCAAAGGGAAGCTCCTTAAACAGTGCATATACAGTTCAGAATATGTATAAAGTGTTTCTATACAGTATATATGTAAAGTGTTTCTAAATCCCTTCTCCTGCTGCCTGATAGTTTCATCTGTATGACTAAACCTATCTAGTTCTGCAAACTTTCACTGGGAATTGTGTAATATTACTCACTCTTTCCTGGGTGAGTATGACTTGAGTCATATTTTTTCATTGATTCCTGTGGTTGTCCTTGGAGTTCCCAGGGTTTGCTGTTGTGCAAGTGCCAATTTATTTCATGCGGTCTTAACCTGAAATGATAGTTGCACGATAGTTACACAGCCATGTGCTTATTCATTAGTGTGCATGCTCAAGCAAGGCTACAGAAGGTCTCAGTTCATTAGGTAAGTAATGGGTATGACTATTCACATCTGCATGCATCTGCATGCCACATCTGTATGCCCATATGTTTCTTCAGATTGGGAAATTACACTGAGTTTACAGAACATTAAGAACACCTGCTCTTTCTATGACATAGACTGACCAGGTGAATCCAGGTGAAAGCTATGGTCCCTTTGATGTCACTTCTTAAATTCACGTCAATCAATGTAGATTAGTCATATAACAGTTTTAAAGTGGAGGAGACAGGTTAAAGAAGGGGTTTTAAGCCTTGAAACAACCCAGACATGAATTGTAATATGTGTGCCATTCAGAGGGAGAATGGACAAGACAAAATAATTTAAGTGCCTGTGAAAGTAGTTGCCAGGCACACCGGTTTGTGTCAAGAACTGCAACACTGCTGGGTTTTCCTAATGTTTGTTATACTCAGTGTATATACCTACCAGTAAAAATAGTTGCCTACGATTACTATTTTTTTATTTTTTTTATTCAAACCCCAAAGAAATCCTATCCTATTTAATCCTATAGGACTCCAATAGGACTGGTTCCAAAATTGGGATAGGATTTTCTTTTGGACTATAATAATATTTTGTATTATTGGAATCCTGTAGGATTTTTTGACTAGGTTTGAATGATATTATTATTACATCTTTTGGGAGAGCTGATTTATTTGATTGTTTTTCTGTCAGGACAGATGTATGTACAGGTAGGAAGACAGATGTATGTACAGGTAGGAAGACAGATGTATGTACAGGTAGGAAGACAGATGTATGTACAGGTAGGAAGACAGATGTATGTACAGGTAGGAAGACAGATGCAGAAAGTGATTAAGGGCACAGACGCCACACCAGACTCAAACACAATTATGTTTTCGAATAGATTATTGCATATAAAATCCTTTAGGATAGAATCTTATGGGAATCCAAAAGAACTGGCTCCAAAATCTGACATGATTTTTCTATAGGATTCTAATTGGATCCTTTGTATTAGAATGATATAGGATTCTATAGGATTTCAATGTTTTTTTTCTCCTATAGGATTTCTATCAATTTAGTCAATGGGAATTGTATAGATATGTACATCAAATTCTAAAGGATTTATCCTCAAGACTTGGCTATAAACTATAGTTCAATTGGCTGCTTAACATATGGAGCACCCACCCTCCAAACCTCTTAGACAATTGCCTATGAAGGTGGACAGTGAACATGTGAACTATAATAACATCACAAGCAACCAATATTGAGATGGTACAACCACCGGCCCTTATCTCATAAGGGACACAATGTGAGTAAACATTTGCATCTGGTGCATGTGTCACACATTGAAATTATTGTGCCAACTGCAACACCAAATAGCTGTGAAACGTATTGAAATTGTCTGCATGGTTATTTACATTTGTGCCAAAAAAGATTCTATTGGAAAAATCACTAATCCTAATGGATTTCTTTTACTAGTGTTCTATAGAGCTCGCCATTGTAGTCCTCATTGTAGTCCTTCAGCCATTCATATGGGCAAAATTAATGGGGAAATAATACGGTTTTGGAATAAACGCCGAAAATAAGGTTAACACAGGCTTATGAGATGTTATAAAAAATATATAAGATAATATCAGTCAGTTAACAATGACCTTTATGAATTATGAATCTGAATCATGTTTTATTATTACATGACTACTTCAGAAATCACAAAAAGTGACGTTAACTGATGAAGATTATCTCATAGAACAAAACATAGGTGCTCTTCTATTTTCGACGTTTATCCAAAAACCCTACAACGAACCATGGCGGAGTTAGTGCCCACAAAAAGACGCCATTACTATTGCTCTCTATTGCCTAGATGGGAAAAAACGGGGAAAGCGCCATATTTACCGCCTTATGTTCAGCGTGTTGATGTGAGCGGTGCTTTTTCCCGTGTTCGGTTTGAAGGATACGTGGCGCGCGCCCGCCACAAACAGAGGCAGGTTGAGTCAATCGGCTCCTGCTTGCCGGATAACCGCTGTGACAACACTGTGCTCCCCGTCCCATTATTCGAGAGTGGACAGGTAATCTCAATGTTGTTGTTAATTTAAATCAATTTCAGTAACACGGAACGTTTTCCATAATGCCTTTTTTTCGAATGGATGTTGTAGGCTACCCAATAGATTGCTATTGTTGATCTATTATCTATTTGTTGTAGGTTATTGAGACAGGTTTGTTGAAGATTGCGGGGCTGAACCTATGGGCTATACATCGTTTTATTATGTCATCGATTTAAGGCGTATCCTGCGCTTACTTTCCATTTGACTGAAACCGTTGCTTTCTTTGACTGGGCCTTGTTTTGGTCTCTATCTCAGACAGTAGGCTACATTAGGAGCGATTGATCAATTAATCAAAGGGCCACGCCAAATGTTTAATTTAGTAATTGGGTCGTAATGGTAGGAGAATGCATTGGTATTTATCACCACGCTGATAAATGCAGAGAAATTAGCTGAATAAGGCATATTAAGGCAAGTGATCTCCAATCGCGCAAGGTTGATGGAGGGATGTGCGCACTCATGAATACTGAAACTGTTTGCATTGCTGTTCAGTGAGGGGAGGTCCATATCCACACAACAACAACTATATCAGCTTGATCAATCAAAATCAAATCAGTTTATCGGTCAGCTAAATGCTTATTTTATTAGCTCCTAACAATGCAGTAAAACAATTAAAAGGGGGGGGGATACAAGAAATCAATAACCACGGGACGAATATGATTAACAACCCAAATAGTGCTGAGGCAGGAATCAAATGCAATCTTTAAGTATGTGTAATATGCGGGATATTAATCGTGGTCTCCCATGGGGAGTAAGTTCCAATATGACCATGAGACCAAGAGGAAGTTCCCAGATCAGGCAGACACTGGTTTTGGAGTTTGCAGGTGGGGCTACCTCATCACTTGACAAGACTCATGTCCGCTACATAGAGCCCACAGTGGAGGTATCATAATACCCATAAAACATAATGGTCAAACCAGGAAATGGTTCCAAACGTTTTTTCCAGCACTTATTTTTCATATAGGGGATTTTAGAAACACTTAAAATAAGGGCTAGGTTTCGTTTAGGGTTACCCTGGCATGATGTTTTAATAACCATGTCAATATTTCTCGGACAAGGTGATGTCTAATATTAAGGTAGTATTTAGGTATTGCTCGCCTGAGGTAGAGTACCTCATGATAATCTGTAGACCACACGATCTACCGAGAGTTCTCATCTATATTTTTGTAGCCGTCTATTTACTACTACAAACCGATGCTGGCACTAAGGCCGCACTCATTGAACTGGAGAAGTTCATGAGCAAACAAGGAAATGCTCATCCAGAAGCGCCGCTCCTAGTGGCGGCGGACTTTAATGCAGGCAAACTTAAATCTGTTTTACCTAATTTCTACCATCATGTCACATGTGCAACCAGAGGAAAAACAACTCTAGACCACCTTTACTCCACACACAGAGATGCGTACAAAGCTCTCCCTCGCCCTCCATTTGGAAAATCTGACCATAATTATATCCTCCTGATTCCTGCTTATGAGCAAAAACTAAAGCAGAAAGTACCAGTGACTCGCTCAATACGGACCTGGTCAGATGACGTGGATGCTATGAGACTGTTTTGCTAGCACAGACTGGAATATGTTCTGGGATTCATCCAATGGCATTGAGGAGAATACCACCTCAGTCACCGGCTTCATCAATAAGTGCATCGATGACGTTGTCCCCACAGTGACCGTACGTACATATCCAAACCAGAAGCCATGGATTACAGGCAACATCCTCACTGAGATAAAGGCTATAGCTGCTGCTTTCAAGGAGCAAGACACTAATCCGGACCCTTATAGGAAATCCCATTATACTCTGACACTAACCATCAAACAGGCAAAGCGTCAATACAGGACTAAGATTGAATCCTACTACACTGACGCTCTGATGTGGCAGGGCTTGCAAACTATTACATACAACAAAGGGAAACCCAGCCGCGAGCTGCCCAGTGAATCGAGCCTACCAGACGAGCTAAATGCTTTTTATGCTCGCTTCGAGGCAAGCAACGCTGAAGCATGCATGAGAGCTGTTCGGGACAACTGTGCTCTCCATAGCCGATGTGAGCAAGACCTTTGAACAGGTCAACATCCACAAGGTCGCGGGACCAGATAGATTACCAGCACGTGTACTCAGAGCATGCGCGGACCAACTGTCAGGTGTTTTCACTGACATTTTCCACCTCACGAGTCTCTAATATCTACATGTTTCAAGCAGACCCCCATAGTCCCTGAGCCCAAGGAAGCGATGGTAAGCTGCCTACCTACCGTCCCATAGCACTCACATCAGTAGCTATGAAGTGCTTGAAAGGCTGGTCATGGCTCACATCAACACCATCCGTACGGAAACTCACTCCAATCCGCATATCCCCCCAAGCAGATCCACAGATGACGCAATCTCAATTGCACTCCACACTACCCTTGCCCATCTGGACAAAAGGAACACCTATGTGAGAATGCTGTTCATTGATTACTGCTTTCAAATAGATTATAGATTTCAGCATTCAACACCATAGTGCCCACAGAGTTCATCACTAAGCTAAGGACCCTGGGACTAAACACCTCCCTCTGCAACTAGATCTTGGACTTCCTGAAGGGCAACCCTTCAGGAAGTCAAGTGGTAACCCAAGTGGTAAGGGTAGGCAACAACACATCTGCCACACTGATCCTCAACACGGGGTCCCCCACGGGTATGTGCTTAGTCCCCTCCTGTACTCCCTGTTCAGCCACAACTGCATGGTCAAGCACGACTTCAAGACCATCATTAAGTTTGCTGACGACACAACGGTGGTAGGTCTGAACACCGACAACGACGAGACAGCCTATAGGGAGGAGATCAGAGATCTGGCAGTGTGGTGTCAGGACAACAACCTCTCCCTCAACGTGAGCAAGACAAAGGAGCTGATCGTGGACTACAGGAAAAGGATGGGCAAACACCCCCTCATTCACATCGGTGGGGTTGTAGTGCAATAGGTTGAGCGTTTCAAGTTCCTTGGTGTCCACATCACCAACAAACTATCACGGTCCAAACACACCAATAAAGTTGTGATGAACGCACAACAATGCCTTTTCCCCCTCAGGAGACTGATAAGATTTGTCATGGGTCCCCAGATCCTCAAAAAGTTCTACAGCTGCACCATCGAGAGTATCCTGACCGGTTGCATCACCGGCTGGTATGACAACTGCTCGACATCCGACGTAAGGCGCTACAGATGGTAGTGCGTACAGACCAGTACATCACTGGGGCCAAGCTTTCTGCCATCCAGGACGTATATACTAGGCGGTGTCAGAGGAAGGCCCAAAAACTTGTCAAAGACTAGTCACCCAAGTCATAGACTGTACTCTCTGCTATCGCACAGCAAGCAGTACCGGAGCGCCAAGTCTAGGCCCAAAAGGCTCCTTAACGGCTTCTATCCCCAAGCCATAAGACTACTGAACAATTAACCAAATGGCCACCCAGACTATTTTCATTGACCCCACCACCATCCATTGTTTTTACACTGCTGCTACTGGCTGTTTATTATCTATGCATTATCACTTTACCCCTAGCTACGTGTACAAATGACCTCGACTGACTTGTACCCCCGCACATTGACTTGGTACCAGTACCCCCTGCCTCATTATTGTGGTTTTATTGTGTTATTTATTTTTAGTTTAGTTTATTTAGGAGATATTTTCTTAACTCTATTTCCTTAAAACTGTATTGTTGTTTAAGGGTTTGTTGTATTCGGAGCATATGACCAGTAACATTTGATTTGATCTCTGTCTTAGACCGTTAGACCAAGAGGAAATCCCCTCGTAGGTTGTGGTGGGCTACCTCATCACGTGACCATGAATGACTCATGTCCGCGACATATGTACAACGGAAGAATTTACACAAGATCATTGAAGAATGATATGTACAGCAGTAGATACAGTATATTAGATTGAACTATGTCAATAATCCAGTGTATAAATACATGTCTGATATATATAAACAGTCTAACTAAAATAAAATGTATAGTAGTAGAAATATTATGATGAGCTATGTCGGGGATACAGTATTTAAATACACAGTGTGAAACAGGAAATGACCATGGTTCAATTTCTCTATAGCAGTGGTGAAAACCTTTTTCTGAATCAAGATCACTTTCGAAATGGAAAAGTAAAAAAAAAACATCACTTAAAAAACATAAGCCTAAGCAACATTAAACACTTAAAAGCAGTTATGTAGCATTGAGGTTTGTGCAGTAGGCCAGTGGATCCCAACCTTTTTTGGTTACTGCACCACCAAGTACATTTAGCTCTGCCCAGAGTACTCGTGAAGTACCCCCTCATGTGCATTTTACCATTAAGCCCAGTGGTGCAACTTTCACTGGGGACGAGGGGCACGCCCCCCACATTCTGAAATTGCATTTCTGTCCCTCCCAGTTTTATCATTGGAATGTGATACAAGACAAGGCAACGGTGTACTTTAGGACCATTCGGACGCCTTCGAGCAGTCGAGTTGGCTGTATTGAGTGTTTATCCGACTGGATAAAAAACGTGGTCCCCCCCCACTTCAAAAAACAAGTCTTTTCAACGAGTCTTCTCAAGTACCCCGTGTGGAAAGGCCAAGTACCCCACGTTGCAAAATACTGCAGTAGGCTATAAGCCCAATACATTATCACTGCATATTGGCTACACTTGAATTGCCCTGTCAATGTTGTTCTTAGATCATTTTGAAATAATACTTTTTTACTGGACTGATGGCCTTCATCTGGTCAGTCTGAGGGGAAGGAGGGAGCAGCAATGAGGCTGCCTCTCACCTGACTCACAGTCCCTCCTCTCCCCTCCCTACGCTGAAAAAAGGGTACTCAGTCTTCCAGCTGATGCTGAAACTATGACCAGAGAAAGTGAAATATTCCTCAATATTAAAAAAGGGTAAATAATAACAACGCAAGCTTATCTAAATGCACATGTTATGGCTTTTAAAACTGTTGAACAAAGTGTTGACTGTGCTGAATAACAACTTAAACATGAACTTATTCATGAAAACAGCGGGTATTTGCTGTATTCGTTGAGTCTCTCTCCAGTCATGGTTTTAAAAGTTTTGGATTCTCGCATGATCAACTTTGCTGTGTGTTCGAGGCGTCTTTTTATAGTCTATGGCGCAAGGAAACTATGCAGGCAAAGTGATTTGAGTTATCTGATTGGCCAACGGTAAGCCTATAGGTGCACTTGAAAAATCCAGAAAATCACATTGTAGGATTTGTAATGAATTTATTTGCAAATTATGGTGGAAAATAAGTATTTGGTCAATAACAAATGTTTATCTCAATACTTTGTTATATACCCTTTGTTGGCAATGACAGAGGTCAAACGTTTTCTGTAAGTCTTCACAAGGTTTTCACACGCTGTTGCTGGTATTTTGGCCCATTCCTCCACGCAGATCTCCTCTAGAGCAGTGATGTTTTGGGGCTGTTGCTGGGCAACACAGACTTTCAACTCCCTCCAAAGATTTTCTATGGGGTTGAGATCTGGAGACTGGCTAGGCTACTCCAGGACCTTGAAATGCTTCTTACGAAGCCACTCCTTCGTTGCCCGGGCGGTGTGTTTGGGATCATTGTCATGCTGAAAGACCCAGCCATGTTTCATCTTCAATGCCTTTGTTGATGGAAGGAGGTTTTCACTCAAAATCTCACGATACATGGCCCCATTCATTCTTTCCTTTACACGGATCAGTCGTCCTGGTCCCTTTGCAGAAAAACAGCCCCAAAGCATGATGTTTCCTCCCCCATGCTTCACAGTAGGTATTGGTGTTCTTTGGATGCAACTCAGCATTCTTTGTCCTCCAAACACGACAAGTTGAGTTTTTACCAAAAAAGTTATATTTTGGTTTCATCTGACCATATGACATTCTCCCAATCTTCTTCTGGATCATCCAAATGCTCTCTAGCAAACTTCAGGCGGGCCTGGACATGTACTGTCTTAAGCAGGGGGACACATCTGGCACTGCAGAATTTGAGTCCCTGGCGGCGTAGTGTGTTACTGATGGTAGGCTTTGTTACTTTGGTCCCAGCTCTCTGCAGGTCATTCACTAGGTCCCCCCGTGTGGTTCTGGGATTTTTGCTCACCGTTCTTGTGATCATTTTGACCCCACGGGGTGAGATCTTGCGTGGAGCCCCAGATCGAGGGGAGATTATCAGTGGTCTTGTATTTCTTCCATTTCCTAATAATTGCTCCCACAGTTGATTTCTTCAAACCAAGCTGCTTACCTATTGCAGATTCAGTCTTCCCAGCCGGGTGTAGGTCTACAATTTCGTTTCTGGTGTCCTTTGACAGTTCTTTGGTCTTGGTCATAGTGGAGTTTGGAGTGTGACTGTTTGAGGTTGTGGACAGGTGTCTTTTATACTGATAACAAGTTCAAACAGGTGCCATTAATACAGGTAACGAGTGGAGGACAGAGGAGCCTCTTAAAGAAGAAGTTACAGGTCTGTGAGAGCCAGAAATCTTGCTTGTTTGTAGGTGACCAAATACTTATTTTTCACCATAATTTGCATAATAAATTCATAAAAAATCCTACAATGTGATTTTCTGGATATTTTTTCTCATTTTGTCTGTCATAGTTGAAGTGTACTTATGATGAAAATTACAGGCCTCTCTCATCTTTTTAAATGGGAGAACTTGTACAATTGGTGGCTGACTAAATACTTTCCCCCCCACTGTATGTGTAATTTTGTAATGTTGATGAATTATCCCTTTAAGCCTCACATACAGACTTCATGTTGGCTCTAATTATGATTATGTCTGTGAAGTGTGAATCAAGGACACATACCATCTTGTTCGCTCTCTTTAGCTTGTCATATTTCATTTGGAGCTTCCCAGCCGCTGTCTTCTCCATAAATATGAATAACAGCAGCATCAATGTTTCAGCAGGCACAGACACTTCTGAGGATCGAGCTCTCAAACATTATCCTCTCCTTTGACCCTTCCCTCTCCTCTTCTTTGTAGGATGGAAGGACTGCTGGACCAATGGCTTTGGAAGGAGGAGTACTGGCTGCCGCCGGGGGTCACCTGGAAGGACATAGAGATCGAGGGGGACCGCTACCCTCTACCCCGGGACCTCTTCTACACCCTGCCGCTGGCTCTGGGCTTCATCGTCCTGCGCTACGTCTTTGAGAGGTGAGGGGGCGCGGGGGTCCTCCCCCCTTTTTTAAAGGAACTCAGTCCGGCTTTCAACTTATTCTTAAAATATTTAATAGAAGAATGCACAAGGTGTAATTTCTAAATTGGGTAGTGCATCATCAGTGTTCCTCTTGTCGTGTTCGTCATTTCATACTTTAGAGAGAGCTATTTATAACTTGTCAGAAATGTGTTCATTCAAATATCGCATGAATACACGTTAGAAATGTCTAAACTTATGCAAGAAAATGAGCATTAACTGCAAAAGTTTGGGAACCCCTGTCTTATTGGATAGTACATCCCCGTTTTGTCCCGTTAACTTTGTGTTTAGTGACTATGACCCTGTCTGCTGTCGGCTTTTGCCCTTTGGAAGTATTCCAAGTCGACTACGTGCCTGATGAGTAGTCCATTTTTTGCTGGGGCTGTAAAACGTTTTTCTGTTAGGTTCACATTGACTCAGGCTGTGGCAGAAGGCTGATGGTGTGTCTGTCTGTCAGGCTGATGGACAGTAGATAGACATGGGTTGGGTTACAGCAGATGCTGAGGATGATATGCACTCAATGGTTTCCCAGAAGCCGCTGGATATCAAAAATACGATTCTTCCTCATGTTAACTTGTATTTATTCAGGGGAGCCCAATTGAGACCAGGGTTTCCTTTTCAATGGTGCCCTGAAAACAAACCGTTCCCAAATCAACATATTCATTCAATTAAACAGCAAAACAAAGAAACTACAAGATGCAAGAGATACACTACATTTCAACAACACAAATAAATTCTTACAATCAACCAAAACACTTGCAAACTTCAGTGAATTAATTCCTCATCCGCATTTTAAACTGGTCTATTACAACCAGGGATTCAAGATGTAATGAGAATGGTTTACCTACTGTAGGTTGGTAGAGACACGAGGGACCTCAAGAGTTAACCAACACTGTGAGTGGGTTTGGTGCCTCGTATAATTATACTTTAACAGAGAAGTGAGATATTTTGGAAGCTTGTAGAGCTTTGTAAACAAAAAGGAAGAAATTAAGTAATTTAGAGCGGTCTAGTCGACCTTCTGATAAAGGATGCGGTGATGAGTATTAAACCTCTCACCTCTGATAAAGCGAATCCACAGTACTTACGATAGTATTCTGTAGTAAACTGTAGTATACTGTCGAATACTATACGCCACACTGTAGTAATCCTCCCCCCCAACACACACACACACACACACACACACACACACACACACACACACACACACACACACACACACACACACACACACACACACACACACACACACACACACACACACACACACACACACACACACACACACACACACACAAAGATTACATTGGTTGTATACTTATGAGGGGTGTTTGTCAGAATGATATCCCCCCCCATAAAAGGTTTGTGTGTTTTAAATTGGGGCGGGTTTTGTTATCAGTTAATTTAAATGTAGCTCAGTACAAATATCTTTCAGTTTCTCTGATACTGGCATCAAATGATCTGATCTGATACTGATCTCACCAAGTTAAGATCACCCAATATTAATAATTCAGATTTAGCATAGTTAGACAGCAAGTCAGACAATTTGCTAAGAGCAATTGGGAGCAAAACAGGAAAACACTGCACACAGAGATCTGTTTCCTAAGTGTGTTATAACAACATTATTATAACAACGTATCAACGGTTTAGAAAGCGGTTTCTAAAACCTGATGATGATCATAGGGTCAAAACATTGTTATAGTAAGGAGTTCTATAATAGGGCCAGGAGTTCTATAATAGGGCCAGGAGTTCTATAATAGGGCCAGGAGTTCTATAATATGGCCAGGTGTTCCATGAGTTCTATAATCCTGACACAGATCCGTTGCAGTCAAATTTGCTAATAAACCCATGGAAGCATTCTAACAATGCGCAGGTGTTTTTCTTCTTGTCCTCATGGCATTTTTACATTGCACCTGTGGACATTAGATGTAGATGTTTGTACTGTACACTATATCAGAGCGTGAAGCCATGTAGAGGCAGAGGCCAGAAATGTAAAGTGGAGGGCTCAAGCATGGAGACAGGAAGAACAGAAGTCTGATGGAGCGATCGATAGGACACTCATTTTTTGCATGCTTTTCCTTATCAGTTATTTCCTCATGGTTTTTTGGTGTACTGTACTGTACCTGGGCAGGGCTGAGCTGTGTGTCAGTCACAACACACACACGTGCAGGCATACGTGTTTCACGAGCTGAGGTGAGATACGCAGGGCCAGGGCAGGGAGGGGTTTGTTTACATGCGAGTAGTAGTCGTCAGTGGGGACTTCATTACCAGCAGGTGTTTCCTTTGGGGCTCCTGTAACCGGAAAGCCCTGGAGTCTCCGAGCTAAATTACTCTGAACTTCCATCACTTCTAATCTCCCTGCCTGCCCACTTACCTATGATTATCTCTCAGGTAGAGGTGCACACACTTATACTGTACACACATACTGTAGAAATACACACACAGGTACGCACACACACACACACACACACACACACACACACACACACACACACACACACACACACACACACACACACACACACACACACACACACACACACACACACACACACACACACACACACACACACACACACACACACACGCGCACGCACGCGCACGCATGCACACGCACACACGCACGCACGCACACACACACGCACACGCACACGCACACGCACACGCACACACACACACACACACACACACACACACACACACACACACACACACACACACACACACACACACACACACACACACACACACACACACACACACACTCTTACCTGTACCCTTTCCCACCCATGCGTATACACACGAGCACATGCACACCCTCTCACTCAGACACACAAACATAGATCTAGTGTCGCTGGAGGTGTCGTATCAATTAAGCACAAAGGTTGTCTGGCCCAAAGTGACACTAAGTGTATGGGAATGGAACAGGCTCCAGCGCTTGTCAGTTCATTTGTTATGTTATGTTGAAGACTGACATGGAGTGACATGAGGAGCTCTCGTGTTCTTGCTCTTTGTTGTTGAGGAGATAATGGTTATGCCTTAAGTGATATTCTATTCCAGGAATTTTCTTAACCACCTGACTGTTTCTCACCCCACCTGACGTATCCAATGAAAACTCTGGGGCCTCTTATAGGCTATAATATCACTAGGGCCTGGAGTTTTTTGTTGTACGCAAAACACCCGGTCTTAAGCTATTCACCAACAGTGCACTTCCTTTGACCAAAATACTGCAGCTTTGGTCAAAAGCAGTGTGACATATGGAAAATAGGGTGTAACTGACATTTGCCTTTGCATTGAACTACTGCAGAACTCGATTTTCTGTCTGTCTTCTCTACAGGGTCATAGCCATGCCACTAAGCAGACAGCTGGGGGTGAGAGACAGGGTGCGGGTTCGAGCCCTGCCTGTCCCAAAGCTGGAGACATTTTACAAACAGAACAGACAGCAACCCTCACAGGTCAGTTGTACATCTCATTCATCCATCTCTGTCACTCTTTTAGTGGGATATGGAATATTCCTTTATAGAATTGTAGAAACATATATGATTGATTCTGAAATTGATAAGTATGTTTAGCAGAGATCTAAAACAAGCCTCTACATATAGCATTACAGATATTGCAGCTAGTACTCATGAGATAAGATGAGAGATGAGATACAATTTCTCCCCTGGAGAATCTATATTGCTTCATTAGTATAGCACCCAAAGTAGATGTATAAACTGGGTGGTTTGAGCCCTGAATGCTGATTGGCAGAAAGCCGTGGTATATCAGACTGTATACCACATGTATGACAAAACATGTATTTTTACTACTCTAATTACATTGGTAACCAGTTTAGAAATATAAACTCTATTGCTTCATGAGTATAGCCCTCAAGTAGAATTAGAGCACTGGTTGAGTTGTAATTATATGGTTTACTGGGTTAATGGGGATAAGGTTGAAGTTAAAGTAGTTTCTGCTATAACAGGGAACCGTTATGTGGAACTCGTTTAGGGGTGTCAGGTTAGGGTTGGGTTTAGGGTCTACTATTGTGGGTTGTAGTACACCAGGAAATGATAAGATAGTTGTTTATTAGCCAGGTATATTTGGTGGATTAGGATAAATAGTACATCCTTGGGTAGAACCCTTAAATGCTTTGGCAGGCATTGTTCTAGTGGCCTATCCCTTCCTTGTCAGTCAGGTAGGTGCAGGTGCAGGTGCAGGTAATATTTTATGGCTTGGCTCTGTTCACATGGAAATGTTCCACCCTTTTTACTCGTTAGGATTAACAAGGCAGAATTTGCAAATGTTGACGTGTTGGACTGTACATCTGCTGAGGCATGTGTCTCCTCGTTTACATGTACACATCTCTGATAGTAGAAATACCATAGTATATGGATATGCACAAATCCTATTCTCTCTGTGCATTTAGACATTGTCTTCTGTCTGAAACAGCTTCTGTTGTTGGTGAAGTATTACCTGGCTGTCAGTCTCTGTGTTAGAACTTCTTCCTGCCTCATTTGTAAACCTCACATTTTCATGAAGCGCACGGGCTCCCTATAGACGTTCCCCGGATTTTCCATGAAGGTTAATGCTCTCAACATATAGAATCACCAGGACTGCACTAGCCACACCCATATTGTATAACCACCTCATTGGTGTGTCACGATGATCCAATCAAAACAAGTCAGTTCCAAACAAGGTTTAGGTGAGCAGTTTGTCCTTCCCTGTGTTCTGCCGTTACTCAGGAGGGACATACTCCTACTAATACTAGGAGCCCTCTAGAGTAATTAGGTATCTCCCCACACAAGAACCATTCTACAGGACAGTAGAAGTATGAGCCTAAGGTAGTGTAAAGTGCCACCCACATGAAAAAATGCTATACTATAAATACTGTAATATTCACTCGTGTTTTTGCTGACTTTACTGTAGTATTCACTGTAGTAGTTTTGCAGACTAGTGTGGAAGTGTGTTTACTGTAGTATATGGTAGTATTTACAGTTAACTATAGTATAAATACTGTACTAAAAAGGAAACTGTAGTATATACTTTAGTAATTCATGTAGGGTTTGTGCAAACTGTAGTATACTGTAATATTTACTGTAGTTTTTTTGCAGACATTACTGCAGCATTTACTAGAGTTTTGTAAATTTGTATTATCTTTGACATAAAAATGGAGGCTTTCTCTTTCAGGAAACCTACTGGAGAAATACTAAAGACCACATTTTGCATAACCTGTAGGACTGGGATCTGAACCAATAGTTCAGCGCTTCTGTGCTTTTCTATGACCTGTAGGGAACACAATATGGTCTATACTTGGCATGTAGATTTCTCACTTATGGGTGCCACAAAATGTGGTATGGGGAATGGGCAGGGTATATGCAAATGAAATACTGTAGTATTTACTATAGTACAAAAAAGTGTAGTGTTTTTGCAGACTGTAGTGTTTTTGCGGACATTACTGACAGTGCAGTGTTTTTTTTGCAGATAATACTGTCGTATTTACTGTTGTATTCTACAGTATAGTACACCATTCTATAGTAAGCACTACACATGATTGAGGGATACTAGCGAAAGAGGAAAGAGGATACCTAGACAGTTGCACAACTGAATTCATTCAACCGAAATGTGTCTTCCTCATTTAACCCCAATCAGAGAGATTCGGGGTGCTGCCTTAATCGACATCCATGTCATTGGCGCCCAGGGATCAGTTGTTGTTAGGGGTTAACTGCCTTGCTCAACTGCAAAACGGCAGATTTTTTACACCTTGCCAGCTCAGAGATTTGAACCAGGGATTTTGGTTACTGGCCCAACGCTGCTAAGCTACCTGCTGCCTGCTGCAACTGCTAAGCTACCTGCTGCCCCCACAGTGTGTAGTATAGTATTCTACAATATGCTACAGTTTACTATAGAATTTCATAGTAAGTACTGTGGTATTCTATATTAAACTGTAGTATTTTTAATGTGGGCAGGGAGGAGAGGAGGGTAAAAGGTATAGCTTGCACAGAGCAAGGATCAGGGGAAGGCAAATGGAGGGATTTAACATATTTGTAATTTTTAAAATCTTCCTTTTTTTACTTACAAAAACAATATTGGAATTCTGCTCTAATGAAGCTGTGATAAAAAACCTATTGAGATCATTTAAGGTGCTGAAGAAGGTAATGGATTTTCTCCCTGACAAATCTGTATATGAAAGATATGCTGAGGGTCTTCTTGGGAAAGGAACAGCGGAGCTTCTCTCTCTGAGGTGATTTGGTCCTGTCTGTGTTCAGAGTGAGGTCCAGGGCCTGGGGAAGCATTGTGGTCTCAGTCAGCGCCAGATAGAAACGTGGTTCCGCCAACGCCGCAACCAAGACAGGCCGAGCAACACCAAGAAGTTTTGTGAAGCCTCGTGAGTCAGCTCTCATTCAGAGTTCGATGTATTCGTGCGATCTATTTCATTTCAATGTATAGTTCATAGAAAGCATCTTATGACAAAAATTTTGTTTTGTTTTTGCAGTTGGAGGTTCGTTTTCTACCTCATTGCATTTGTAGCAGCGCTTGCCTCCCTGATTGATGTGAGTATATTAAGCACACTCACTTTGGCTGCCTTTACCCTCAACAGTGCTACTGCTTCTTGTATTACTACTATGACGACCTCACTGTGACTACTTGTTCTGTCCCTCTATCCCTCAGACCCCCTGGTTCTGGGACCACAGAGAGTGCTGGCAGGGCTACCCCAAACAAGTGAGTAGAACAGTTCACGTTAACTTTCAGTTGACCAGTGGTTCCCTAAACATGTTTGTCCTGTCACTCATCAAAAGCCTATGGAATTGTCCTGTCACCCACTCTAGTGACAACCCAATCTACTGTATAGCCACAATAAGCCGCATCCCACACCATTGAGTCTCGAGTCCCAACACACAATTTGGGAATCTGGAAAACACGGCTTTGGACAATCTCAGGAAACGTTCTCTTTCTGCTGTGCTGCACCGCTATTGACAGCTATGTCTGGGGGAATTGAACAACGGCCCTCCAGATAACAGTTATGACATTCCTACAGGAGACTTAACCCCTCCTCCTCCTTCCCTCGAAGGGGGATGACCTGAAACAGAAAACACTACGAGTACAAATGACACAGCATCTCTTTAAAACACTTAAACTTCTTATGGCACTGTAACTCCCTAATGCTGTAGACCTTCCCTTTGTTGAAGCCAGGCTGTGTTCTGTGCCTTGCAGGGAGGGAGGGAGGGATGTCTAGGGGTTAAATGACTCAGTAAACTTCCCTCTATTGTCTATGGAGTCTTGGAGAGTACTGTTTGGTGGTGGGTGTTTGGGTCACTTCACGGCCATTTTGATGTATCACCCCTTTCTATACATGTACACACCCTCTCTGATTTTAATGTTAAACTTTGACTGTGGAAGCGTGGGGGAACGCTTGCTAAAGGGGGTTTCAAAGCTTCCACTTTAAAGCTTTGGTTGGGAACATGAGGGGGTTTAAACAAAGCAGCAATCAGCAATATACATTTTTTGTCATTTAGCAGACAGTCTTATCCAGAGTGATTTACAGGAACAATTAGGGTTAAGTTCCTTGCTCAAAGGCACATAGACAGATTTGATTTTTTCCAGTTCTGTGATTCAAACCAGCGACCTTTCGGTTACTGGCCCGCCCCAGGGGTGCGTTGCTTCAACGCCTGTGCTTCACTGTGTGTGGAATCCTGAGTTTCTCTATTTCAGTCAAGGGTTACCCCCCAAACATGGCTGGAACGGAACAAATTGAATGGCATCAAACACCTGGAAACCATGTGTTGGATGTTTTTGCTACCATTCCAGTCATTCCATTCCAGCCATTACCGCTTAGCCAAATAAGATGCCACCAACCTCCTGTGTCATCTACGCTTTTGTGTGAGAACCGGACAGGTGAAAGCAAATCCCCCCCATGTAGACTTCCGTTCCCATAAAGCCTTGAACTAGACTTTTCTGTCAGATCGGTGCAGATAAAGGTGAGGAGGAAATTTAAGGAAGTCACTTTAGACTATTGGAATGCACCCCCCGGAGTCATGCTCAGTCACCTTCAACCCCCCTGGTGTTTGTTTTGTTTCTGTCTCTCCCTGCAGCCTGTCGCTGAGGCTCACTACTGGTATTACATCACAGAGCTGGGTTTCTATTGGTCCCTGCTGCTCTGTGTCACTGTGGATGTGAAGCGGAAGGTATGTGTCACTCCTGTCTCCACACACACGCACACACACACACGCACGCACGCACGCACACACACACACACACACACACACACACACACACACACACACACACACACACACACACACACACACACACACACACACACACACACACACACACACACACACACACACACACACACACACACACACACACACACACACACACACACTCCTGTCTCCATTCACAGTGACTCAGTCCAATCCACAGAACAGCAGCAGCTTTCACTGAAAAAAATCATTACTTTCCCTTCCAGATTACAGTTAGTGTTCACAGCAGATTCCCAGCTTGTTTTACTGAAACGTTCATGTCATTTTTATAGTCATGTTTCCCTACAGGAACTGCCCACAGAGGTGGTTGATGTTTTCAAGGATAACTATGTATCTGGACGATGTCCAATGAGGTTTAGTAATTAGAAACAAGTCCAGCCCCTCAGGACCCAGATTACCTGCCCCCCCCCCCCCTCTCCTCATCCTCTCCTGCTATTCCCTCCCCTCATGGGGACCAACCCTCCTGGCCTGCTTTGGTCTGACTCAGCTATCTGTCCATAATCTTAAAAACAGTCAACCTCTCTACTCTGAAACTCATCAGGAACACCCTGTAAAGATAAACTGCTATACAGATAACCAGCAGACACAAGCAGGAGGGCTTCACAGATGTTGTCACGTATATCTGATTTGTACGGTTTTTAAACAACTTTTTCTGTATTCTGCACCATTGATAAATCACTACATACAGGAGAAATATGACTGATTTACGGCACCAGAAGCGCAGAACTGCTGAAGCCCAGGTTATAGTATATCCTCTACAGCTGTGTGGTTTGTGTGTTTTCAGGATTTCAAGGAACAGATCATCCACCACATCGCTACCATTTTGCTCATCGGTTTCTCGTACTGTGCCAATTATGTGCGTGTTGGCACACTGGTGATACTAGTCCATGATTCTTCAGACTTCCTCCTGGAGGTAGGAGCTCAGTCTCAGTTTTCAAGTCACACACAAATCATACAGACACAGGGAACTAAAGGGGGAATGATATCTATAATCATAAATGCATGTGGTCAAGCTAATTTGCACTACCATTTTCCCACAGACTGTTTTGATGGGTTGTGTGGTTATATAAGCAAGGTTCTTTGTTTACATGAAGGTCACTGTAAGTTTGATTTGAACACAGGGATTGTTTATTAACATTACTTAATCTTATTATGACCGCGAATCACACGATTTTCTTCATTCAGATGTAGGATCTTAATTTGAGCCAGTTTGCTACAGCGGGAAAATGATCCTGCAGCAACAGGAAATGTGGATTATGATGTGGATTGTAATTAATATACTTTTTTTGTAAGTGTTGATACATTTTTCCATAGAGCAAATCAAGTCTGAAATCTCAAAGTAGAAATTACAAACTTTAGAAGCCTTTTTTTATAACTCAAATACACTACAAGTTTTAATTTCCAAATGAAGATCCTGCATCTGTAGGTTCGTAGAGATCGAACACGTGATTATATTTAGCAATTGTATGTGGTAAAAGGAAAACATGTCTTGGGAGTGAACTTCTCTTTAACTCTCCCAAGAGACTTTCAGCTCTGAAATAGAACTCCTATTATCACATGTATTCCTAAAGGTGTGTTTAAATGACCTCAGTAAAGCAGTGTAGTATTGCCCTGATGTTATCTCACAATAACCATTGTCTCCATCATCTTGGGCCTGATGAAATATGTATGGCTTGTCATGTCAGGATCCAGGCGTGACACAATGCTTCCTTTAGACGCAGTCAATGGGAGGCCAAGGGGTCAGAAGGGGGCATTGGTTGTCAGTGCGTGCTAGAGAAAACCACTCCATCAGAGAGTATGGACTGGGAGGTCATACAATATGTTGGAGAACAGCATTACTGTATGCTATCATTTGTACAGCCACTGTGCTATATTGGTCAACCCAGCTGGTAACACATAATGACCGTATCGTTACAAGTGCCTCATGAGGGTCGTGAATAAGGCCAACTGTGATAGGAGTATTATTATATTTCACTTGCAGTCTGCCAAGATGTTCAACTACGCTGGCTGGCGGAAGACATGTGACACACTGTTTGTCATCTTCGCCCTGGTCTTCCTGCTAACACGACTAGTGGTCTTCCCTGGCAGGTGAGACTGGAGGCTTTCTCACACAGTCATTTGACAATTTATTAGGAGTGTATTACAAAGGTCAATCGTAGTCAAAGTAGTAATAAGATTACTCAGGGACTATCCTTTTCTGACAGTTTACACTTGTAACTCAAAATGTAGGCCTACATGCAAATATTCCAATACATCTGATGTACGCACATCTCAAGTCAGAACATAGCACATAGTATGTACTATGAATCAGTTAAGGGAATGTGTTCAGAAGTACCAATTAGAGAATGTTAAAAATGCAAGGCTTGAGGTTGGATTCATTTCCAGTTTTCTATGCCCATTCTTGCCCCTTCAGAATAGTCCACTCCACCCTGGTTGTGTCCTTGGATTTCTTCCAGCCTTTCTTTGGCTACTACTTCTTCAATGCCCTGCTGTTGGTGCTGCAAGCTCTGCACATCTTCTGGGCCTGGCTGATCCTTCGCATGGTCTACAAGTTTGTCTTTATGGGCAAGGTCAGTAGACTAAAGTCATTGTCCGCCTTACTTACTAATGGTGATTTCATCGGATGCCATGACACGGTAGAATAATAGGTCACATGCTCACTCGTATTATTTGTCAGAAGTAGTTGGGTGATGAATCATCTTAGGAAAGCCCACAATGAAAGAAATGGACAGTGCACCATGAATATGCTTCAATGATTCATTTATTCTTTGAATAGACGCGTACTCGTTCAACTGCGGCCAAAACACGTCCGTACAAAGAATACATTCATCGTTGAAGATGATTATGGCGCACTGTCCATTTCTTTCATTGTACACCTTGGAAGTATCACAGGGGACTGCCTTTAAGGCATAGTGTTTGTACAATTTATTGTCATTATCAATACATTATCTGCGATACAATCTGGTTATGTTCCATTTGTTGATTTATTTTGCAGCCTTAAATGGTCACTTACATGTGTCTTTCTGCTGTAGGTGGAGAAAGACGAGCGCAGCGATGAAGAAAGCGAGCCAGAGGAGGAAGAGGAGGCAGTGGAGGAAGAGGAGACTAGCTGGGAGCAAAGAAAGGGTGCACTCAATTCCAAGTTGGCTTCGCTTGCCAACAATTGTGTCCTGAACAACCTAACCAACCAGAGAAATATGAACAGCAGACTGCCCAAAGCCAGATAGTACCACTCTCTTTTCGCACTAGGTTAAACTTAGAACGTTTTCCTCTCCTTCCACAGTATATGCTGGTAAGATATAATTCATTTATATGGCTTACATATTACCAATGTGGTCCATTTATGATTTCATTAATGGTTTCAGATAATACTTCTCTACGTTTGGAGTACATAACTGTTCACTGCACTGTCAAATTAATGGTCGGGTCAAACAAGAAGAACGCTGGTTTTACTTTAAGATGAAGTATGTTTTTCTAGATTTTATATTTTGAATGAATTTGTTTTTGTTTGGATTGTGTGTAAATAGTTAAAGACATTAACTCAAATCAAATCAAAGTTTATTGGTTGCGTACACCAATTAGCAGATGTTATGGCAGGTGCAGCGAAATGCCTGTGTTTCTAGCTGCAACAGTGCACTAATACCTAGCAATAAAAAAAACAATACACACATAATCCAGAAAAAAATTAACATTTAATTTTTTAATTTTTATTATGATCTGAATGAGCAATGTCAAAGACTGTTATATATATACAAACAGTATCAGTCAAAAGTTTGGACACACCTATTTTTTTTTGCTATTTGCATTGTAGAATAATAGTGAAGACATCAAAACTATGAAATAATACATATGGATTCATGTAGTAACCAAAAAAATATATTTAAAATGTTAGATTCTTCAAACTAGCCACCCTTTGCCTTGATGACAGCTTTGAACACTCTTTGCATTCTCTCAACCAGCTTCATGAGGAATGCTTTTCCCACAGTCTTGAAGGACTTCCCACATATGCTGAGCACTTGTTGGCTGCTTTTCCTTCACTCTGCGGTCCAACTCATCCCAAACCATCTCAATTGGCTTGTGGTCGGGTGATCGTGGAGGCCAGGTCATCTGATGCAGCACTCCATCACTCTCCTTCTTGGTCAAATAGCCTGAAGGTGTATTTTAGGTTGAAAAACAAATGATATTCTCACTAAGCGCAAACCAGATGGGATGATGTATTGCTGCAGAATGCTGTGGCAGCCGTGCTGGTTAAGTGTGCCTTGAATTCCAAATAATTCACTGACAGTGTCACAAACAAAACACCCCCACACCATTACACCTCCTCCTCCTTGCTTCATGGTGGGAACCATACATGCGGAGGTCATCCGTTCACCTACTCTGCATCTCACAAAGACAAGGCGGTTGGAACCAAAAATCGCAAATTTGGACTCATCAGACCAAAGGACAGATTTCCACTGGTCTAATGTTCAATGCTTGTGTTTCTTGGCCCAAGCAAATCTCGTCTTCTTATTGGTGTCCTTTAGTAGTGGTTTCTTTGCAGCAATTCGACCATGAAGGCCTGATTCACGCAGTCTCCTCTGAACAGTTGATGTTGAAATGTGTCTGCATTTATTTGGGCTGCAATCTGAGGTGCAGTTAACTCTAATGTGGTAACTCTGAGTCTTCTTTTCCTGTGGCGGTCCCTCTGAGAGCCAGTTTCATCATAGCGCTTGATGGTTTTTGCGACTGCACATTTTCAGAATTAACTGACCTTCATGTCTTAAAGTAATGATGGACTGTTTTTTCTCTTTGTTTATTTGAGCGGTTCTTGCCATACTATGGACTTGGTCTTTACCAAATAGGGCTATCTTCTGTATACCACCCCTATCTTGTCACAACACAACTGATTGGCTCAAACGCATTAAAGAAGGAAAGAAATTCCACAAATAAAATTTTAACAAGGCACACCTGTTAATTGAAAGGCAGTTCAGGTGACTACCTCATGAAGCTGGTTGAGAGAATGCCAAGAGTGTGCAAAGCTGTCATCAAGGCAAAAGGGTGGCTACTTTGAAGAATCTAAAATATATATTGATTTGTTTAATACTGTTTTTGGTTACTACATGGTTCCATTTGTGTTATTTCATAGTTTTGATGTCTTCACTATTATTCTACAATGTAGAAAATAGTAAAAATAACGAAAAACCTTGAATGAGTAGGTATATGAATAGAAAGGTGTGTACAGCAGGAGTTATATTTATGAGCCATGTGTAGAATACTGTATATAAAGTGGGTGAAACAGTGTGTAAACATTATTAAAGTGACCAGCGTTCAATGACTCTGTACATAGGGCAGAAGTTTCATAAGGTGCAGGGTAGAGTACCGAGTGGTAGCCGGCTGCAACAGTGATTAAGGTTCAGGACAGGGTCCTGGGCGGAGGCCGGCTAGTGGTGACTGTTTAACAGTCTGATGGCCTGGAGATAGAAGCTGTTTCTCAGTCTCAGCTTTGATGCACCTGTACTGTCTTCACCTTATAGATTGTAGCTGGATGAACAGTCAGTGGCTCAGGTCCTTGATGATCTTTTAGGCCTTCTTGTGACACCAGGTACTGTATATGTCCTGGAGGGCAGGCAGTGTGCTCCCGGCTAACCGCACCACCCTCTGGAGAGCCCTGAGGTTGCGGACGGTGCAATTGCCGTAACAGGCAGTGATACACCCTGACAGGATTTAGATTTTGTCATTTATTTAACCTTTACTTAACTAGGCAAGTCAGTTAAGAACAAATTCTTATTTACAATGATGGTTTTCCCCAGACAAACCGTAACCCGGACGATGCTGGGCCAATTGTGTGCCGCCTTATGGGATTCACAATCACGTCCGGTTTTGATACAGCCTGGAATAGAACCAGGTTCTGTAGTGACACCTCTAGTACTGCGACGCAGTGCCTTAGACCACTGCGCCACTCGGGAGCCCAGGATGCTCTCAATGGTGCATCTGTAGAAGTTTGCGAGGTTCTTTCGGCGCCAAGACAAATCTCTTCAGCCCCCTGAAGTTGAAGAGGCGCTATTGCTCCTTCTCCACGAAGCTGTTTGTGTGAAGGGACCATTTCAGGCTGTCAGTGAACTGCAATCCGAGGAATTTGAAGCTTTTGACCCTCTCCACTGCGCCCCGTCGATGTGGATGGGGACGTGCTCTCTCTGCTGTCTCCTGTAGTCCACGATGAGCTCCTTAGTTTTGTTGACGTTGAGGGAGAGTTTATTTTCCTGCCACCACTATGCCAGGGCCCTCACCTCCACCCTGTAGGCTGTCTCATCATTGTTGGTAATCAGGCCCACCACTGTTGTGGGATGGGTTCAGACCCAGGGCCCTGAGTTTAGTGTTGATCTTGTAGGGCAATATATTGTTGAAGGCTGAGCTGTAGTCGATTAACAGCATTCTTACATAGGTATTTCTCTTGTCCAGGTGGGATAGAGCAGTGTGCAGTGCAATGGTGATTAACTCTGGTACAGTCAAAGGGTGCATTCTTAAATTGCCTCCAGTGTGTCAGAGTGCTTCTGGGTCGTACGTAAATTCAGAGCGTTGTCAGATTGTCCGTTCGTAAATTCAGAGCGTTGTCAGATTGTCAGTTCGTAAATTCAGAGCGTTGTCAGATTGTCAGTTCGTAAATTCAGAGCGTTTGGCTCTCGGAGGGTTCAGAGCGCACACTGGATGCTCTGGCCGAGGAGTAGGGTTGATCCGAGTGTTCTGACCTCAACGGCAGTCAAGCACCCAAGCTAACTGACTAACGTTGGCTAGCTTGCTAGCTACTTCCAGACACAAATGAGAAAACACTTCACTCGGACCATTTTACTCGCCCTAGCAGAGCTGGTTAGGCTGTTTTCATGTTATCCAGACTGTAACAAGTGTGTCAATTCTTCCCTGGATAATTTCTCCCTGGATTTTCTTTTTAATGAAAAATGGCGCAATCTGGATTTTTACAAAACCCAGATTAATCTATGGAATTCTTATTTGTTATATCAACCACTGTGGCACTAATAACACATGTAAGATAATAGATTTTGGATATAATCATGTATTTATTGAACAATTAGCTTTTTATTCAAATTAAGGATATCAAAGGGAACAGTATGACAGCCTCTAGATTAAAATGTGCAGATAATATAGCTTTGTAGCTGATAGTTTTTAATCAGACAATTTTGTCTGTGGAAGCTAATAAAATTGTACAGGATTGAATTGGTCATATTACTCTTGTTGGAATGGTGATAGCGCCTTCTAGCGAAGAAAAGAAGAACATGCCTATTTGTTAGGAAAGGGTCCCAAGTAGAAGTTGCCATAGGATTGCAGGTGACAAACACAAAACAGACCTTAGATCAGTATCTTGGGCTAACTACTCCTGCTCCCTTATAAAACATTTTACAAGTAAAGCCTTGGGGAGAAAATATTATGTGTTTTTCTATAATCAATGTGATAACAGAGAAGATCTTGCAGCATGTTTCTCCACAAGGTGTTTTACTCTGTGCTACTGAACTTTGTTATTTTGTGCCTTGGCTGCTATTTCTAAAAAAACTTTTTCTGTCACAAGCACTTGTTATGTAGCTCTATGTATATTAGTATAGCTTTACAAACTATTGGGAAAAATCTTCACTTGCTGCTCTTGTTCAAAGGGTTTTTATTGAGAATCTGGACAGCCATCCAGTGCCTAGGTACATATGTTGGAGCTTAATTTGAGCCAGTTTGCTACAGCAGGAAAATAATCCTGCAGCAACAGGAAATGTAAAGTATTATGTGGATTATAATTATATAATTATAATATTAATGGACATTTTTGAAAGGGTTGATACATTTTTCTTAAGTGAAAATCAAGTCTGAAATTTCAAAGTGGAAATTACAAAATTCAGAAGCCTTTTTAAAACTAAAATACACAACAAGTTTTAAATGTTGCATGTCATTGCGCTTTCTCTCTCTCTCAAATCAAATTCTTGATACACATAGGAAACTGTTGAGCGTGAAAAACACAGCAGCGTTGCAGTTCTTGACACACTCAAACCGGTGCGCTTGACACCTACTACCATACCCCGTTCAAAGGCACTTAAATATTTTGTCTGCCCATTCACCCTCTGAATGGCACACACACACAATCCATGTCTCAATTGCCTCAAGGCTTAAACATCCTTTCTTTAACCTGTCACCTCCCCTTCATCTACACTGATTTAAGAGGAATTAACAGTTGACATCAATAAGGGATAATAGCTTTCACTTGGATTCACCTGGTCTGTCTATGCCATGGAAAGAGCTGGTGTACCTAATGTTTTGTACACTCAGTGCATAGTCTTGTGAACTATTTAGCAGTCTTATGGCTATTTAGCAGTCTTATGGCTAGAAGCTGTCTCGGAAATTGTTGGTCCGGGAGCCGATGCTCCGCTACCGTTTGACGGACGGTAACAGGGTGAACAGACTATAGCTCGAGTCTTCATCAATTTTTCGGGCCTCTGCTGTGTCCACTGAGCCGTTGGGCTTGCCCTGCAAACTCATTGGATAACGCTGAGCAGGCCTCTTGCTAGCTGTTACTCAAATGGGGCGCAGCACAGCTTCAAGAAAACAGTCGTTTTCACACTAGGGATTTCATGGCTAATTGAGGTAAGACAGTAATTCTGCTCATCCATTATGCATGTGTGAACTACACATTGACACATCCAGCCCAAAGCAGGAGGTTTGAACAATTATTTTTTAGTCGTCAAAGTAGCGGAGCATGTCTTTAAGATCTTACATCTTTAGGAGAGCCATGTAATGTAACCATGCTGATGAGCATCCTCAAAATGTGACAATGTTTTTAGATTCTGTCTAAATCTATACGTATGGAATAATGTCTGGATCAATACAAATTTACTATTCATATAACTGACATGCACTTTTGCAGAAAAAAAGAAATGTCTAGTTTGAAATGTGACAAATTGTTCTTGCACTGAAAGCATGATACTACTGTGCAAGATGGGGGGGGGGGCTTGAAATTACCTGTCATTTTCTTTCGCCCAGAGATGTGTCGATCACAACCATCTCTTATCTGTCTCACACTGAAATACACTAACTAGCCTGGTGCCAGATGTGTATGTGCTTGATGTGTATCAGGCAAATGACAATGAGGATCAGATGAGTTGACTAAAGCACATATGAACCACGATAGGAACACACTTCTTTGTTGCCAGGGTCCGTGTGCCTCACCTCTCTGTTCTATTGTCTCCAGTATGGCACGTTCACACTGAGTGTCTGTGGATTTTTATCTGTGGTCTGTTTCTAGAGCACCAAAGGGCTGATACACTCAATGTCTCACTTTAATCATGATTATTGGATGTTTATTTTATTAAAAGTTCAACTATTGCAACAAGAGAAATGCCAGGGTCATCATGTCAATAACATATGACTGGTCTTTTTGTTCTGCGTATCATGAATGCACACACCCCATAAGTTTGTTCACTCTGTGGCCAGTTCAACACAATCAATAAATGACTTTTATTGAACTATTGATACATTTGTTTGTACCTTTTCATTCGAAAGAAAAATCAACAGCTGAAAAGTGCTTAACCATTTCAATATATAAATATATCTTACATTGGTGAGAGGGAGTTTGTGAGAAGGATGTGAACTAGTTTACTGGCAGCTCACCAGTGTCATGTGACCGAGCGCATGGTGACACAGCCACGGAGAGGCCCAGGACAGGGTATGGCATTGTCTATTCCCATGCAGGTGTCGATATAAGGATCCATCAGTACCATGTTGGGGAATGCTTTGTTCATCTTTCGCTTGCTCAGCATGTAGATCTGGCCATTGACTGTGGTGCATCCACCAAAGAACGTTCTGGCCAGACATTCTTCTTCTAGAACTATCCATTCGTCTGTCTCCACATCCAGCCTTAGCGTCCGGCCTATCAGGAGATAGAGGACCCCGTTGAGCTCTGTTGTGAGAAGGTCATACCTACGGGACATAAAAATCTATTTTACAAGGAACCTGTCCCAGACAAAAGTTTGTTGGTGCAAATTCTGAGTTCACCTACCTAGTCACTTACCTGACCACGTCCCATTGGTCCTCCTTCATCAGGTATCTCTGAATGCCGCTGTACACCTCACCATTTTCATCCAGTCCACAAGCCACATAAATACACAAACCCAGAGTGTCAGTGGCAGTCCTCTCCACAGCCCGCACCATGGGGCTGACCTCCTCCCAGCCCTCTGCTCCCAGCAACCGCTTCTTCACGTGAGCTTGGCCTTATTTCTATTACAGCATATTGGATGACTGTCATTCAGATTCCATTCCCCTTGTTCAATGTAACTTTGATAGGTTTAGGCTACAACATGATGCTACAATTTGCCCTATACCCATCATGAGGTTTCTACAACCAAGCCCATGAACGTAAGGTTACAACGTATGTGCACACAGATTGAGAGAAACACTTGAGATGACAGAGATGACATTCAATACCGCCTTGTAAACTCTTGCCTGCATCGAGCTTATCTAGGGTGTAATCATTAGTCCAACAGTTGCAAACAAGAGTTTTTATTGGACAAATTCAGGTATTATTTTTATCCCTGTTTCGTTTGCTTCCGTTTAGGAATCGTTTTTCAACAGAATTGGAGGAATGAATACACCCTTGATCAGGCATGAACGCAGTTCACTTTCATAGCAGTCATATTGTATTCCTTCTCGTCTCTATGCACTCTCCTCCTCTCACCTTCTCCCTTTGTTTGTGGACTTCAATGAACAACACATCCTCTGTATGTGACCAGCCGAAAAAACATTTCTAAGCCGAATCAGATCATGACCGCTACACACAGCCTACATCGTTGTCCCCATATTAGCTACAGTAACGTCCTAGTCAACATAGATAATATAACTAATACGTTAGTAAACCCACTACAATCGTGCAGCACCAAAAGCTTACCTTGACTTGGAAGAGTTCCAATGTTGTGTTGGATAGTCACAGCTAGCGAGCTAACATAGCATCCCTCTGTTTGAGCTGGGTGTTCGAGTAATTAAACTAGCCAGCTGCATTTGCGAGTTAAGTAAGTGAAACTGAAATTTTTGAATAAATTAATTTGTCTTTCTCTCTCTTTGAGTCAACTACTACCACATTTTATGCACTGCAGTGCTATCCAGCTATAGCATATGCTTTCAGTACTAGATTCATTATCTGATCCTTTGATTGGGTGGACCATGTCAGTTCATGCTGCAAGAGCTGATAGGTTGGAGGACGTCCTCCGGAATTGTGCTACCATGGTGCTACCCTACAGAGTGCTGTTGAGGCTACTGTTGACCTTCATTGCAAAACAGTGTTTTTTAATCAATTATTTGGTGATGTGAATATATTTTGTGTAGTTTTGTCTAAAAATATCTTAGCTTCTGGGCCTGAGTAGCAGGCAGTTTAATTTGGGCAAGCTTTTCATCCAAAATTCCGAATGCTGCCCCCTGCCCTAGTGAAGTTAAGGCTCAAGCCATACGTAACGCCCCGGACGAGAGCTAGCATTTTTCCAATCCCCACATGACACATTGATTCATTGTTTATTTCCTCTGCAGGATAAGAAAGTATATTTGACGTGTCAAAATATATTTACAAACCAGTCAGTGACATTTCAGGGAGGACGAGAAGGTAGCCTAATTGTCTAGCTAACAACTAAGCAGCTATTTTGAACTAGGACTGGTCATTCATGTTGACAGTCAATGCACCTCAATTGCAAACACATTTTATTCACTAACAATAATCACAGCCAGTGGTGTCCTGAAAGGTTTCTATCATCTGTTGTACCTGGTGTTGGATGGAACAATTGAATGAATGTGTGGTAAGGGATACAAACTCCTTGTCAGGGTGCTGAGGGATGTTATTTTTTTTACTAATGAAACACATCCCTCAGCACCCTGATGAGGACTATTAACAAAATACCAGTTTATGGGAAATGCATGCTGTTGAACTTACATTTTCCTCCCAGAGAGTGGCTGGCATACTTTTCTTCTCCCTCACCAGTCTCAGATAACCAATTCAAGCTGCCAGAGACAACTGGGCTTAGCAGTGTGCAGAGAGACCTCTGGTGCTCATCTGCCCACAGGATGGCTCGGAGACCATTCCTAAAGCCCCTTCTTACAGCTAGCTGGTAGCAGCACCTCTGCCTCCTCTCCTATAACAAACTATCAGGGGCTGCATCTCCCCTTCATCTACACTGTACTGAAATGACAGGTTCGGCGAAAGCTGTATGACAGATGAATGGTTGTTGAATTGGTTGTTGCTATTATTTGAATGCCGGTGACATGATGAGTGGTGCTTGGCTGCTAATTATTAAATAAAATGATCTTATCTCATCATAACCCCCTGTCCACTTTATCAGCTAACTGTTGTCTAGAGACCATGCACCAAAACCAGATTGGTCAAGTTTGCCATTTATTGCAACAGTTTTTGTAACAAAAACATCCATAAGTTGAAAATGTGATGGAAACCCATTTAACTTGTTTTTTTCCCCCCGGTACATGATAACTTAACTGCAACAACAACAAGAAAAGTGCAGTCATCACACAGTTTTTTACAATCTGTAACGAGTATGTTTGATGGGAATACACCTCTGGTGGGAAAATGCACACATAGTCCTTATGCGGATTTTGTTTTTACGCGTCAATTGGATGGAAACCTAGCTACTGTTCCCAAATGTACATTTACAGTCTGTATGGTGACAAATATTTAAAATCAGGTGACTTCTTCTTGTTCTTATGCTTTTATCGACCTTCCTAGGACCAATGCACATTTTGGGAGATTCCGGGAGATTCTGGTGGCCCTCTCACGCGTTGTGAACCCTCTGGCCAGTGGTTTGTTGCCGGGGTGACCGGGTGGGGACATGGCTGTGGATGGACTGGTTTCCCAGGAGTCTACATGCGGGTCACTGCCATCAGGGAATGGATATCTAACTGTCTGCCCTTCTGAAGCTATGGAAAAGAGGCAGAATTGAGACATCATACAATACTTGAGGACACAATGGGTTTTCTACTTTGCAGCCACCACTGGTATTTCTTGTGCGCTACTGGTCAAGGATGATGTATGCACTCCACCATCATCATCATCATGAAACTACCTGGAGATATCAGGAGATCCAGATGAACTTTTGGACTAGTAAAATGGTGGTCTGTGGACATTTTACTAAAATATGCATATAAACATGTAGAAGTTGTGTATTTATTTTATTGTATTAGAGAAAATATCCATACGGTGTAAGCATTTTGATTTCTGTGGGTTCAAAAATGGTATTTATTGACATTTACATTACTGTCATTTGTCATATGTGGCCAACCAGCTTTTTAATGTAAATTCTGTGGGCCAACCATCTAAAAGTTGGAGAAGCTACATTTTTATAGCAGATGCTCAGGAACTGAGCCTTGCATGAAAGCATCTTTATGTAGTGTAGCTAGATCTACACTTCTGGAAGCAGTTCAGGCGCTACAAGAAATATGACACAACGACACGGTTTCCCCCAGCATTGGAGAATGTATATGAAATATGCAAGGAATAAGTATTTTAAAAAGTAAAAAAATAAAACAGGGCACAAATGCTTGATCAGAATTTATTTATTTACGTCTCACAAGTGAAAAAGGCAATTCCAGTCAGTCACAAACACACTTCTGAGCAGCGGCACCTATATCTTTACTTCCTTACACAAATCAAAGGGATGAATGAAGGAGAGCTGTTCCCAGTAATCTAACAAACGAAGCACACAAAGCAGCCAGGTTCAAAACAGGTTCAATACAAAGTCTGCACCACAGCAGACCCTGTTAAACAGATCCACTAGGGCAGATAGTGACAACTGGAACAACTGAATACTGTTTTGTTCTCGACACGTATTATATAGGATTGTTTAGCTGGTCCGAGTGCCTGGTTCACAGTTATGAAAAAAAAAAATTGTTCCTCAGTTCTTCCACAGGGAAGAAACCAGGTTTAGCAAGGTGGTAAAAGAAGCCTTGCCTAATCACATCAGGGAACTGGGGTTTTACCCACACTCATAGCCAGTAGCCAACTGAAGAATAGGTACCTAATCCCATCAGGGAACTGGGGTTTCACCCACACTCATAGCCAGTAGCCAACTGAAGAATAGGTACCTAATCCCATCAGGGAACTGGGGTTTCACCCACACTCATAGCCAGTAGCCAACTGAAGAATAGGTACCTAATCCCATCAGGGAACTGGGGTTTCACCCACACTCATAGCCAGTAGCCAACTGAAGAATAGGTACCTGGCACTGAACTTTTAGGGGACAGTTAGAGAGTTTTACATTATAATTGCAGAGAATATTTCCTTTTTAACATTATTATTTCATGACACTTTTAATAATAATAATAATAAAAAACAATAGAAGATATCAATTTGTTAAAATATCCTTTTAGTGAAAGGAAAATGTCCACTACCATTATTGCTGCCATTCACAGGGTCTCCAAACCTGTCCGTTAGGTGTTCTCACAGAAATGTGTGTGTCATCATGCCACATAAGCTCTTGCAGCCTCAGCCATGAACACCTTCCCTGCCATACGTTTTGGCTTTGCAAAAGGTGTGGCTGGCAGAATAGGACAATGTTCATATACGAGCTCTTTCCCTCTGTAGTCTGGAGTTGTAGGCACGGGACACAGTATTCCATGCATCCATATATCGATCCATGCACATAGCGATGCATTTCTGCAATAAACAGACAAATATATCAGTGAGCATTACCCAGTCCCACAGCATAACATTAGCATGTTCAAATGTGCACCTTATCTGAGGTTTGAAATTACACTTCATATACCGTCCCATCAATCTGCAAATAAAACACACTGGCATAACAGTTACCTGTTCAGAGTTGTCCAACGTGCCTCCAGGTTTGCCTATGCATTTCTTGAAACATTTGTCTGTCATTCTCTAGAACAAAGAAAAATGAAAAAGGTTTAACCCTCCTTCATGTCAGTGAGCTAGAAGGTCATTCTCACCTCATAGTTCAGGCTCAACGACCTCCGACAAGGAGTTAAAGAAGACAGCAAGTTAAAGACCATGCAAATAAAATCATTAGCTGGATATGCCCAGTTTGGATATGGTCTATTGAGCTAGCTAGCTAACGGTTGTTTTTGCATTAGTTAGCTATATACCTGGATACAAACAATTACAATATTTCTACTACCTAGCTAGCTTGCTAGCTCAAAACAATTAAACGTTACCTGCAAGAGCTCTTGCGCATTAGCCACCGCAATCTGTACCTTTACTTGCTCCATGATTGTGCCGGTATCCATTTTACCGGACCCAGCACCTGATGAAAAATCGGAACCAAATCCGTCCATATCTAATTGCTATAATATTGTATTTAAGAAATGACACTGTAGCTAGTAATTACACGTGTTAGCTAATGAAAACACTTCGGAAAAATTGCCCTTGAAACGATATTGTTCGACCACGTGACTTCCTGTAATTGTGATTCCAACGTGGGGAATGTAGTTTTCAGTACCATGGACAGTTCATCGTTACAAAATTGTAGTCTACACGAAGCGTGATCATTTTATCTTGATTCACTCATTTAAATAAAAACATAATAAATATAACATGTCTGAAATGTATTTTGGCCCATCAAAAAGTTTGAGACACATGGGTGTGTTATATTCCAACACATAGATTTGACTGACACAATGTTTGTTCATTATGCAGAGTAGCAGTCATCTAATCTTCTACTGTGCCTTGGGAAAGTATTCGCCCCCCTTGAACTTTGCGACCCGTTGCCACATTTCAGGCTTCAAACATAATTTTGCACGCCCAATTTTTCAGTTTTTGATTTGTTCAAAAAGTTTGAAATATCCAATAAATGTCGTTCCACTTCATGATTGTGTCCCACTTGCTGTTGATTCTTCACAAAAAAATACAGTTTTATATCTTTATGTTTGAAGCCTGAAATGTGGCAAAAGGTCGCAAAGTTCAAGGGGGGCGAATACTTTCGCAAGGCACTGTAGGTGTAACAATTGGGATAATGGGACGATACGTACCACGCATTTCTCATCCCTGGATTGAGGTAAGGTTTCCGAGCCATATTTTGCGCCGGCTCCGTAGTGTCAAGCCTGTCTGACTCCAGTTCCACTGTAAGCAAAGTCTCGGCAGTTGTAAGCAAGCGTTGGGTCAAAATCTATTCTGTCTAGGGCCAGTTAGGTCATTATTTATTGTATTTTCTTTCTTGTTCAGGTGTAGCCTGTTCACTACAGCAGATTGTAAGCGGCATTTTGAGTAAAGCACCAACAGCAGTCACCCGGCTTCAGGCTCTGAACGGCAGCCACCTGGCCTTCCCCCGGGTGTCTTCCTCTGCTCAGATCATTACAGGAACCCAGTGAGTAGCCCTGCGGTGAGCCCCCTCCTTCCTCGCAAAACTGGTCCCCAGTAGCCACACTCTCTCCACGCTGGTTGCTCCAGTGTTCCTTGACCAGTGGCAACAGGCCCTTTGTCAGGAGCAAGTGCTCTGGGGACTATTTCCAGGATAGTGTGGGATTAATGGGGAGCTCCAGGCCACTAGGCATGGTGGAGGTGCTGCACCAGCTGCTTGGCCCTGATTGTGCTTAAGGCTTCTACAACTGCATTGGCAGGTGGAAGCTGGTACGGCAGCAATGATAATGCCTGGCCAAAATTATCACAATTGCCCAAAGCAGAGTGATTGGAATCTTATATAACGAACCATATATTGTGCAAAATTACTTTTTGTCTCAATGTTTATCTAAATGAATGGGGGGGGAGAAGTAAAATTGGTCACTCCTGCTATGAATTTTTTTATATTGAAATTAATAAAGACTAATGTGTACTTTCAACAGTGTTAAATGTTGTTCTTTCCCTTGATATGCCCACTATGAACTTTTCTAAAAATCCTTCCCAGAATATACAATGAAGTCTCAGTACATTAATATTCTGGGGTAAAAGAAAAGGATTGCATTCCTGCCTATAGGTGTCTAGAGCAGTTATCTGAACTTCCCTCACATAGCTTCTAACGTGTGCATCTCCATAGGGATAAAGTTGTCAAAATAACATTGCCACCATAGCCTGTGTCAGACACCATGCCCCTTCTAGAAAAGACACAGGCACGGGGAATGTTTTACAAAGATTTAAGTATTGTTTTTCAGTCACATTATCCCTGAAGTAGGAAAAGTAGCTAGTGACACTGCCAAGCTATTAACTTAGTCTTTTTTCCAAATAAATGAAGCAAATATTGTATAAATAAATAATTTATTAATGTAGCAGACTGGTCTGTTGCTAAAAAAAAAACTTCCTCATTGAATCAAAATACCACTTCTCAAAAAATATTTTCTTAAATGAACAGAGCAACACACATTGACATTTCAAGAGGAACAGTTTAAGCTGCACAATCATGCAGTTGTACTGAAAGACGCAGCAGACATAACACAATACTTTTAGCCACCTGATGATTTAAGCCAAAACAATATATAATATTGCTTATATAATGACTAAGCAAAACAGTAGTATTATTATGAGCACAAGACATGAATTCCCCTGCTTTTGACCCTACTGGAATGTCACATCTATGTAGCATCTTATGTAATGCAAGAGTGAGTGTACTGTAAGAGTGACGCAAACTTCAATGTTGCATAGACTTTGCTTCTCTGAAGCAAATATTGACGCCAACAAGAGGCTAATGTATGTCTTAGATTAATTAAATGTCATGCTTACACAGGATACATGTAGAGTAAGTACACTCCCCGAAAATAACCTCAAGCACTTTAAGTTTAATTGTCACTTCAAAAAAAACTTTGTCAGTGCAGAATGACTGATTCATTGTATACTATATAGTCAAATGCATGGGATGCAGTAGAACCTAGCCTTGCATGTGCGACAGATGTACTTTCTGAACTCTGACCTTCTCAACACTTTTTGACCTTTGAACACTTTGAGCTGAACATAAGAGGTCATTTTTACACCATTTCCAAATATTACAGTACAAAAATACACCAGTTAAAACAACAGAAACTGATGTCAAATGGACACCTGGTTATTGTCTGGTTAAGATGTGGAATCAAGGCAGATTAGTTTCCCTTTAATTGGTTAAACCAAAGGCTTCATAACATGTCAAGCAGTTAAACCAAAGGCTTCATAACATGTCAAGCAGTTCCCCCATGTGACATCATGTTAACTTGTAAGTTATCTGCAGAGTATAAAGAACTACTTAGAGCACAAATGTTCTATTTGAGATTTTAAAAAATTCAATAACAACATGCAGATGTTTTGAAATGACTCATGCCTCTACTTCAAGTAACCACCCTCTTCTAGAACCTCTTCACTAACCTAACTCTTCTCAGGGGCCTTGTACTATACAGTTGTTCCAAACACTATCTCATCCAGCTCCTGGTCATCCTCACTGAGAGAGAAGTCTTTGTGGTTAGAGATGCGGTTGGGACTGCAGTTTGACTCCCCGTCTGTGAGGGATGTTTTGACAGTGGGTTCACCCATCCCCACCACTGGCCCAAGTCTTTCTGCCTCAGCCATATGGAACAGCATACTGTCTAGTAAAGGCCTGCTCTTACAGATGTTGTCCAGGAGCTGGCAGCGATGTTGCAACTGGCCTATCATAGCATCCTTCTCCTTGATCATGTTCTGAAACCTCTGGATGGTGTCCTCTGACTTGCACAGCTTCTCGTGGAGGTAGTAAATCTCTCTAGAGAAAAGTTAGATAAAAAGAGAAATCAATGATAAACTCAGCACATTTTTCTGCAGTCTCAGCCACACAATGCACATATATAACTACAATAATTGGCAAATGAAAGAGGAGCTTTGGCAATGCCTGAAGAGACAACACCTCCATCACTTACTTATTCTTGGCCTCGGTGATCTCCTGGGTAGCAGCCCTCAGTTGCTCGTCCTTCCTGATGAGACTCTCTGCTTGCTCCCTCACGGTGTTCTCTGCTGCCTCGAGCCGCTGCTCCAGTTCTGCTACCCGCCTGTGCACCGCGGCCAGGTGTACGTTCGCCTCTCGAATTTGTACCGGTGACGGCGAGGACATGTCACATGAGGAATATGACACGACCTAAAAGTAAATGTACACTAGCTCACCGTAGAAGACTGATCGTGACTATTGACTCATTGCTCGTGAACAAGCATTTCACCGGAGGGCTGGTGTTTACACTTCCTGCCATGGCTGCACTTTCTTCAGCGTTTAGTATAGGTCCTCCTAGTTCGGTAAACAACTGTACAATTGCACCAAAAAACATTGTTCCGTGTCCAGAAAAAACTGCTTGATGATGCTATGCTAGAAACCGAAACAGCAAGCTAACTAGTTAACCAGTTACAGTACCGATACGCCATCCTACGATATATCTAATATCTGAAACCCATGAGAAACGTAACAATAGATATAATTCCATGTAATAATTACGAACAACATGACTCGTGCAATCTAATAGTTCGTTGTCTGCACTGTTTTGATATAAAAGGCTGGATAAATACAATGAACTTCGCAACAGTTTTGTAACCTGTGGCTTAAACTTCGCCCCGGAAAGAGTCACTGGTTATTTTGTCTTCTTCTCTTAAGTTTTATGGCAGACTGCACATCTTGGTGTATTGCCGCCATCTACTGTACGGGGTATTGAAACAAAAAACAAAAAAAACACAACAACAAAAAATCTAACAACCATCGCAGTCACATCCCTACACAGGCTCAGGTACCTGTAAGGACAGAGCATTCATTGACAGGATTCCTTGTAATGCCTCTGCAGAAAAATCCTTGAGCCCCCCTTAAAACGCTAAACCCACACACAATGATGCCTATTTTCTCATATTTCCTCTCCATTTGCACTGTGCAATTGATAACCAAAGTAAATAAATGCTACAAAGCCCACCTTCTTAACATGCAACATGTCAGGATCCCTGTGTTGACAATGAATATCATTTTCTGCCTCTACTCCTACAACCATTACTTCTTCAACTTCACACCTTTCTTCCACTGTTCTCAACACCTCTGACTCCTTCACCCGAACAGCACACTTCCGAAACGGGTGCCTGTTCGCAACCACAACTGCAGCATTTAAACTCAGCTGGTCATTTAGCATACACTCTTATCCGAAGCGACTTACAGTTAGTGCATTCATCTTAAGATAGCTAGTTGGGACAACCACATATCACAGGCAAAGAAAGTACATTTTTCCTCAATAACATAGCTATCAGTAAAGTTAGAGCTAGAAGGGGGGGGGGGTTGTCAAGTGCAAATGCTATTTAATTTATTTGGGGGGGGGGTGGAGGTGATGAGGAGGATTATTTACGATGCTGTTTGAAGAGGTAGGGTTTCAGATGTTTTCGGAAGATGGGCAGGGACTCTGCTGTCCTAGCTTCAGGGGTAGGCTGGTTCCGCATTTGGGGTGCCAGGACAGACAAGAGCTTATACTGGGCTGAGTGGGAGCTGCCCTCCCGTAGGGGTGGGAGGGCCAAGAGACCTGAGGTAGCAGAACGGAGTGCTCGGTTTGGGGTGTAGTGTTTGAGCATAGCCTGAAGGTAGGGAGGGACAGTTCCTCTTGCTGTTCCGTAGGTAAGCATCATGGCCTTGTAGTGGATACGAGCTTCAACTGGAAGCCAGTGGAGTGTGGGGAAAAGCGGGGTGACATGAGAGAATTTGGGAAGGTTGAAAACCAGGCGGGCTACTGCGTTCTGGATAAGTTGCCGGGGTTTTGTGGAACAAGCGAGGAGCTCAGCCAACAGCGAGTTGCAGTAGTCCAGACGGGAGAGGACAAGTGCCTGGAGGAGCATTTAATACTCCTCCCATCTACATACACCTGCCATGACCAAATCATTTACATTTCTCACACTGTATGGGTTTGGGCGTACACGTAAGAAGGAAGAGAATGGATGGAATGGGCTTCCGCACTCCATCTACCATGCGGGGCAGTCATTGTGCACCAAGCACTTTGATACAATTCTATACATATATCCTTTGCACATTTACTTCTAGCGCAACACCACAGATAACACCCTTGGTAGGCACCCTGCTTTGAAGATCCACACAGGACACATTCCAACTCACTATCTTCTTGAGGCACAGAGCACGCTCCTTCTGTTCCAACACACACAAAAAAATAATAAGGCCACCAACACATCCATGATTTTAAGAGACTTCAAACAGATCTCCCAGGTAACATCAATCAAAAACCCTTATTCCAACCGAAAAAAAGAATCAGAATTAGGTTTGGATTTACTAGTTTCCACTATCACTTTAATTATCTTATTTCCTTTCCAATTCTTCTCACTCTCGCCTCCACCTGATTCAAACAGAACATCCGCTTTCGCCATTTCAGCATCTTCAAACGACCAGCGCCACTTTTTCTTCCCCATATTCTACCTGTTGCATGTTACAAACCTCCCCTCCGTCTTTCTTTTCTTCGATGAGGTTTAACAGCAGTTGGCATCCAATAAATGTTGCATTACTGCCAACTACTAGACTGGAGTATAACTCCCTTATACTTTGCTTAAAAAAAAAACAATTAAAATATATATATTTTGAAATCAACAAAAAAAGAATACAACAAATACCCGACCATCTAACACTACACTCACACAAATTATGAATAAATACCATGCTCCACTATTTAAATGTATTTAGTCCTACTTCAGGCCAATAGCCTGAAAGGATGGGACACCACCACTTAACACATCCTGTAACTCTTCTGATGTCAAGTCTCTTACACCCAAATACTTCTCTGCAGCTTCCACCACAACCTCAATTTTCTGTGACTTCCGTTCCATCCCTGCAGTACAGTTGAGAACCATTACTATAAATGACAAAAATCCAATCTCACTGAAACATACATCACTTGTTGGTTCATCCATCTGTACTGGTACAGATCTACTAGTCACACCACTCCTCTCAGGATCCCTCCCCCTTGACCCATCTTCCTCTACTTTCTTCACTGCCTCGGCATATGACAACTTTTGCACTACTCTAACCCTGGAAACCTCAACCTGCCTCTCTCGCATAGGACATTTCTTTTCCCCAGCCCCATGGGCACCCCTACAATTAACACTTACCACTACTTTCCCCAATTCTACACATTCATTTGTCTCATGCCCTTCTGTACACTTCTCACACCTAGAAACCTCCCTCCTACACACTGCTGCCACATGCCCATAAGCTTGACACCTGTAACAATGTAATGTAGTCGGCACAAAAGCTTGTACAGGATAACTTATATATCCTAACATCACTTTGTCAGGCAAAGACAACATCAGAACAGACAATGACTCTTCGGTTTCTCCACTCACACCACCCTGTATGCGTCGCACACAACGACGAACATCACAAAAACCATCTTCCCCTTCAGTTGGTCAGCTTTAACATTTACCACTACCCCAGCAATTACTCCTTTCAATGGCACCCTTTCCTTAAGAGCGAAACAATTCACACCTCTAGCCCCCATTCGTTTAACACGGAGCACCTGCTCCCTCTGACCAGCAGAAACACAAACAATTAACACAAGACCGCTTCAAATCAAATCACATTTTGTTGGTCACATACACATGGTTAGCAGATGTTAATGCAAGTGTAGCGAATTGCTTGTGCTTCTAGTTCCGACCGTGCAGTAATATCTAACAGGTAATCTAACAATTTCACAACTCCCTTATACACACAAGTGTAAAGGAATGAATAAGAATATGTACATATAAATATATGGATGAGCAATGGCCGTGTGGCATAGGCAAGATGCAGTATATGGTATAGTATACAGTATATACAGTGGGGAGAACAAGTATTTGATAACCTGCAAAATCGGCAGTGTTTCCTACTTACAAAGCATGTAGAGGTTTGTAATTTTTTATCAATCATAGGTACACTTCAACTGTGAGAGACGGAATCTAAAACAAAAATCCAGAAAATCACATTGTATGATTTCTAAGTAATTAATTTGCATTTTATTCCATGACATAAGTATTTGATACATCAGAAAAGCAGAACTTAATATTTTGTACAGAAACCTTTGTTTACAATTACAGAGATCATACGTTTCCTGTAGTTCTTGACCAGGTTTGTACACACTGCAGCAGGGATTTTGGCCCACTCCTCCATACAGACCTTCTCCAGATCCTTCAGGTTTCAGGGCTGTCACTGGGCAATACGGACTTTCAGCTCCCTCCAAAGATTTTCTATTGGGTTCAGGTCTGGAGACTGGCTAGGCCACTCCAGGACCTTGAGATGCTTCTTACGGAGCCACTCCTTAGTTGCCCTGGCTGTGTGTTTCGGGTCGTTGTCATGCTGGAAGACCCATCTTCAATGCTCTTACTGAGGGAAGGAGGTTGTTGGCCAAGATCTCGCGATACATGGCCCCATCCATCCTCCCCTCAATAAGGTGCAGTCGTCCTGTCCCCGTTGCAGAAAAGCATCCCCAAAGAATGAGCTACAATTTTATCCCTGATGTCCTTACACAGCTCTCTGGTCTTGGCCATTGTGGAGAGGTTTGAGTCTGTTTGATTGAGTGTGTGGACAGGTGTCTTTTATACAGGTAACAAGTTCAAACAGGTGCAGTTAATACAGGTAATGAGAGGAGAACAGGAGGGCTTCTTAACAGGTCTGTGAGAGCCGGAATTCTTACTGGTTGGTAGGTGATCAAATACTTATGTCATGTAATAAAATGCAAATTAATTACTTAAAAATCATACTTTTTTTTTAGATTCCGTCTCTCACAGTTGAAGTGTACCTATGATAAAAATTACAGACCTCTACATGCTTTGTAAGTTGGAAAACCTGCAAAATCGGCAGTGTTTCAAATACTTGTTCTCCCCACTGTACATATGAGATAAGTAATGTAGGGTATGTAAACATTTTATAAAGTGGCATTGTTTAAAGTGACTAGTGATACATTTATTACATCCAATTTTTTATAATAAAGTGGCTAGAGATTGGAGTCAGTATGTTGGCAGCAGTCACTCAATGTTAATGATGGCTGTTTAACAGTCTGATGGCCTTGAGATAGAAGCTGTTTTTCAGTCTCTCGGTCCCAGTTTTGATGCACCTGTACTGATCTCGCCTTCTGGATGATAGCGGGGTGAACAGGCAGTGGCTCAAGTGGTTGTTGTCCTTGATGATCTTTTTGGCCTTCCTGTGACATTGGGTGGTGTAGGTGTCCTGGAGGGCAGGTAGTTTGCCCCCGGTGATGCATTGTGCAGACCTCACTACCCTCTGACAAGCCAAATTTATACAGCCTACTGAGGTTGAAGAGGCGCTGTTGCGCCTTCTTCACCACACTGTCGGTGTGGGTTGACCATTTCAGTTCGTCCGTGATGTGTACGACGAGGAACTTAAAACTTTCCACCTTCTCCACTGCTGTCCGGTCGATGTGGATAGGGGGGTGTTCCCTCTGCTGTTTCCTGAAGTCCACAATCATCTCCTTTGTTTTGTTGACGTTGAGTGTGAGGTTATTTTCCTGACATCACTCTCAGAGAGCCCTCATCTCCTCCCTGTAGGCCGTCTTATCGTTGTTGGTAATCAAACCTACCACTGTTGTGTCGTCTGCAAACTTGATGATTGAGTTGGAGGCGTGCATGGCCACGCAGTCATGGGTGAATAGGGAGTACAGGAGAGGGCTGAGAACGAACACTTGTGGGACCCCAGTGTTGAGGATCAGCAGGGTGGAGGTGTTGTTTCCTAACCTCACCAGCTCGGGGCGGCCCGTCAGAAAGTCCAGGACCCAGTTGCACAGGGTAGGGTCGAGACCCAGGGTTTCGAGCTTAATGACGAGTTTGGAGGGGCTATGGTGTTAAATGCTGATCTTTAATCAATGAACAGAATTATTACATAGATATTCCTCTTGTCCAGATGGGTTAGGGCAGTGTGATTGCAATTGCGCAGTCTGTGGACCTATTATTGGGGCGGCAATGTAATTGGAGTGGGTCTAGGGTAGGGTGGAGGTGATATGATCCTTGACTAGTCTCTCAAAGCACTTCATGATGGCAGAAGTGAATGATACAGTGCGATAGTTGTTTAGCTCAGATACCTTAGCTTTTTTGGGAACAGGAACAATGGTGGCCCTCTTGAAGCATGTGGGAACAGCAGACTGGGATAGGGATTGATTGAATATGTCCGTAAACACACCATCCGGCTGGTCTGCACATGCTCTGAGGACGCGGCTAGGGATGCCACCTGCGCCGGCAGGCTTGCGAGGTTGGCTGCGGTGAAGGACAGCCTGCAGGTTTTGGTAGCGGGGCATGTCAGTGGCACTGTATTGTCCTCAAAGCGAGCAAAGAAATTGTCTTTCATACCGTCCCTAGGAGGGGTGCACTTGAGTGGGTTGAGTCACTGATGTGATCTTCCTCTCTGGGTTGGCGCCCCCCTTGGGTTGTGCCGTGGCGGAAATCTTTGCGGGCTATACTCGGGCTTGACTCAGGATGGTAAGTTGGTGGTTGAAGATATCCCTCTAGTGGTGTGGGGGCTGTGCTTTGGCAAAGTGGGTGGGGTTATATCCTTCCTGTTTGGCCCTGTCCGGAGGTGTCCTCGGATGGGGCCACAGTGTCTCCTGACCCCTCCTGTCTCAGCCTCCAGTATGCAGTAGTTTATGTGTCGGGGGGCTAGGGTCAGTTTGTTATATCTGGAGTACTTCTCCTGTCCTATCCGATGTCCTGTGTGAATTTAAGTATGCTCTCTCTAATTCTCTCTTTCACTCTTTCTTTCTCTCTCTCGGAGGACCTGAGCCCTAGGACCATGCCGCAGGACTACCTGACATGTTGACTACTTGCTGTCCCCAGTCCACCTTGCCGTGCTGCCTTTCCAGTTTCAACTGTTCTGCCTGTGATTATTATTATTTGACCATGCTGGTCATTTCTGAACATTTGAACATCTTGGCCATGTTCTGTTATAATCTCCACCCGGCACAGCCAGAAGAGGACTGGCCACCCCACATAGCCTGGCTCCTCTCTAGGTTTCTTCCTAGGTTTTGGCCTTTCTAGGGAGTTTTTCCTAGCCACCGTGCTTCTACACCTGCATTGCTTGCTGTTTGGGGATTTAGGCTGGGTTTCTGTACAGCACTTTGAGATATCAGCTGATGTACGAAGGGCTATATAAATACATTTGATTTGATTAGTTTAGTTTGTCTGGGAGCAAGACATCGGTGTCCGTGACGGGGCTTTTTGTAATTCAGGATTGACTGTAGACCCTGCCACATACGTCTTGTGTTTGAGCTGTTGAATTGCGACTATACTTTGTCTCTATACTGACGCTTAGCTTGTTTGATTGCCTTGCGAAGGGAATAGCTACACTGTTTGTATTCGGTCATGTTTCCGGTCGCCTTGCAATGATTAAAAGCAGTGGTTCGCACTTTTATGCTTTGCACAAATGCTGCCATCAATCCACGGTTTCTGGTTGGTGAAGGTTTTAATCGCCACCGTGGGTACAACATCACCGATGCACTTGCTAATACACTCGCTCACCGAATCAGCATATACATCAATGCTGTTGTCTGAGGCTATCCGGAACATATCCCAGTCCACGTGATCGAAGCAATCTCAAAGCGTTGAGCAGACCTGAGCACGGGCATTTCCTGTTTTAGTTTCTGTCTATAGGCTGGGAGCAACAAAATGGAGTCGTAGTCCGATTTGCCGAAAGGAGGGCGAGGTAGGGCTTTGTAGGCGTCGCGGAAGTTAGAGTAGCAATGATCCTGAATGCTGCCAGCCAGGTCGGGCATTTGATATGCTGATAAAATTTAGGGAGCCTTGTTTTCAGATTAGCTTTGTTAAAATCCCCAATTACAATAAATGCAGCCCCAGGATATGTGGTTTCCAGTATAGAGTCTAATGAAGTTCTTTCAGCTCACCGATTCCACAGCACCCAACTCTGTTTTCACCTACCCTGAAACCTCAAATGGATCAGCCAAAAGGCAAGAGCCCAGTTTTTCTAAAAACTTCACTACTGCCACAGTCATCTTTATCTTGGCCCCTAGTGCACGCCTCAGGCTTCGATAACTTCACCATACCTACCACCTCTGATACTTTGCCCTAATTCACTTCCATTTCTCCTCCTGTCTTCATCTCACTCTGCTTACACTTTCTACCATTCTTATTGAACAAAATGTCTCCCTTTTTTCTGCCATTTTTAACTGACTCGAGCTCACCCTCTTCCTCTTATTCCTCCTCTGCCGCTCTTTTTCCCTCCATTCCTCCTTATGATAATACTGCACTTCTCCTGATGCATATTGTTCTTGCCTTGTCAAGGGACGCCATTCAACCAGCTGTCACAATCTCCGTACAATCAGCACGAACCCTCCAGGATGTAGCGCTCAACAGCACATCCCACTTGTAAAGCAGGTGCTTCGTCTTGATGTTCTTCTTTATCGATAGCTTCCGCGACGCTTCTCCATTTCAAACAAGCGCGCTCCCTTTCTCACATTTGACGTAATCACTTCATCCTCCGTCCTTCCTGCTGCCTCAGCCGTCACTAGTGTTGACAGCATTACAGACCATTTAGAAATAGGTTGCCAATGTGAGATGGTGTTTTATGTAATATGTAGCTAATAACACATGTAAAAGTAATTGTATATTAAACGTATAAAAATAGAATTTGTCAACAAAGTACTATTTATAGAATGTTTGTTTGATTATAATAAAGTTTTACAATATCAATTCTCGTCTTTAAATCTCGCGATGTCTCCTTGTCCTTCACGTGAAATCCAAAATGGGTTATTGGGATCTGCAAGAGGGTAAGGATTGTGTCGAGAAAACATGGATCACCACCAAATTAGGCACAGCTCTAGGTAAGTCGTACACAAAGGAAAGCATTATGGAAATTAGCTAGTAACTATTGGTAAAGAGCGGTAACGCTAACTAGCCATAACATAGTTAGCTGCCAATGCCATGCTAGTTCTGCTAACATACTAGCAATTAACGTTAATGTTTTGTTTTTAACTAATGTAACGTCAGTTAACGTTGTTAGGTTAGCCAGTTGTTTAGCCAGCATCTTCTGTAAGACGGTACAGCTAAATAGGACATTAAACATTGGAATTTGAACGAGGTTTACCAGTTAGCTTGCAAACATTTCATAGCTAACATTCTTGTAGCTAAATACTTGACAAGTAAGTAGCTAGCTAGTCAACTCTGTACACAGTAGTCTAACATTCTATTGTTTTTGTTACACACAGGGTTGGTGGGTTCAGCCTATCACATTGTGGCATTCCAGCCTGATTCTGCAATCCAAGCTGTTCAGAGAGCCACAAATGGCACAGTAACCATGGGTATGTGTCTCTAGTCTCATACACCGCAGTAATAATAATAACCTTGCTTACTGCCATGAAGATATCATGATTACACCTGAAATTTGAATACGCAGCTACCCCTCCTAGATCAGTAGCCAATAGTGTTCAGGCTATGATCTAAAAGGCAACACTGATCCTATATCAGCACTCCTACTCTGAGACACTGTGGATACGGATCTAGGTCCCCCCATCCATGTAATCATTGTGATCGCAAAAGCAAAACTGATCCTAGATCAGCGGTCCTACTAGTAGAGGATTTGTAGATATGGGCCCAGGTCAGAATGCTGCAATTCACCTAATATTGCACCTGAGTCTCTATAGTTTCCTCGTGTGAGTGATGGTGAAAGTGTGCTGTTTGATCTTAGTGTTTCAGTGGTAATAAGAAACATGTTTCTGTGATCAGATGTTTGTTATAAGGATTTGTAAACAACATACAGTTAAGGTGGGTTATGCTAGTCAGGGTAGCAATCTTTTTAGCTAACATTACACTCCTTGCCACTCTTGTCATTTGCCAAAGAGACTGGCCTTTTGGCAATCTCAATGTTCAGTATGCAGCTGGATTTACAGTGGAGTTGCTGATTTGGTAGTTGGAAACCACATGCAATTTTTCCATTAAATATTATCGAACATGGGTGGCGCGTACAATTATAACATTTTAAGAATAACAATAAACAATACCATTATGACCTGCAGTCATTCTCTTGTGAGAAGGCGGTGTCAATGCAAGATCATATTGTTCAAAGTGGCTAGAGATGACTCAAATCAAAATCATCAAATTTTATTAGTCACATACATGTTTAAGAGATGCTATTGCGGATGTAGTGAAATGCTTGTGTTTCTAGCTCCAACAGTGCAGTAATACCTAACACTTTCATAACAATACACACATCTAAAGTAAAGGAATTATAAGTATTTGGATGAGCAATGTCAGTGGCATAGACTAAAAGATACAGTAGGATAGAATACAGTATATAATGATGAGTAATATTAGGGCTGCACTATATATTGGTAAGGATATTGGAATCGGACGATATTAGCTAAAAATGTCCGATGTCTAGTTTAACGATTATGTGCAAAACCGATGTCAAAGCTGACGTGCAGTTGAAGTCAGAAGTTTACATACACTTAAGTTGGAGTCATTAAAACTTGTTTTTCAACCACTCCACAAATTTCTTGTTAACAAACTATAGTTTTGGCAAGTCTGTTAGGACATCTACTTTGTGCAAGACAAGTAATTTTACCAACAATTGTTTAGACAGATTATTTCACTTATAATTGACTGTATCACAATTCCAGTGGGTCAGAAGTTTACATACCCTGAGTTGACTGTGCCTTTAAACAGCTTGGAAAATTCCAGAAAATGATGTCATGGCTTTACAAGCTTCTGATAGGCTAATTGACATAATTTGAGGCTAATTGACATAATTTGAGTCAATTGGAGGTGTACCTGTGGATGTATTTCATGGCCTACCTTTAAACTCAGTGCCTCTTTGCATGACATCATGGGAAAATCAAAATAAATCAGCCAAGACCTCAGAAAATAATTGTAGACCTCCACAAGTCTGGTACATCTTTGGGAGAAATTTCCAAACTCCTGAAGGTATCACGTTCATCTGTACAAGCAATAGTACACAAGTATAAACACCATGGGACCTTGCTGCTGTCATAACGCTCACGAAGGAGACGTGTTCTGTCGCCTAGAGATGAACGTACTTTGGTGAGAAATGTGCAAATCAATTCCAGAATAACAGCAAAGGACCTTGTGAAGATGCTGGAGGAAACGGGTGCAAAAGTATCTATAGCCACAGTGAAACGAGTCCTATATCGACATAACCTGAAAGGCTGCTCAGCAAGGAAGAAGCCACTGCTCCAAACCTGCCATTAAAAAGCCAGACTACGATTTGCAACTGCACATGGGAACAAAGATTGTACTTTTTGGAGAAATGTCCTCTGGTCTGATGAAACAAAAATAGAACTGTTTGGCCATAATGACCATCTTTATGTTTGGAGGAAAAGGGGGGAGGCTTGCAAGCTGAAGAATACCATCCCAACCGTGGCGGCTTCATGTTGTGGAGGTGCTTTTTGCTGAAGGAGAGACTAGAGCATTTCACATAATAGATGGCATCATGAGGAGAGCATTTTTGTAGATATATTGAAGCAACATCTCAAGACGTCAGTCAGGAAGTTAAAGCTTGGTCGCAACTGGGTTTTCCAAATGGACAATGAACCCAAGCATACTTTCAAAGTTGTGGCAAAATGGCTTAAGGACAACAAAGTCAAGGTATTGGAGTGGCCATCACAAATCCCTGACCTCAATCTTTGCTGTTCCCTTGCACAATTCATACATCTCCACTGGCATCTCCATTGGCCTCTCTCTTCATTCCTCTTATAGATTTTGAACCAGTAGCCTAGCCCAATTATTTATACATTTGAGGTGTTTGTGGTAAAAATGCAACAAATGGGACTCCTCTGTTCTTCCCGTGCTCTATGTTTACAATGAAATGTATGTCAGAATGTCCAATGTTAGGTTTCCAATCAAAACATTATGCAAAATCAAATGTTATTGTATGACCAATAACATTTGATTTGATTTTGCCCAATGTTAGGTTTCCAATCAAATTTATGGATTAAGTTTGATAGAACATGTTCCTGTCTAATTTGCATAATATTGGATGATAACTATAAGGGGTTATTGAAAAGAGGTGACAACCAGGCTAGGTTTATGCCAGTGTAAGTATTTTTTTTGTCTTTCCTTCCTAAACAGCTGCCTTGGGGGCCATTTTTGGAATGACCACTTGTCTAGCTGCACAGGCCCGGGATGCTCCTGATGACCCTGTGAACTACTTCATCGGAGGCTGTGCATCAGGAGTCTTTCTTGGAGCTCGTAGTGAGTATGCTATATATTACACAGTATGCTGAATATCTGGGTTGCATTCAGTAGGAACAAACGGGAGCAAATGTTTCAATACAAGGAAAATTAGTCTTCTCATTGGGAACGTTTGGATGGAACATCCTGGTTCCAAGCATTTTCTTCAACATTTCATTCCAAAAAGCAGACATTTCCCTTCAGTGCTTGTTTTCCCTTCAGCGCTTGTTAATGTAATCTAAGATGACTGGTTGTAAAAGTAATTGCTCTTTGTAGGGCTGTGAACTTCCTCTCACTGCTAGATGTTTGCTCACGGAACAGAGGGGCAACAAAGATAATATCCGGCCTCTCCATATCTTTTCCACAAATAACATGTATTTTTTGTCTCTTTGATCTACAGCTCACAGTGCAATGACGGGCACGATGGCATGTATTGGGCTGGGGACACTGGCCATGTTCACCAAGGTGGGCAAGATGGAGGGCTGGAGATTAGCGGGACCACCGAGGATGTAAACAGCCTGAGACTATATATCAAAATGTATATTGTATATTACTTGAATAAACTTGTGTAAAAGAGTAGTCTTATTAGTCTGTATCCTGCACCTCCTTGCTTTAGCCACAAGGTGGAGACATTTGTGCAAATTGGCTGGGGTGTTAGCCAATCAACTCCAATTTGCAATGGCCTCTTAATCAGTTATTTAGATCACAGTTAATCTGAGAATGACATCAGAAGGCATTAGTCTCCCAAGCAAACACTTTAAAATAAGGGCTGTGTTTCATGTTGGCTTAACCTTGCTTGGTGTTTTGATAAATAAACATGTAAATCTCTCTAGGACAAGGTGACTTGTTTTACCGGCCAAAAATGAAACGCCAATTAGCTGCTAATGTGACTATCATAAAGAAGTACAAATGCCATGATGAGCTGGACAAGACTGAAAAATCAAGGCAACGGGAAGAATCTCTTGATCTAATGTTAGCAAAGTTTTGACAATTCTGTGAACTGTCTTGTGCAAGTTTTAAATTGACACTAGCTGTTCGCAAAGGTGTCAGCTAGAGATGACATGCAGGGATTTGTAGTATTCCGTGATGTCTACTTGTCATTTTCACATCAGCGTAAATGCAGCCGAATATATTGAAAGAAGTACCTGTGTCCGAGAGATGTACATGGTTATCAAAACGTCACACCAGGGTAAGCCTACACAAAACAGCCCTTATTTTAAGTGTTTTTCAAATTCCCTATGGGAAAAATTAATATTGGCAAAAACGATTGGCACTGTTTGACCACTAGGTTTTATGGGTATTGTGGGGCTCTTGTAAAACATTTTATTGCTTTTGTACACTGCTAAATTGGTGAATAACTGGTTGAGCAAATTCATTTTTAACTCATTCCTACACTGGTTGCCAACATCGGTGCAAAATAATGTCTTAGGGAAATGTGATGCAATTGTGATTGCCTAAAATGTATGAGAAAAATATATATATATATTATTTTCCACTCTTAATTCTGGATTGGGCAAGGCAACCACACTGGACACTTCAAATATAGACCTCATCAGGGTTGTTATTTTGCATCTGGATACCTTGGCTCTAGGTCAACTTCCACGGCGGTCTTAATTCTCACAATGTGTAAAAGAAATACCAAGAGATATATTAGGTGATATAGATTCAGGATGGATGTAGGGCTACAAGCCGGTCTCTTATTCTAGTAGTGAAGATTGTCTAAACAAAGTACATCTGTGTCAGTGGAGGCTGCTGAGGGGAGGACGGCTAGTTTATTCAGCTGTGTTCAATTATATTATTCTTCCTATAAAATATAAAATAATGGCACGGAATTATAAGCAAAATTAACAAGTGTAGCCCACAGCCATATGGCATAGCCAGATCAGGATGACTCAGCCAGATCAGGATGACTCAGCCAGATCAGGATGACTCAGCCAGATCAGGATGACTCAGCAGATCAGGATGACTCAGCATATGCTATTCTGTTCTTCATTTTCTACATTTTCTTCATTTCATAATGTTTCTTTAGACCTGCCTAAAATAAATAATGGATTGATTGTGATGGTGTAGACTATATTAAATGGATTTATTAGACGTTTTAAAATGTAGATGTTCCAAAGGTCTGCATCCAGTAGGCTATGCGTGGAAGAGATGGTAAACATGTTTAAGTTAATTAACTGTCAATTACCATGAGACCGGCAGTAATTTGAATAATAATCACCAGCTGACAAAAATCCCTATCTGTAAGGTCCCTCAGTCGAGCAATTCATTTCAAACACAGATTCAACCATAAAGACCAGGTAGGTTTTCCAATGCCTTGCAAAGAAGGGAACCTAGTGGTAGATATAGAAATACATAAAAGCAGATATGGAATATCCCTTTGAGCATGGTGAAGTTATTAATTACACTTTGGATGGTGTATCAATATACCCAGTCACTACAAAGATACAGGCGTCCTTCCTAACTCAGTTGCCGGAGAGGAAGGAAACCGCTCAGGGATTTCACCATGAGGCCAATGGTAACTTTAAAACGTTACAGAATGTAATGGCTGTGCTAGGAGAACTGAGGATGGATCAACAACATTGTAGTTACTCCACAATACTAACCTAATTGACAGGATGAAAAGCAGGAAACTTGTCAAATAAAAAATATTCCAAAACATGCACGTTCATAAGCGACAATATCTCTTTCATTATCACTGTATGCACAGGTTTACCCCCACTGTATTCACATCCTACTATACCTTTGTCTGTACATTATGCGTTGAATATATTCTACCGTGCCCAGAAATCTGCTCCTTTTACTCTCTGTTCTGAACGTACTAGGTGTCCAGTTCTGTTAGCCTTTAGCCGAACCCTTATCCTACTCCTCCTCTGTTGCTCCGGTGATGTAGAGGTTAATCCAGGCCCTGCAGTGTCTACCTCCACTCCCATCCCCCAGGCTCTCTCATTTGTTGACTTCTGCAACTGTAAAAGCCTTGGTTTCATGCATGTTAACATTAGAAGCCTCCTCCCTAAGTTTGTTTTATTCAACGCCCTAGCACACTCCACCAATCAGGATGTCCTAGCCATGTCTGAATCCTGGCTTAGGAAGACCACCAAAAACCTTGACATTTCCATTCCTAACTATAACATTTTCCGACAAGATAGAACTGCCAAAGGGGCCGGTGTTGCAATTTACTGCAAAGATAACCTGCAGAGTTCCGTCTTACTATCCAGGTCTGTACCCAAACAATTTGAGCTTCTACTTCTAAAAATGAACCTTTCCAGAAACAAGTCTCTCACCCTTGCCGCTTGCTATAGACCACCCTCTGCCCCCAGCTGTGCCCTCGATATGTGATTTGATTGCCCCCCATCTATCTTCTGAGCTCGTGCTGCTAGGTAACCTAAACTGGGACATGCTTAACACCCCGGCCATCCTACAATCTAAGCTTGATGCCCTCAATCTCACACAATTTATCAATGAACCTACCAGATATAACCCCAAATCTGTAAACACGGGCACCCTCATAGATATCATCCTAACTAATTCACCCTCCAAATACACCTCTGCTGTTTTCAACCAAGATCTCAGCGATCACTGCCTCACTGCCTGCATCCGTAATGGGTCTGCGAGCAAACGACCACCCCTCACCACTGTTAAACGCTCCCTAAAACACTTCTGTGAGCAGGCCTTTGTAATCGACCTGGCCGGGGTATCCTGGAATGACATTGACCTCACCCCGACAGTAGAGGATGCCTGGTTATTCTTTAAAAGTGCCTTCCTCACCATCTTAAATAGGCATGCCCCGTTCAAAAAATGGATATAGCCCTTGGTTCACTCCAGACCTGTCTGCCCTTGACCAGCACAAAAACATCCTGTGGCGTTCTGCATTAGCATCGAACAGCCCCCGTGATATGCAACTTTTCAGGGAAGTTAGGAACCAATATACACAGGCAGTTGGGAAAGCTAAGGCTAGCTTTTTTAAAGAGAAATTTGCATACTGCAGTACAAACTCAAAAAAGTTCTGGGACACTAAAGTCCATGGGGAATAAGAGCACCTCATCCCAGCTACCCACTGCTCTGAGGCTGTTACACTGTTACAACCGACAAATCCACTATAATTGAGAATTTCAATAAGCATTTCTCTACGGCTGGCCATGCTTTCCACCTGGCTACCCCTACACCCCGGTCAACTGCCCGGCACCCTCCACAGAAACCTGCCCAAGCCTCCACCATTTCTCCTTCACCCATATCCAGATAGCTGATGTTCTGAAAGGGCTACAAAATCTGGATCCCTACAAATCAGCCGGGCTAGACAATCTGGACCCTCTCTTTCTTAAATTATCTGCCGAAATTGTTGCAACCCCAATTACTAGCATGTTCAACCTCTTTTGTATCGTCTGAGATTCCCAAAGATTGGAAAGCTGCCGCGGTCATCCCCCTCTTCAAAGGGAAAGACACTCTAGACCCAAACTGCTACAGACCTATATCTATCCTACCCTGCATCTCTAAGGTCTTCGAAAGCCAAGTTAATAAACAGATTACTGACCATTTTGAATCACATCGTACCTTCTCCGCCATGCAATCTGGTTTCCGAGCTGGTCATGGGTGCACCTCAGCCACACTCAAGGTCCTTAACGATATCATAACCGCCATCGATAAGAGACATTACTGTGCAGCTGTATTCATCGACCTGGCCAAGGCTTTCGACTCTGTCAATCACCACATTCTTATTGGCAGACTCAACAGCCCTGGTTTCTCAAATGATTGCCTTGCCTGGTTCACCAACGACTTCTCTGATAGAGCTCAGTGTGTCAAATCGGAGGGCCTGTTGTCCGGACCTCTGCCAGTCTCTATGGGGGTGCCACAGGGTTCAATTATCGGGCCGACTCTCTTCTCTGTATACATCAATGATTGTTGCTCTTGCTGCTGGTGATTCTCTAATCCACCTCTATGCAGACGACACCATTCTGTATACTTCTGGCCCTTCTTTGGACACTGTGTTAACTAACCTCCAGACGAGCTTCAATGCAATTACAACTCTCCTTCCGTGGCCTCCAACTGCTCTTAAACGCAAATAAAACTAAATGCATGCTGTTCAACCGATCATTTCCCGTACCTGCCCGCCAATCCAGCATCACTACTCTGGACGGCTCTGACTTAGGTATTTGTAGTTAAACACGTATTCTAGGTGTCTGGCTAGACTGTGAACTCTCCTTCCAGACTCACATTAAGCATCTCCAATCAAAAATTAAATATAGAATCGGCTTCCTATTTTGCAACAAAGCTTCCTTCACTCATGCTGCCAAACATACCCTCGTAAAACTGACCATCCTACTGATCCTTGACTTCGGCGATGTCATCTATAAAATAGCCTCCAACTCTCTACTCAGACTACATCCAGTTTGCTATCACAGTGTCATCCGTTTTGTCACCAAAGCCCCATATACTACCCACCACTGTGACCTGTACGTTCTTGTTGGCTGGCCCTCGCTTCATACTCATCGCCAAACCCACTGGCTACAGGTTATTTACAAGTCTCTGCTAGGTAAAGCCCCGCCCTATCTCAGCTCGCTGATCACCATAGCAGCACACGCTCCAGCAGGTATATCTCACTGGTCAACCCCAAAGCCAATTCCTCCTTTGGTCGCCTTTCCTTCCAGTTCTCTGCTGCCACTGACTGGAACGAACTACAAAAATCACTGAAGCTGGAGATTCCCATCTCCCTCACTAGTTTTAAGAACCATCTGTCAGATCAGCTCACAGATCACTGCACCTGTTCATAGCCCATCTGTATCCAGCCCATCTATCTACCTCATTCCCATACTGTATTTATTTATTTAGCTCCTTTTGCACCACAGTATCTCTACTTGCACATCCATCTTTTGCACATCTACCATTCCAGTGTTTAATTGCCATATTGTAATTACTTCGCCACCATGGCCTATTTATTGCCTTAACTCCCTTATTTGCACTCACTGTATATAGACTTAAAAATTCTACTGTGTTATTGACTGTATGTTTTGTTCTTTCCATGTGTAACTCTGTGTTGTTGTATGTGTCGAACTGCTATGCTTTATCTTGGCCAGGTCGCAGTTGCAAAAGAGAACTTGTTCTCAACTAGCCTACCTGGTTAAATAAAGGTGAAATAAATCAAATCAAATAAAAAATAAGGGAATACTGGAACAATATTTCTAACATAGAACGTGGGGAATGGTCAGAGTCAATCTATAGAACACTGTCATTTTGTGATGTCATTAAAATGTTATGAAGGAAATACTGTAACTTGGAAAGTATACCCAATACATGTACGAACTTTCCATACTATGCATTGTGCAAGTAATATGAAAAATTGTCAATGTTTTTTTTGTTAAGAGAGGGATGTGATTTGAGAAGCTATAAGAGATAATGGTTTTACATAAACTTTGCACAGTGACAAGTCACGCCCCGAGTGAGGTCAGAGACGGAATGCCCCTTTTGAACAAACTGTATAAATGATAAGAGAAATTAACCTACTAGATCAGAAAAGCGTCAAGCTGTAGCTGCACATTTTAAACTGGTTTGAACTGTGAATCTCAACACAAGGTAGAGACGATAAACTCACCTCCCGAACAATCACTGGTACGGCTGATTAGCTGTCCTAAATAAAGTATCTTCGAAAGCGAATTTGAGTAGGACCATTCTGTTACTCTGCTCAAACCATCGATACGGTTGGCTAGCCTATCTACAAAGAGGCATCTTCAAGAGCTAATGTAAGGAAAATCAACTCTGTAGTTCTGTTTAGGACTACACAACAAGTCACCAGATACCAGACAACTACAGAGAAGAACAACAGTAGAAGACTTGTTGGAACCCTTTTGGACAATCGGAGCCTTACAAGCTTGCCGTGAAAAGGCCCAACTCACTTTCCAAGGCGACCCTGTCCACGAGAGAGATCCGGCGAATCAAGGCATTTCACGTAAATACATTAATGATTTCTTACTCAAAGCGGGTGTCGGTTTGTGTGCAAAGTATATGGTTACTGTAAGTGAGAGTAGTTTCTGAAAGTACCAATGTTAAGTGTCTCAGCCCCCTCTCTCCATCTCTTTTGTAAGAAGCAGCCACGTTATTGTCATTCCGCTAGGGACCTGTTTTAACGTATTAAGTGTGTATTTTTATCCTGTGTTACCATTTAATTAGCTAGTAAATAAATAATTACACCAATTTGTGTAGTACTGAATCATAAGACTCAGGTTTTTGCAAATGCAAGAAGGTTATGACTGTTCAGAATGATGATATGATACAAGGTTATGATTAATAAGTTGACGGTTTATAGATGTGATTTGAGTTTAATTCGGGAGAAGGTAACTTTTTAAATTTGTAAAATAAAATTGTACCCCCTTTTTCTCCCCTATTTCGTGGTATCCAATTGTTTAGTAGGTACTATCTTGTCTCATCGCTACAACTCCCGTACGGGCTCAGGAGAGACGAAGGTTGAAAGTCATGCGTCCTCCGATACACAACCCAACCAAGCCGCACTGCTTCTTAACACAGCGCCATCCAACCCGGAATCCAGCCGCACCAATGTGTCGAAGGAAACACCGTGCACCTGGCAACCTTGGTTAGCCCGCCACAGGAGTCGCTGGTGCGCGATGAGACAAGGATTTCCCTACCGGCCAAACCCTCCCTAACCCGGACGACGGTAGGCCAATGGCTCAGCTGTCGCTGCAGTACAGCGCCTAGAGGGTAACTCTTTAAAGAACTGCTCTTGTGGTGCCCCAGATCTGAATGAGTTAATTGTTACATGATTAATTTAATTGGGTAACAATTCAACATATTTAGGTAATTAGATAAATTAGATAAAACAGTCTTCAGATTAAGGTTAAAGTCAAGTCACGACAACATTGTGTAATTTGTTGACAGTCCCTAACTAGCACTGAAGATATCCAAAGTGAAAGCCAGGTCGCACAAGTTATGCTGCCCCAGTAACCACTTGACCATTTTGAATTGCAAAACTAAAGAGACAACAGACAAGACACAGAGGCAGCAACAGAAGAGTAGATGATGGAGAGCGACACCAGACAAGACAGAGAGATAACCTAATCTTTTGTTGCTATGATGGAGAGAGACACCAGAAGAACAGTACAGGTTATAACAGAAGATGATAGGCAAAGGAGACAGTAACAAACACAAACCTGAGACAGCAACAGGCAAGTCACAGAGAAAGTGACAGAAGAGATGGAGATATAAGAGGTGGGCTGAGCACACAGTAGACTATATCACTTCAAGCTGCTTTATAGATTCTAATTACTTTTATTTATTTGCAGAAATTATTACAAGTGACATGATTTACAAATCATTTTCAGGCGAGGAGAAAAAGCCTGTGAAATTACTATTAAAACAATTGTTTACTTTGCCACTTTTTTACAACCAGGACGAGAGAGGAGGGAAGACAAAAGAGACAGCAACATAGAAGAATAAGAGACAGCAACAGAAGAGGGCAGACGAGAGACAGCAACAGACAACACAGAGAAAGCGATGGAGAGAGGCAGAGGAGGGGTGAGCACATAGAAGACTATCACTTACAGCTGCTCTGTGGATTCTAATTACTGCACAGTGTGTGTGTTTCAACTGTTCTGCCTTACTATTATTTAACCATGCTGGTAATTTATGAACATTTGAACATCTTGGCCATGTTCTGTTATAATCTCCACCCGGCACAGCCAGAAGAGGACTGGCCACCCCACATATGCTCTCTCTAATTCTCTCTTTCTTTCTCTCTCTCGGAGGACCTGAGCCCAAGGACCGTGCCCCAGGACGACCTGACATGATTACTCCTTGCTGTCCCCAGTCCACCTGACTGTGCTGCTGCTCCAGTTTCAACTGTTCTACCTTATTATTATTCGACCATGCTGGTCATTTATGAACATTTGAACATCTTGGCCATGTTCTGTTATAATCTCCACCTGGCACAGCCAGAAGAGGACTGGCCACCCCACATAGCCTGGTTCCTCTCTAGGTTTCTTCCTAGGTTTTGGCCTTTCTAGGGAGTTTTTCCTAGCCACCGTGCTTCTACACCTGCATTGCTTGCTGTTTGGGGTTTTAGGCTGGGTTTCTGTACAGCACTTTGAGATTTCAGCTGATGTACGAAGGGCTATATAAATACATTTAATTTGATTTTTGATTTGATTTGTGTAAGAGAGAGGGTGTTTGTGTACTGTGGGATTATTTAATCAGTTTGGCTCATTGGACAGGTCAGAGTCTATGTTTTGAAGTTTTTGAGTGGTATGAAGGTTTTTGGCAATACACTGTAGATGTATGTGTTCCAGAGTTGAGGGAAGAGAGTGTTCCAGGTAGAGAGACCCACAGTAGTACTGTCAGTGTCTGCTGTGGCAGGTGGGAAGGTGCAAGTTACTTGAAAAATATCTAATATCTCCAATGTTCATCTCAAAGTGCATCAAATTAATGCATTTGGGTGTTGAATTTCCTTCGTTTTTTGCCTTATTGTTTAGCCCAAAGTCCCCTACTGGCTTTGGGCTAAGCCCCAAATGTTTTCAAATCCTAGAAACTCCTGTGGACCAGAGGAGACCTACTGAACCTCAACAAACTCTAATGAGAAGACACATTCTTAACCAGGTCGAATCCTATCAGTCCTATATTGAACTCTGTAGGATTAAGACAGGATGAATTTGGGAACAGAACATTATGCTATGCTATGGAAAGCTATAAGGCTCATACCTACCAGAGCAAAGCTGATTAGTGAGTGTTCTAACATGAATCCCTTATTGTCAGAATGAAAGACATTGGAGAGTAACGGATCCCAGATATGTTCATGGTTCAGACTGAACTTGTGACCCATGGAGGGTGCTGAATGGATAATGTTGACCTGGTTTGGCTGGGAAGGAGAGGGAAGAGATCCATGGAGGTCCAGACATTGTTGATGTACCAGAGGAAGTGCAGGCTTGTGCCTGACAGGTATTCTAAATGAAAAGGTCACATCGTGATGAATGGAGGTCCATATAGCCTCACATGTCTGCGTGCCAAGCGAGTGTGTGAAATCCCAGGTTTCACACGAATAGCAACGACTTCCAGCCAACTCTGCGGCTTAATGGTTTAACTTGTCATGTTTTTTTTCCAGCTTCATTTAGGGGAGTCATGTTCCAAAATGATAAGCCTATTAGTATGTAAAGAGATTCGGAGAAGGTCATTGCAAGTACAGTATGTCCTTTTTTTCCCTCTTCAAATGCCCATTCAAACCTTGACATGGTTAGGATGGCATAGCCTTCAAATGAATGGCACTTTCAGTCCGTCATCATAATTCATGTCACGGTTACAGCGACGTGAGAGACTCCAAAGAAAAGGAGACACAAATTCCAGTAAATGCAAATGCAGACAGAGCCAATACGCAAATACACATTTTAAGACCACCTTAAAAAAATAATATTAATTAAAGGCGGTTGAGTGCATATTCTTACTAGTAGTCTAAGCTGCTCCCCAGTATTCAAGCTAATATGGCATGGAGCATAGGGGCAGATTTCAACAGGCTTTTCAGATAACACAAGGGAGTCTGAGATGGGCTCCATCTCTACACTGATTCAAGTATCAATCTAAAACTTATGGGATAATTTAGCTAATGCTGCTTCATAATCCTGACTTACATATTAAGAGAATACAGGAGACAGGCTTTTAAGCTGTGGTTACACCTTGCATTAACGTGTGGTTATCTGATCGAGATTTTTTTACGTCTACACATGGTATTAAAATGTGTCTCTAGCTGCCCACTGCGTCCGTATTGTGACCAGATTTCCTGGTCCTTCCCTCCCTACACAAGCTGTACAAAATCGACAGAAAACAGTGAATAGTTGAATACTCTCATCATTACAGCCTACTTTTGTTATCCAACTATTCAAGACTTGGCATAATAGGCTACTGTCCTGATAACCTTGACCTGTCCACAGCCGTACACATAAATATTTGGAGAATCTCTCCTATCCCCCAAAAAGTCACCTCACAAATGATCAGAGTATGTGTGTGCAAAATACAATTAACACACAGTACAGTGCCGTGCGAAAGTATTCGGCCCCCTTGAACTTTGCGACCTTTTGCCACATTTCAGGCTTCAAACATAAAGATATAAAACTGTATTTTTTGTGAAGAATCAACAACAAGTGGGACACAATCATGAAGTGGAACGACATTAATTGGATATTTCAAACTTTTTTAACAAATCAAAAACTGAAAAATTGGGCGTGCAAAATTATTCAGCCCCTTTACTTTCAGTGCAGCAAACTCTCTCCAGAAGTTCAGTGAGGATCTCTGAATGATCCAATGTTGACCTAAATGACTAATGATGATAAATACAATCCACCTGTGTGTAATCAAGTCTCCGTATAAATGCACCTGCACTGTGATAGTCTCAGAGGTCCGTTAAAAGTGCAGAGAGCATCATGAAGAACAAGGAACACACCAGGCAGGTCCGAGATACTGTTGTGAAGAAGTTTAAAGCCGGATTTGGATACAAAAAGATTTCCCAAGCTTTAAACATCCCAAGGAGCACTGTGCAAGCAATAATATTGAAATGGAAGGAGTATCAGACCACTGCAAATCTACCAAGACCTGGCCGTCCCTCTAAACTTTCAGCTCATACAAGGAGAAGACTGAGCAGAGATACAGCCAAGAGGCCCATGATCACTCTGGATGAACTGCAGAGATCTAAAGCTGAGGTGGGAGACTCTGTCCATAGGACAACAATCAGTCTTATATTGCACAAATCTGGCCTTTATGGAAGAGTGGCAAGAAGAAAGCCATTTCTTAAAGATATCCATAAAAAGTGTTGTTTAAAGTTTGCCACAAGCCACCTGGGAGACACACCAAACATGTGGAAGAATGTGCTCTGGTCAGATGAAACAGATGAAATTGAACTTTTTGGCAACAATGCAAAACGTTATGTTTGGCGTATAAGCAACACAGCTCATCACCCTGAACTCACCATCCCCACTGTCAAACATGGTGGTGGCAGCATCATGGTTTTGGCCTGCTTTTCTTCAGCAGGGACAGGGAAGATGGTTAAAATTGATGGGAAGATGGATGGAGCCAAATACAGGACCATTCTGGAAGAAAACCTGATGGAGTCTGCAAAAGACCTGAGACTGGGATGGAGATTTGTCTTCCAACAAGACAATGATCCAAAACATAAAGCAAAATCTACAATGGAATGGTTCAAAAATAAAACATATCCAGGTGTTAGAATGGCCAAGTCAAAGTCCAGACCTGAATCCAATCGAGAATCTGTGGAATGAACTGAAAACTGCTGTTCACAAATGCTCTCCATCCAACCTCACTGAGCTCGAGCTGTTTTGCAAGGAGGAATGGGAAAACATTTCAATCTCTCGATGTGCAAAACTGATAGAGACATACCCCAAGCGACTTACAGCTGTAATCGCAGCAAAAAGTGGCACTACAAAGTATTAACTTAAGGGGCCTGAATAATTTTGCACGCCCAATTTTTCAGTTTTTGATTTGTTAAAAAAGTTTGAAATATCCAATAAATGTCGTTCCACTTCATGATTGTGTCCCACTTGTTGTTGATTCTTCACAAAAAAAATACAGTTTTATATCTTTATGTTTGAAGCTTGGAATGTGGCAAAAGGTCGCAAAGTTCAAGGGGGCCGAATACTTTCGCAAGGCACTGTATAAATTAAAATGACACTTGAGCCCTGAAGTACACAGTAAAACAGAGTAGGGCATCTCTACGAATGGCATAACACATTTTTTCAAACAGGTCTGGACAGGTTTGATCTTTACGCCTGGATGTTTACATATGTTGTCTTTATAATCATGTTCCTATTTTACATTTGCTGTTTGTTTTGGTTGCGTTTCAGATACTTTTGTGCCCAATATAAATGAATGGTAAATAATGTATCACTTTTATTGTAAATAAGAATAGAATATGTTACACTTCTACATTAATGTGGAGGCTACTTTGATTAAAGATAGTCCTGAATTAATTGTGAATAATAATGAATGAGAAAGTTAGACACACATATCATACCCCCAGACATGCTAACCTCTCACCATTACAATAACAAGGGGAGGTTAGCATTTTGGGGTGAGAATGATATTTGTGTGTCTACTGGCACTTCGTTTGTAATGAAGACCATGATCTTAATTCTAGAGTAATTGCAGAGGTATCGTTGTCCATAATTATACCTCAACTGGCCAGTGTGATTTTTTTTTTTGGAGAGGGCAGGACAACTGTGACATTGGCCAAATGTAT